>NC_136514.1:23949089-23994089 GCF_053919585.1 Euprymna scolopes | reverse complement strand
AGACATTTTGTGAAAAGTTGAACTGCAGAGGCACCTATTAAAAACTATACAAGTTTTATAATGAAAAAAGAACGAAACACAAAAGTATGCTTTTGTAAACTTACTAACAGCATAATAAGCGTCCTAAATTATGAGATGAAAAAATGAACGCATCTTTTAGTAAAAAAGAAACAGCGCCAATTTTCGGGAGTGCTAAAATCGAATATCACAGTTAAATTTGTTTTATGATATCAAGAAATTAGTAGGTGACCAGAAAGTGGGTACTCACTTTACGTTAAATTTATATAGGAAAATGATCCCACTTTTAGAAAAAGTAATTTCTTCATATTCTGAAAACTACTCATCTGCCTTAAATTTAAAGGTAATATTCGTTTTCAGCACCACGGAAAACCAGTAAAAGTCGCCATTTAAAACTTTTTGAGGGAGTTGGAAAGAAACTTGACATTGACCAAAATTTAGGATCTGGATTTTTGTGGCCTAATACGTTTAGTAGTCTTTATAAAAATGTGAAAGAAGACATTTTGAATAAAGAAATTAACATTTAATCGTGGGGCATAACTTTTCTATGTAAATTTACCGTAAAATGAGCACCCACTTTTTGGCCACAAAGTGTTAAACCAGACATTTAATCTCTAGCATTTTTTCAAGTTTGGCGATCGAGGGGTGGGGGATAAAATATTACAAATACAAAAACTTTTACTTTTTTGTGGCGGGGGGGCAGGAATTACATTTGAAACATAAAATAACGATTAATTTAATTAATTTTTATGAAATCATTCTCTACTTTCACCTAACAATTTTATAAACAGAACGAACCCCAAAATATGATGAATTCAATTTTTGGGGTGGGTGCGGGAGGATTACATTAGAAATATAAAATGACGAAAAATGTCATTTAATTGTTTTGGAGTCAATTTTTGGTAAATCTTTTTTTCTTTTTTTTTTGCGATCGCACGGGCATTCGCTGCTATTTTTTATTGAAACAAAAGTTGTAATGATTTATTTTTAATTATCTTTACTTTGCAGGAGGGTCTTTCCAGTGCTCAATATCCGGAGAATAGTTTCTTCTCTTTGTAGCCCTTCTACTGAAATATCTGGTGGAGAGGGTATCACGTACTTCTTTTTTGGGGCGATTACATTTACATGTTTTCATCCGTTCTTTTATTTTTGTTGTGGGAATATCCACGTTGCCCATGATGAAAATGATTAGTATACTGGTGTGTTTTAAACAACACTTCATGTCAACCCAGGCAACGCTGGGTACCCATGCTAGTAATTAATAAAACTATAATGTAACAGTTGCTGTCGTCGTGGTCGTCGCTTATCACAAATGGATACTTATTGCAGAGTACAACCGTGCTAAAATAATTACAAGACGTTCTTTAACTATTATAGACTTTCATCTAGCATTTTCATACACAAAAATATACTGGAATTAAGTTACTTATAAATTGAAGATCACAGCTAAAAACTAACAAGATATGTATTCTGCATAAGTACAAAATTATATATACACTGAAACAGCAAATCAAGTTTGTTTAGAACGAAGAAGAGAGAGCTTATTTCTTTGCTCAAGACAAACCACCACATTGTCATTGCCGCCTAGTGTAACGTCGCAGTTACAAACAAAGGAGATAAATAAAATGCGAGTTAGAACTTTTTTTTCTTTTTTAAAAGAAAGTTTTATTACACATTACTCTGCATTTTAGACACCACTTAAAAAGTCTCTCGCCATTGCCCATTCTGCCTGGCGTACGCTTTTCTTCTCCAACCAAACACCAGCCATTTCTCATCTTTGCATTTACACGCCATTTATCTGCGACACCAACTTTGTTTTCCTTCCGTGCACGTGCTGTCTTTTTCTCCTTTTTGTTTCGCTTTTCTTGTCGCGCACATCTTCCTAATTTGCATATACCTTCTTTCGGCTACTGCTGATTTCTTCACAGCCAGCCATCCCTTCGCTGCTGATGATGATGATACATTCGCACGCGCTCGTATGCGCCGTCTTACACTTTGAGCGACTTGTAAGACCATAACAGGACGGTTGTTAAAGCATCCAGTGTAACCAGAGACAGCGGGTAAAATTAAATATCCCCAAATAACCAACTAGACACAGCAGTTATCGCCTAAAAAAGCAGTAATCGACTCGAAACAGCAGCGTCCGACTGTACCCGTACTTAATCCCCTAAGACCAAAATTAATAGTCAGTAACCACAAGTGTTGACAATGGTAGTCAGTGGTTTTCGCTATCTACTACGTAAAAACATTGTTCGATAGCGGATGTTATATAATTTAATTTTGGCTACGGCCGCTATTGCACGCTAATTTTCAGGGCGGACAACCGTAGTGTAATTCGTGTTCTCTCTCTCTCTTCCTATATATATATATATATATATATATATATATATATAGAGAGAGAGAGAGAGAGAGAGAGAGAGAGAGAGAGAGGGAGAGAAGAGATTAAAATTGCAAGCAAATGTATTGTTCGATTGAATACTAAAAAAAAAAAAAAACAATTTACAAAGTTCTTATTCCGCGAAGTTTCAAAGAATGTTATTTTTCCTATTCTTCTCACCAGAGGAGAGAAAGAAATCAGTAAATTATATTTGTAGCAAGGCTAGAATTTGCTGGTTATATATATATATATATATATATATATATATATATATATATATATATATATATATATATATATATATACATCCCCATAAAGTTATGAAAAGTACATAGGCCCCGATCAAAACCGGGCTGGACTGCTGGTATAATATAATATAATCTAAAACTGTTAAAGAGCATCTCTCCTCTCTCTCTCTTTCTCTGGCTCTTTCATACTCTCTCTATTTTCTCTCTCTCTGTCTCTATTAGATAGTAGATCGAGAGAGAGAAGGAGAGGGTGGGAGGAGGTCAGAGAGATATTTTTGTAGTAAATCCACGTTGCAGGAAGTGACCTTTCATCTAACCGGATGTCATGTGATGCTACGTGGCAAGGTTGGTGAAACGTTGAGTCTCTCAGAAAAAGCCGAGCCGAGCAGAAGTCTAAAATGGTTCTCTCCTAAGTAAGGGGGGAGATGCGCGCCCCAGACGTGGGACGTGGTAGGTATCCACAGTGGAGACCATCGATGACGACATCTGCAGATCATGCCTGGGAGAATAAAAGGTTGAAAACCCAACATCTGTCTTCATCTTGTGTATTCCGGTGAAAACAGCAAGAGAGCTCCACCCAGATGAAGACTCTCCCAGAGCAGCAAAACCAGGTATGAACTTCTATATATAAACACATACATCCACAAGTGTCCTAACCACTAGACAAGCGGTTTAAGAGATCTTGGGTCCCGTTCTCTCGTCTCTTAACACTTGTAATATCTCTCTCTCATCGTCGTAAACTTTTTCTCTTCATTAGTAAAATGGACACGTCATCACCAGGGTACCAGTATCCTTCAAGTAAAGTGTCCAAGACCAAATCCGTTTCTTCTCCCTCCCTTATGTAACATATATGTTATTTTGTGCCGTTGACCTTCTTGCCCCCGCATGGGGCATATATCGAAACCTGGATTGCCACGGACATAACGAGAAAAAGAGATAACGAGGAAAAATAAAGACAAGAAGAGAAATTGAGGAAAAAGGAGGGAGACAAAACGGAGAAGAGACAGTGGAATAAAAAGAAAGAATAGTGAAAATGAAGAGAAAAAGAGAATAAATGAAGAACAGTGAAAAACCGGTAGAGAGAGAGAAAGATAGAGAGAGAGGAAGGAAGAAGAAGAAAACATGATTCAGTTATGTGTTGAAAAAGATAACAAAGGCATGAAGAATACCATACGCATTTAGAAGAAAATTAAACTCCAAAATTAAAAATACGCTGTAAGCTTTTAAAACGACTGAAAAACAAAAGAGAAAAGAAAATTAATTTACCATATTAAAAATAAAAATAAAATTGAAAAACACAGAGAAAGAATTGAAAACACGGAGAAAGAAAAAAAACGTATATATATATATATATTTAAATAGACAAGACAACACAAACGAACATTTGTTGAAGCAAAATAATATCGAGCTTATCCACAGTTTATAAATCTGTCAGTCATTTGACATTGTTGAATTTAGCAAGGCGTTACAAAAATAAGGGACAGTGAACTTTTAAATGCATTCGGAATAGCAAGATGTCATTTTAGATTTGAAAAAAAGAAAAAAAAAAAGAAGAAATTACACTATTGTCGAAAGTATTAGGTGATAAATAAAAATCAGGTTGGTGATGTGGCATCCCTCCGGATTAATTTTAAGTAAATTATAATTATATGAATAGAATAGAAGCGGAACTTTTTAATTTAATTCTGTGGTTAATTGTAAAAGAATAATGATTTTTTTTTTAGTTTCAGAAAACCCTTGAACTTTGCTTATTTGGACAATTTGATCTGTGATAATTTTGTTGAACTTTGCTGAAAGTTGTTAGTTATAAGTGAATTAATTAAGTATATATTAATTAAGTATTATTGAATATTGTTAAGTATTGTTGAGTTGCCATGTGTATTTTTCTGTATTTCTTTTTCTGTACTTTTGTTATCTTGTATTGTATAGCAGATGGGGGCATCGATGGTCTTGCCACGTGGTGTCAATGTAATTTAATTTTTTAAAAATAAGATGATGACAGGATAGAGGTATATCAATTATCAATAATAATTTTTGAGATAACGGGATTATGCAAGGAAAACATAAATGAGAATTTTAAAATGGGATGATGTCGGAAGACAAAAGAATAAGGAATAAGGATTTTTTTTTATCGAAATACAGTAGTTGGACAGGCAGACGGTTTGCTGGATTATGAGTAATGAGGTCAGGAAGTCAGTCGGTATTTATCCTAGTTTCGAGGTGGTCATGTATACATATTTTTTTTGTTTGTTGTTTTGTTCTTGTAGTTTCGACAGATTTTTTTTTGTTCCGGATGCGTAATTCGGTGGAGGGCGGTACAGAACGTCCTCATAATAAAAAAAAAAAAAATCCATATTTTGGTAGGTTCTCAGGGAAGCACGAGATAGTTATAGAGAAATGGGCGATCTCTGTAACTAATATGGACAGTCGGAGGACGTGTCCATTGTGTGTTGACCACAATGGGGTAGAATAAATAAAACCGACTTGATTACTTTTGGACCAATTAAGTATAGTCATAGAGGAGGTAAATTAATTAAGAACATTTGATGTGAAATGGTGAAGGTTTGGGATGGGATTTTATTTTTTTGTTTTTGTGCTACCTAGGAGTAAAGAAGATTGTCCGTAAATCCTGAGATGTAAGTAGGAGGCAGATGGACCTCGATTTTGTGTTTTATTGTTGTTCGGCTAGGAGCCGTGAAATTATCGACCACGAGTAGTGTCGACCGGGAGCAAAAGATGCTCTGGAAGTCCCGAGATGGGTACGAAGAAGCCATGGGGTCATAAAGGAGTTTGACCTTGAAGAGCGCAGGGTAGCGCTACATGGCAATTTTATTGTTGTATTAATTTAATTTTGAGTTTATCGATTTATCGTAGGACAGTCTTCTTGCCAGCGGGTAGCGTATGTATTCACTCCTTAGTTTAGTTAGTTAGTTAGTTAGTTATTAAAAATGTATGGCTTTGCCATACATTTTGATAAAAAAGGGGTGGAGGAAGAATTTTAGAAGTAAAATGTTACCCTATTGTGAATTAAAGGTACCAAATTTAAAAAAAAAAAAAAAAACATGCTGGGTGAATTTAATTGGTATTATTAAATTAAATTATTTTGGAATAGATTTGGTTGGTTTAGTTATATTTTAGGGACGTTTAGCGCGTAGTTGCATTTTTTTCATGAGAATTACAAGGCGATTAGGCTGTAGAAAGCAGTTTTTTCTGTTGTTTTATTTTTTTTATAAGCCACGGTATTGTCACAAATTAGAAAATTTGGCAGGGGAAATACTATTTTAGAGTAATGAGAACCCTGTTAAAACAATACTAGTGGTTCCAGTGAGTTGGAAGATGCCACGTAGGCCCAAGCAACGGCAATAAGTCTTGTCCAACAAAAGTCTGGCGTGCGAGGTCGCGATAATTCCTCAGGGTACGGAGCGACTGGACAGTCGGTACCAAGCCTAATCACGGGGAGATAGAAGAAAGGGAAATATGCAGATTACGTAAGGGACAAGATAGAGCCTTATTATTATTTTTATTTTTTTAGAGGAATGTGTGAGGGATATCTGGGTTGGAATCATGGGACTTGCTGGGAATACGGAAAAATCACAAAGGGAAAGCTACTTAGTTAGAAATCGATGCGCAAGTAAGCTTTGGCGCATTAGTTAGGGAGTGATGATTCCGTATCTTGTCGGGTTCCAGGAGCTCAAACAGGCTCCGAGTGAATCAGTGTGAAGGCGTATCTTGGCTTAGACCAACCAAGAAAGTTAGTAGAAGAGCTTTGTGAAGTCCCGAAGTAGTAGATAGAATAGAACAAAGCTCCAGTAATAGGACAACTCAGAGAAAGACGTCAGGGCATTACAGTAAAGGGAAAAAAACTGGGACTTACGCCTATGCTGAAAGTCGAGAACGCGAGTGGGATGGTTGGGTCGGTAGAGCATTAGACTTTTAATTTGAGGGTCAGGGGTTCGAGTCCCCATGCGATAAAGCTACCACCAACATGGAGCATCCGACGTTCTGGTCGTAATTGCGATATGCTGGCCCCATTTCGAAAAAGTGATCGAAAATGGAGTCTCCATTTGTTTGGCCAAGTGGTCCAAATAAAGAGCAGAGTCAGTGGAAAATATCCAACAATGCGACCGCCTAGACAAGATGTATATCTGCAAAGCTGTATCTTTGTCTAACTTGGAAGCAAGTTAATGTTGAGGAGGGACTTTCGAGAAGCAGCAGAAGGGTTGATAGTGTTGTAGAAGAGTACTGGTGCCTGATCTTTCTTGGAAAAGGGGTGAGTCCGGAAAGTGAAAGAATAAAGATGTACTTCGGACATAATTATTTTTTTTTAGTGAGTTAGTTATTAAAAATGTATGGCTTGCCATACATTTTGATAAATAAGGGGTGGAGGAATGTTAAAGAGCATCTCTCCTCTCTCTCTCTCTGGCTCTTTCATACTCTCTCTATTTTCTCTCTCTCTGTCTCTATTAGATAGTAGATCGAGAAAGAGAGGGAGAGGGTGGGAGGAGGTCAGAGAGATATTTTTGTAGTAAATCCACGTTGCAGGAAGTGACCTTTCATCTAACCGGATGTCATGTGATGCTACGTGGCAAGGTTGGTGAAACGTTGAGTCTCTCAGAAAAAGCCGAGCCGAGCAGAAGTCTAAAATGGTTCTCTCCTAAGTAAGGGGGGAGATGCGCGCCCCAGACGTGGGACGTGGTAGGTATCCACAGTGGAGACCATCGATGACGACATCTGCAGATCATGCCTGGGAGAATAAAAGGTTGAAAACCCAACATCTGTCTTCATCTTGTGTATTCCGGTGAAAACAGCAAGAGAGCTCCACCCAGATGAAGACTCTCCCAGAGCAGCAAAACCAGGTATGAACTTCTATATATAAACACATACATCCACAAGTGTCCTAACCACTAGACAAGCGGTTTAAGAGATCTTGGGTCCCGTTCTCTCGTCTCTTAACACTTGTAATATCTCTCTCTCATCGTCGTAAACTTTTTCTCTTCATTAGTAAAATGGACACGTCATCACCAGGGTACCAGTATCCTTCAAGTAAAGTGTCCAAGACCAAATCCGTTTCTTCTCCCTCCCTTATGTAACAAAACTGTGCAAGATTTATTTATTTTTATTTTTTTAATATTCTCTTGAATTCTAAAACTGATCGAGTTTATTTTCGCCTTGCTTAATCAGGAAATTACGTCAATTTATCTCCATCAGGTCAGCTGTTTGTGTAAAGCAAATTTTAAAAAATATCTTCTGACAATATTGACTAAATCATTGTTGCATAATCAACTGACTTAATCATAAATATTATCCTAATTACACTTTTAAAGGAAAAAGCAATGTTTTGTCAACAACATATATTGATTACCTGATAGAAATTACATTAAACTGAACTTCTGTTTCGTCGAACTGCTGGAATGCGTAGCGATAGGAAAGTTTCTCTTCAGATTCTTATAGTCGTCAGCTTTAATATTGTGTCCCAGAGAACCTGGTACGTAGTCTCCATCTATTTTCGATCCTGATAAAATCTCTTCTTTTGGCCATAATTTATTGAACCCAGGTTCTTAGGAAACCGGTCCATATGCGAAAATAGGAAGTGCCTCTTTACAACATGTTGTAACCAAGGTTTCTGTAAGCAGCCAGCATGTTGTTGACAAGTTTTGCGAAGTTTCTGGCTTAATTATCACGAAGGAAAACTTTCACAGCTTCCAGTTCTAATTCGTTCATCGAATATACGAACTCTGGATCACTGATTAGATGCCATCAAAGATTCCAGCTTTCAAGCAGCTCATGGTCAATACTTGAAAGACATACACACGCAAGTGAAGCAACCTCCATCCTTGTTCAGAGCCTTGGTAAACTGCTTAATTAAGTCGAACTTGATGTGCAACTCATGGGAAGAGAATTCTGTCTCTATCTACCAGAATGTTGTGGATAACGTTCTTTTCTTTGCAAATCATCAATTCCTCCCGCATAGGCCAGTTATTGTACGTGTATTCTGACAACAAATTCTTTGAAGGTTTTATGACTTCAACCTGATCCCCTTACGACATAATCCCAACCATCGCACCTAAATAATTATTGTCATTAAAATAATCGGCATGGCATTTCATCACTACCAACTTATTCTAAAACAGTTCACATGTGAACAAAAACGGTAAAAAAAAAGACATGTGGCCATAGCTCCAAAACCTGGACTGACTGAGCAAAACAAAATGTGATTTTTCGATTCAGGGCATCAGATATATCTTAAAGCATTTGAACAACGCAGACAACAAATTTGTGCTTGACCAATATAATTATAATGATATAATAGCTAGCCACTATATATAGTAAAATATATGTTCTAGCCGGCTCTCCACCGCTTTTAAAACCATCGTACTTGGAATGATTAGCACATCAATTTATACGTTTATATTAATTCATAATTACTGAGGATTAACATATTAGCAATTTAATGTGTCTACTATCTATTAAATTTTAAATGCGACTATACCGACATAAGCAAATTACACATATACACACACATATATGTACATATATATACATTGTTTTGATTTGCTTATTTCTTGTATAATAAATGCTGTCGAGTAAATCTGTTTTTATTAGTATTTATTTTCCGGATTATAAACTTTCATATCACTTGGAACGTGTCCATTTAAAAAGGGGAACAGCAAGACGATCCGTGTAATAGATTATTAGTTTCATTAAAACACGACCGATAACTCTGCCTGTTTATTGTTTCTTCCTCGGCTTTCGTTTAATAATGGCGGATTTATGTCTAGGGAATATGGCCATAAAAAGGCGAAGGTCCATTCACCGGTTAAAATCGCCGTCTTCCGTCTTATCGATGCAACCGCCGTGCTGGTAATGTGTTGAAATTGATATGTCTTATCTTACAAAAGCAGAACATTCGCCTCTGGCTAGTTTGATCGCGGTATGCAACAAAGTGCAATACAGAAAGGGAAATGTATAAGTTTGGTATAATAAGAAATAAAAAAAAGAATCAATAAGTAAAACAATAAGAAATAGAATCCCTCTTATGTCTTTCTTTTGGTTTGTCGGCTGCGTTTACTCCTTCCGCTTTCTCTAGCTTTCTACTCCCATTTCTCCCTCTTGCTCTATCTTTCTGTTTTTACTCTCCCATTCTCTGTAAGATAGTTGTTGCATGCCTACACTCGTGACCAACACGTTGTATGCAGAGGACGCCGCAAGGAGCAGAAGAAAAGTAATAACTCGATACATTTTTCCATTAGAACAAACGACATTTATTTAAACATACTCCACACAGATTCTTTTTTTTAAAATATTTTTTCAATTGATTTGACGTCATCTCACACGGCTCGGTCATTTCCATACAGCTGCTATACACGAGTTCGCGCTCTGTTGCGACTCATTCTATCCATCCGTCTCTCTCTATCTCCTAAGCACGTAAGGTCAAGATGTCGGAAAAGGTATACTCCAACTTCAAAAATTACGAGCACGAGTTTCGTTGATGTCGAAGAGTAAAGGAAAAATAAAAATTTGCTCTATAATATATGCGATACTCGAAACAAAACCAATCGAAAAACACTATCATATATATAAAGTACCTGCTTGTGAAATTTCTAAAAATTCGCTCTAGCCGTTTTAAAGTATATAAGGAACTAACTCACATACTCACACGCACATATAAAATTTACTTTATATATAGATAGATATTATTTTTACCAAAGAAATTAAAACCATTCATGATATTTTTGTAAAATATTAAAGTATACATGGATTAGTAATTAAAATATTGTTTATAAATGTTATTATTCCGGAACAAACAGAATGTTATTAAAGATTTATAAGTTTTAATCAATTCCGTTTAATATAATTATAGTACGGATATATGATTTTATGAAGATAGAGAATATTTAATATAAAATATTTTTTAAAAAACTGAAATAATAATACATCAATGTAATTGTGCGAATATTTCTCTAGTTTATTGTAACAATGTATTTTAAAACAAACCCGGAAGTACACGGATATATATTATATCCGAAGCATACTCTAGCCTCGTCCGTTTACTACTGACTTTGGATCGAGACATTTAGTTATACCTGCATCTGGTGTATTGTTCGAAGGGAAACTCCAGCCTCTTTCCTGTTGTGGTCCTTTTACAAGAAAAAGAACGAAATAGGAAAACCAACAAATTTCTATCTTCTGCGCAACGAAATAATTTTTATTAGTTGATGTTTATATTTTTTTCTATCAACAAAACATTCGTATTCTGTTTTCAATCTACTTTTTCTATTCCTACTTATCTGTGTCTAGTGGTTATATATTTCTTACGCCCTCTGCTTAAAAAAACCCAATATTTTTTTTTTGTTTTAGAGGCGGCGAACATTAAATTAAAATATATCACGTAAAATAGTTTTATCATACAAATATCTGATTTATTACAGAGATCAATGTTCACCATTTGTAATTGACATACAATGTCACGTATATGGCGTAATCTAAAAGTCAAATTCTTAGGAAGTAAACTAGGTTGCCTTTCAATAATAACGTGCCGAACGTTCTCTTCAAAATGATCTATTGTGATTAGTTTTTCATCTTTGACATAAGACAGTGCATATCCCCAAAGAAAATTATCTAATGGCGTTAAATCGCCCGAACAATGTTCTCAGTTTGCAGGTATATAACGTGCAATTATTTGTTCATTAAACGTGTATAGCAGTAAATTGCTCTCATTAGTTTCAATTTCCAAACACTGCGTAGGAGTCAGTCTCTCCATGATAAATTGCCAAATGAAAATGAACACAAGATTATCGATAGTTACCAAATCTGCAATTAAAGAAAATACAGTTATTTAATTTAGAGTTAGCCCCCTCAAAAACTGTTTTACTTTCTTTTCTTTTTTTTCTACTTATGCACCTTCATTTATCTTCTTTAGCACTCACAACTCGTTCTTGTTTCAGTCAAGCATTTTCCGTAGATAAGACACTATGTAAACAGTTTTTCTTTTATTCCCCTTACAATAATTACACGAACTACCATTAACGTATAAGCGATGCTCTTTGTGTAAACAAATCGAGCAGAGGTAGTTGGGACGATGTCAAAACATCGTTAAAATCATTACTCACACAGCAGCCGCCGTTAGCGTAGTGGTTAAGAGCCCTGACTGTCGTACAGACGATCGGGGTTCAATCCTGGCTTGTGGCAGTAACCTGCCTAGCAGCAGTGATGAACTGTGAAACAGCGAAACAGTACTCTATTTGATGACTATATATATATATATATATATATATATAGTGTGTACAGAAAGTTGTTAGATGAGACAAATCATTGGTACCGTCGGTTTCAATCCCGATAATAAGGACCGTTTAAGGTATCCTTATCAAGCTCTCTTCAGCCAATATTCGTCTATTTTATAACCGGAAGTGTGAAATATATATATATATATATATATATATATATATATATATATATATACCTCGCGTTCACGTTTAAATCTCGTTTTGTTAACTCCCCCCCCGCGTTTATTTATCGGATGATGATGATTTCATTTACTTTAAACTTTGAATTATTTAAATCAAATTTCGAAAAAAAAAATTCCCTTATATAAATCGATTTTAATTTGAACCCAAATTAATTTAAAAATCTAATTTTTCTTATCTATAAAAAACCTTCAAATTTATATTGGTATCGGTTAAAAACTTAAAATTTCGTTTAATTATATCGAATTACGTTTAAAAAATTCTAAAATACGTTCAAAGTTTTGTTTAAATTTTAATCTTTCGTTTAATTATATCGAATTACGTTTAAAAATTTCGAAATACGTTTAAAAATTTTATAAACAATTTATAAAAAATCCAAATCTCTCAAGGTTTGGGGAAGTGAGTATTTATCTATACTAAGTGATTTTCCTAGTAAATTAACATTATTCTATTTTTCTATAGTTTTAAATTTGAAATAGATTGTGAATTACATTTATAAAGTATAATTTTTAAAAATGTATATATAATACATTAATTTAAAATCTATAATATAATTACAATTAAAACCCCAGTTTAGCGACTAATCATTTTAGTATTTACAATTTTTTCCTATTACACACACACACACACACACATATATATATATATATATATATATATATATAATCAATATCTAAGTTTTGTTCTTTTCATTGATCCAGTTTATTAAGAGCCCCTTCCTTCTGTGTATGCAATTTTTCAAAGCTTCACTCCTTAGATTTACACATTTTATTTTTGGGTTATGAATTGCTCGGAGGACGTAGTATTTTTAGGTATAATTCTTTCTAATGTGATTACGTTCTGTTCATTTTTAAACGTGTCATTTTATATATATACTAGCAAAAGTAGCCTTCGTTGACTGGGTTCAAAAACAGCCTACAGAAAATGGACTCTGATTTATGAAAGTATGATAGGTTATGAAAAGAAATGGTTGTAAAGAGATAGCTTCGAATTTGGGGGTATCAAAACCAAAGCAAAATATGATGAAAGTAAAAATAAAATAGATAAACCCCATAATTTACTATACCATACCTATTCACTCTGAAGCACTTATCACAATATTCTGGGGATCTATATTAAAAAAACCTTGTTAAACTTTGTGACACATTTCCATTCTATGGAAGTCAGGTGTGAACGAACACCCAATAATTTTATTATACCATATTTCTTCAAACTGAAACATAATTATCAAAGTATACTTACGCACAGAGATATGAAAAGTCTTTATTAAAGTCTGTGCCTATTTCCATTCCATTGAGACCAGACACGAAGGCAGACCCCACAAATTTATTATACCATCCCTATTTAAGTTAAAACATACTCATAAAAGTATTTTTATGTACATCTATATCAAAAACACTTGTAAACGTTTTTTTTTAAGTTTTATTTTTTTTATTTCCATACTTTGTGGAATAGGCGCGAACGCAGACCCCACAAGTTTAATAAACCACCGTTCTGCCAGATCAAAATACCCATTCCTGTGTCCCGATACATCTTCTATCATTATCTGTAATCAGTTTTTTAAATAGTCAACCATATAGGAGCCTAGTCGTGACCAGACACACACACACATACACATACAGACATTCAGCTTTATATATATATATATATATATATATATATATATATATATATATATATATATATATATATATTGCTTGAAACAATCTCATAAAACTGTCACCAAGTTGAATATATTAGCTGATGGCATTACATACTTTAACGGACATAAAAGAAATATATTCATACCTAAGGCAATGACCGAACACTCATAGTATAATCTCCTGTCTGTAAAGAAATAGTTTCTTATATTGATGGTAACATATACTACTTCTAAGAATCAGCTTCTTCTTTTTTTATCAATTATAAGAATCATTCTCAACCACCGATTCAGGTAACTAGTTATACGCCGCGTGAGAGCTCTCTCTCCAACCCCGGTGATATAATATCTATAGACAGCATAGGGTGTGTACCATGTATATATAATATGTTCAAATAACGTATATGTTACATAATGTAAACTTCAGAATACATTGTTCATGTGTATTGTTACACGGACCGTATGGTCTTCTGTATGGATATACTCCACTGCTGCCATTTGTATGATGCGTGCATGCGTGTATGTCTGTGAGTTTAACGCCATCGGTGAAACAGTCAAAATAAACATATGTGTGAATATTATTCTAGCACATAGATAATTTGTAATTGTCTTAGTTTACAGTTCAGTTGTTTTCCAACGGTGGGCAGCTGGACATGACATGTTGTAAAAGAAATAATATTATGTAAAGAAACACGAGAAGAACTGTTTACAATTTAGCTTTATTTTCTATTCTCAACGGTGGTTGAAGTCACACCTACCCTGCTGTTTTCCCGAACGACACAGTCTATATACCGTGTTTTATTTCATACTTTGATTGACCGTCCGTCATGCTTTCTAGTAAGTTGATTAACTATCACTGAGCGGATCTCATCAATAACTAGCACTCTTCGCCTACTTAGATACTCCCCGCCAAATAAGAGACATCCTAACTCCTTATGCAATCGCTTAAATGAATAAGTCACTCCTTTGTTATCGTAAAACATTCAAATTTGTTATTGTAAACATCTGAGTGTTACTTTTTTTAAACTGTTTTCGATCAACAGATCAAGTTTGTAATGTATTATTTCCTATTATCCAATTTATTATTCTAAACATAATTTGTCTTTTTTTCTTGTAACATTTGTTTTACTTAACGAACATTTGCCTTTATTTTATTGTTAAAAAATGTATTTTAGTGTGCAAAATCTAGCTAGGCCAGTTATGTAAAATGCATATGCTATTAACTACGCACCTGCTCTATTCGCATCACAGGGTTTCAATCTGCAGCAGATTAACTGAGAGAAATACATTTTAGATATTAGCAAGGTTGCTGGAAAAAAAGAATGGGCCCTCTCATACGTGGGTGAAAATTACCCAAACCTACTGTACGCAATCATTTGCCCATGAATATAGTGTTGTTACCACATATTGTCTTTTGCATCTAGTTTATCCCATTTAGGCAGAGTTTAAAATACTATCTAACTTAACAGTCCTCTCGGAACTCGTAGTACCAACCGAACTGCAACAACTGCCCCATGTCAACAATTTTGCATTTCAGTGTCCGTTTTACAAGTATGGCTTATTGCTTTTTCACCACAACAAAAGGCTCGGTGCCACTTTGATGTAGGGGGCTACTATCCAGAGCATAATTGCAGGGATACTATATAGGGGGTTTTAGTAGCATTACATTATACTTGAACTTTAATGGAATCTGCTTTGACGTAGCATTTGTGCTGCTTCGAATTTCTACGACTTCATTAGTCATATACTCCTTTTTTGCATTTAAATATGATTTATTATTTTCATTCTCAGTGTCTTGAATTCTTGCTATGTAATCCACATCTCTTCTTGTCTTACCTCTTTTATTTTCTCCGTAAAATAGAATTTCAAAACCTAACTTATTTCTAAGGATATTTCACTACTGAAATACCTACACACAGCACGTTCTTGTTTTGTCAATACCAAGAAAGAATCTACTGTTTTTCGCTTAGCTTATATTATTTACTGCTATCGATTTAGATTTAAATACATTCTGTTTTCATATAAAAGGAAAAAAAAGAATTACTAGTAGAACATATGAACTAAACTAATACAAAAAGAAATTTACAGAATATTCTTGATGACAGAAGAGATGAAGCAAACAGAAAACCAAGTCTGGCATTATAATTTGGAAAGTAAGAACAAGCCACTTTAACCAACATTAATTTGTACAACGGTAATCGGAAGAAGGACGACATGTTTAATTGAAACTTATTTTACTCAAAATCAAATAAAAAAGCCATACGTCATAGACAATATCTTAACGACTGTTTCTCTTGAAAGGTGTAAAAATAGAATAAGTAAAAACATATAAAAAATATTTGAATCAAAAGGAAAACTAAATTCATCATACAGAAATTACGTAACAAGATTTCAAGACACCAAAAATAAATATAATCAACCAAGCTTAAAATGTAAAAAAAACAACAAAAAAAACTCCGAACACATAAAGACAAATAAAATCGTACAAAACTGTGCGACTTAAAATAACACGCCATTACCTGTGGGACCCAGTAGTGAACAATTCAATACTTGTCAATTTCTACAATGTTTTTTGTCCGCCATAAAATCCAAAACTTGGCAGCCATTTTGTCTACAAGGACAGACGTGTCTTATATAAAACTTATTAAGTTTCTTCTTTCATTTATTTGTTTCAAGGTGCGCGCTTTGTAAAGTTGGAAACCGAGACATTTCCCTGCCATTATATATATATATATACATATATATGCATATATATATACATATATATATATATGCTTATATATGTGCGTATAGAATTATATATGTGTATATATGCAAAGATATGCATATATATGTATATACACATTTGTATATATATGTATATATGCATATATTTATATTTATATGTACATATACGAATATGTGTGTATATATATATATATATATATATATATATATATATATATATATATACATTCACGTATTATTTAATATCGATACATATACGTCAGTCATGTTATTGATCGTGTTAAGCATTTATTGCTTTATCGACTTTTTCCGCGTACTGTGGGGGATTTTGGCCCGTGTCCAAAGGTGAAAACTATTTATGCGCAATAAAGGGCGTCACATCGTATCGATTAGTCTCTTTCTTTTGACGATATTTTTAGTCTATCCTATTTATTTTAGCACCTCGATTTTTCTTCTAGTCTTATTAATGGTATATTTTATGAACAAGGTATCATATTATTTACATGTATAAGCGTGTGAGCGTTGGAAAAAAACAGGCGAAAAAGAGATGTGTTACAAAAAGAATATATATGTGCACGTACTGATCTATTCATATATAGCTATTTGGCAGCAACAACCAGCTTAAATGCGTATATATTGATCATTTGTAGTTGAGACGAGATAATATAAATGATTACAGGGTTGGCTGGTTTTGTTTTACGGCATATCAACCCTTTTCAGAATATTTACTGCCGAATCCAGTGATTTTGAAGAAAAAAATGTTAATAGAATATATTTGCTTTTTTTTTTTAAGTCAGTTTCTATTTAACCTATAGTTTGGGCCCGAACAGATACTACCACTTCGGGTTAGAGTGGACCTGGAGCAATATCCATTAAAATGGTGGTATCGCACCTCCCCAAAGACCGCAAGCTCGGATATAGTTTAAGATCACATCTAGGATCTTAAATTGTTACAAAGTAACTCCAGAAGATATACATAAGAGAAATAAATGGCTAGAAATTGTAAGATTTTAGGTTAAGTATTGTACGCCCTGGCTCTTCTAATCTTTATAATTCGATTGATAAACTACTTATACAAAATTGATACAATCTAGTACGTTAAAATAAATAACCGATCCACAAAATGTATAAAAAAATTAGTTCTTTTTTTCTTTTATCTAACCATTTAATGAAATTCAGAAAAAAATCAACTAATTTTAATGAAATTTTAATCCTTATTATTTAACGATCACAAAAATACCGAACTCATTATTTTATTAAAGCATATTAAAATATATTATTTTATGTAAACAAATATACTAAAGTGATGGTTTTAAATACTAAGAACACATGGATGTATTTACTTTTTAGAAAACATCATCGTTTGTGATAATGTACTATTTTATATATACACATATATCTTTACTAAACTGATAGTTTTAAGCACTACAAAACGCATGAATTCATTTTTTGAAAAAAAAAAACATCGTTTATGTTAATAATTAAATAAATTTTAAATATTACAAGAACATAGCAAAACAGCCCATAAAGTTCGTGCTAATAAAATAAATAAAACTCGAAGAAAATATCAAAGAAATGCTATATTCATTGAATAAAGCATTGCTTATTCAATATTTTCACAACAAACATAATACAATTGCAATAAGTATTTAATGTTTTATTTATAATAACTGATTCCGAGGAAGGTTTAAATGTAATATTATAATATTTACCTTATATATCTTAACGTGTATACATCAGTGTAAGACATTTTTTTAACAATTTTGAAAATAAAAATTAATTAGGATACGAGGTAACGAAACAAAAATAAATTTAAAAAAAGAAAAATCGCGCAATGTAATATCTAGAATTAAGTTTTTAATCTACATTTTACAAACGGTTTATTTCAAAGTTTTCAAACATTTTACAAACAGTGTATTTCAAAGTTCTCAAAAATTTTACAAACAGTGTATTTCAAAGTTTTCAAACATTTTACAAACGGTTTATTTCAAAGTTTTCAAACATTTTACAAACGGTTTATTTCAAAGTCTCAGGAAACACATAGGTGAACAAACATCATCAATAATTCTCTATTATCAATTTATGAAAGATTATACCAACTTAAATATGAAAACACGTGTACTTTTATAATATTAATAATTGTACAAGTATAATCTGTTTTAAACTACAACAAATTTAAATTAATTAAACGAAATTTTTACACTTTTTGTCATCCGTAATGTTGTGCAAAACAGCGTTCTTCCTATTTATGTTTAGTGAGACGTTGAGCTTTTTCACCCTAAATCTCTTTTCTGATGTATTTTTAAATTTTTTGCTTAAATAGTATGTATGTTTTCTTTATTTCGGTATATTCTAAGTTCAATTTTTGAATTATCCTTGAAATGGTTTCGGAAAACAGATTCTATATTTTTACCTAAATTTGTCTTGTTAAGATGGAAGATAAATAACACGATTCAGAACAGTCACCATCCTCACTGCAATCAGGACCACTAGGTTTTACCTGTTTAGCGATGGTAATAATTATAAGTTAATATATTTTCGTCCTTGTCTGTATACAAGATGGTCAATATTTATTATTACAACTGTCTTTTATCATCTAGTGTTTTCATAGACGGTGTATATTACTTAAAGATTACTTTGGACAACATGCGCTTCATTCAGCGAAACAAATTGGCATCGAAGAGCTATTCAAATCCCGAAACCCTGCATGAGACATTACGAAGACCTTAAATGTAAACCGAATGTTTGTGTGGAGAGCAGTAAAACGGTTCAAATCAACTGGTGAGATCAAGATATTTGGTTTGTGAAGTAAAGTTTCAGTTTTCTATTTTACTAATTTAAAGGCTCACAAAAAAACGTTCGTGACTAGTGTAGAACATTCAGCAGGCGTTGCAGCAGGTTATTGACGGACATGGCGGTTATATTGAATAAAGTTGAGATATTTTGAATCTAGTTAGAATATTACCTCCATTTACGTTTGAGTGATGTGTATTTTTTTATTTGTTTAATAAATATTGGCAAAAACGCTTTCTAACGTTAATCATTGAGCATCCTGTGTATATGCAAATATTTGCTTATCAGCCCCATAAAAGGAAAGAGAATGAGAGAAGAGAGAAAGAGAGAGAGAGTGAGAGCGATGCAGTGATAAGGGACAAGAAAAAATGAGAATAAAATAAAGAGAAAATAGGAAAGAAAAAAGAGAGAGGATAAAAAAGAGAACGAAAAGAGAATTGAAAAGAAATTGAAAGAAAATGCAAAATAAAAAAAGAACAAAAAAGAACAGGCAGACATGGAGACATAAATAATATAACAAAGGTTTCGTAAAGTTTAGACAGACTATGGATATCCACTGTAAGAATGCCTGCGCATGAAATTTTTATAGCAATAGTTGAGCAATCTTCAACCACACTTCTTCTGAGTCGACATTGTTGAATACCAGTGGCAAGTGGTGTTAAGGACGACTGGAAATGCTAGGAGTTGAGATAAGCGGAAAGCACATACAGCGTCTTGAATTCCCAAATGGTTACCCATTTGGAACTAGCCAGGCTCAACGTTGCTTGACTTTGGTGATCTGACAGGAACTAGTGTCTCAACGTGAGTTTGCCGTACAACATATACATACATACAGCCAGACAATGAGAAATATTTTGAGATAACTAATAAGAATCCTCCATGGTGACAATTGGAGAGCGACGCAACATTAGTAGCCCTAGATGGTAGATGGTTACTTTTATCCGAAAAAACTGAGCCCCTTCTACCCTGTAAGAACTTAAAAATAGTCGGGTGGCGGGTCAAATATATTTCAGTCTTTTATCAAAACGTCAATCAAGTGTCCAAGTCTTGTCTCTTTTTACTAGAGAAAGATAATTCTTCGCTATATTTATGAGTTGTAATTTGCAAAGGAATCCATTGAATTAGAATGGAAAAAGAAGCTATTGCAATAAGAACAGAAATCACTATTGTAAAACCGATTGTGTCTTCTCCATTTTTGCGTGCTCTCTTATCCGGAAGTGTTTTACACAATAGTGAAATCAAATCCCAGTCTTACGGAAAAAGACATGATGGCGTGCAAGCGAAGTTACGTAACAATTTCTCTTTAGTTTAGTGCATTGCTTGAGTCGTGGCGCCATAAGGTCTGCCATACAATACCACAACAAAATAACAACAGCCGATTTGTACTTGAAAGTGTTCATAACATTTTATATTGTTGTTCTCAACACAAGTGCACTTATATGGAAATCCGTGCAATGTAATCTCTCTCTTTCTTTCTCTCTCTCTTTTTCTTTATCTCTCTCTTTCTTTCTCTCTCTCTCTGTCTTTTATTACATTTTCACCCCAAACAAGGCAGATTGCAACTTTGGTGTAGGCGCAACAGCTACTCGGGTACTATGTAGGGAATTCGGCAGCAAGATGTCCGTTCACGTTACACTTGAACTTATGCATGTAAGTACAGTTGGGGAAGCAGGGACCTGGAATGGACTTCCAAAGTCTAGCAGTTTTGGGGAAGAAACTACTAAAGTAGAAAGATCTTTTACATCTAGGGGTCTCTACTGTGTGGGGCTAGGATTTAGCTGTCTATCGTGTTTGTCGAGGGATTTACGGCGTGGGGGCACAAGTGCTTGCAGTTCGTCAGAGCATTCACCATTAAAATACTTGTAGAACAGGCAGAGGGACGCAACATTTCGTCGATGGAATATGGGCTGAAGCCTAATAACAGTTTAGGACTTATCAGATTTGCGAATCTCTTTTGAACTTTGTCTAGGAACGAGAGACTAGTAGCAGATGCACCAGCCCAAATATGACAACAATACTCCATACAGAGGCGAATGGTGGCCTTATAGAGGTACAGAATACTTTCGGGTGTTAGTAAGTTTCTAGCACGGTAGAGAGAGCCCACCTTTCTTGCAGCGGCCCTGGCAATGCCTTCAATGTAATTGTTCCAACTCATGTATACTGTGAACGTTAAGCCAAGGAGTTTGAAAGATGTACTCTCCGGTAAAGAGTCGTTGGCCATTGCTACTGGTGGTAGAGAGGGTTTCTTGTAATTATTGAAGGAAACAAGTTTAGTCTTGGAAGCATTGAATGTGGCCATCTATTTTTGCCCCCATTCAACTACAGATTGGAGGTCATCCTCTACCGTTTCTTTAGATATGTGTTCATTTGTTTTCCCTTCGTGCTTGTTATAGAGCGTGGTGTCATCAGCATATATACCCATCTCAGAGGCAATTTTGTCGGGGAGGTAATTTATGAATATTAGGAATAATAAAGGTCCAAGGATAGACTCTGAGGGCACTCCTGCATTTTTATCATGTTTTTAGATGTACGACCTTCGAAGACAACCAGGATTTTTTTCTTATCTAAGAAGGATTTAATTATGTTAAGTATTCGTCCAGTGATACCGTAGGATCTAATTTTCCTAAAAAGACCCTCATGAAATACCCTGTCAAAAGCCTTAGATATATCTAGAGCTACCGCTGTACACTCCCCCGCTTTGTCCAGTGAATGGTATATACGTTCAGAGATTACAGTTAGGATGTCTGATGTAGAACGGGCTTGCCTAAATCCATATAGTTGGTCAGTCAGAAGTTTAGCGTCTGTAAGGTGATGTACTAGAGCTTGTTTTATTATGAAATCAAATATTTTAGCGAAAAGTGGAAGGAGGCTAATGCCCCGATAATTTTTTGGGTCGGTTCTTTCGCCAGATTCTTGAATACTGGTACCACAGAAGCAGTTTTCTAGCAGTCTGGAAAGCAAGATTCATTAAGGCATTTGTAGAAAAGTTTGGAGAGAACTAGAGCTAATTCGGCGGAGCACTTTTTTAATAGCACAGCAGGGATGAGATCGGGTCCACATGCTTTTGAATTGTCAGGGTTTTATGATAGCATGCACCTGAGCAGGGGTGATTTTCAGATTCCCTAGCGTGGTGTCTGTTCGCAAAAGAAAAGTCAGGTAGGGGGTGGTTGGAAGTGTCCAGTGTGAAGTTTGAGGCAAACCGACTGGAAAGCATGTTAGCCTTCTCGGTTGCTGAGCAAACAACCTCGTTATTGTTGGTTAGTGGAGGAATTATTGATTACCCATTATTTACTACATTGTTGTAGAGTTTCCAGAAGTCACGGGTTCAAAATTTTTGTGCTTCGATGCGTTTTTTAGTGGTTTCAGTAAATTGTCCCTGAGCTGTCGCTATTTCTTTCTTACAGTTATTTCTAGCTTCTACATAGTTCTGTCTGTTTGGACTGGACTTATGTCAGTTAAATCTGCGGTACGCATGCTGCCTTTGAGCAATTGCACTTACGCAAGTAGAAGTAAACCATTGAGGAGAGTGGGGCTTGCTATAAAATTTCCGCATGGGAACATGTGCTTCAATTGCCGTTTTGAACCATTAAGTGGTCTCATTTGAGCACTGTTTAGCAGGAAGACAAAAAATATTTCCCCATGGGGCATCTCTGATAAGAGTCCTGATGGCTTCCCAGTCAGCCTTTTTATAATATCTCGTTGTTTTGAGCACTGGCTCTTCAGTTCTCTCTCTAGAGTTTAGGGCGATTTCGAACATTATCAATGCATGATAAGCGTTCCCAAGTTGGCTGTTGACATTCGTTATACAATTATCAGAAACTGTGGCCAGAAACAGATCTAGCAGTGATGCGTGTTCTTGTTGATCTGGGAAACAGGTTGGAAACGTAACCATTTGTGATAGGGAGTGAGATATAGAGAAACTATATGTTGTGCTACCCGCTGCATCTGTGTAAGTAGAGAATCCAAGCCAGTTTCTGTGGTGGGCATTAAAGTCTCTAAACACATGTATTTGTGAACTAGTGTCGAGGGAGAGTGCTGTGTCTATGCTATCAGAGTCTTTGTTTATTATGGTGAAGTACAGGGTCGAAGGAGAGCGATAGAGGAAATAAAAGTAGCTAATGTTGTGTTGCACGTTTGGTCTAAAGTACATAAAGGCTTAATCGTCCGATTCTAGTTTTTTTTTCTGTAGTCACGGGGAGGGTATTACGAATGTAGACTCTAAGACCGTGCATATGTCAACACCCCCCACATATATATATATATATAATAATAAGAAGAAGAAGAAAAAGAAGAAGAAGAAGAAGAATTACAGTTAAGTTTACCAAAATGATCCAAGATGGCAAAACTAAAGTAAAATATAAATATTAAAAAGTTAATATTCATAAAGTAATCTAAACCAGATGTAAAAGCTCGATAAAAGCAAATAGCAGATAGAGCTAATAAGAAGACCAAGTAGTTAATAGAACATTTCCTTGTACCTATTTTTGAATTATTACACGAATTTCTGCCTTTTGGATTACTTTGTATCATGTTCCAATTACGCGGTTCCCTTGGACTTTACTTGTGCGAATGGAATTTTAACTATCTTTCCTGGATTCTGCATCGTTGGATTTTACTGTCATTGGAAAATTTACCCTTCACCAGATTATCCATTCACGTGAAATCACTTTTTTATTCACCCTATTTCCTCTGCTTCACTTTTTGTTATCAAGAAAGATCAATGACTTACTTGTAGTTTCATTTAATACTTTTGCAAGTAAAATCCGATCTCGCATTTTGCTAAATCCTACCCTCTAATGAGAAGGAACGTATTTATTCGAAACTCCGCGGATTAAGGACTATCCATTCATTCAGTGTTTCCTTTTTAAAATTAAATGTGTTTTAACTGTTTTCCAAAGTGTTTTTAACATGCTTTATTAACTACTTGTTCTTATATATATATATATATATATATATATATATATATATATATATATAAATTCATGTATATATATATAACTATATATATATAAATGCATGCACATATATAACTATGTATATAAAATCATGTGCATATAAGTATATATAATTATATATATATATATATAATTGAATTTATATATATATATATATCTTACTCTCTCTATATATAGAGAGAGGGATAAAGAGGGAGAGATACATATAGTAAGAGAACGAGAGTGAGAGAGAAACAGAGACGGAGACAGAGTAAGCAATTAGTAAAAAATCATATGAAGCAGTCTGGGCAATGGCTATATGGAGGCAATATCGATATACTATCCGCATTATGAACCTTCCTTTGTCACACTAAATACATGTGATATAAAAAAACGATGTTCTATCGACGATCATATATATATATATATATATATATATATATATATTGGTAAATATATAAACATATATAATTATATATATAATTATATATATAATTATATATGTATATATATTTATAAATATGTATATATATATATAATTATATATATATATATATTTATATTTATATATATATGCACATATGTATATATATATATATATATATATATATATATATATATATATAAACATGTGTGTATGTATATTCACTACAATGATAATAGTATTCAGTTGGAAACATTATTTCGCTGAAAAGATAGACATTTATACTGAATTTTATCTATATTTGGTTGAGAAGAACGTTTTTGCGGTATTTCCTGTTTTGATTTCAAATGATGTATTTTCAAATAAGTTTTAATGATAATACCTTTACTTTATATGTCATTTTTGAGATTGTACTTATTTCTATCGAATCGTTTTAATTACAATCGGTTTAAACCGGTTATGTTTTCTTTTCAGAATGTTGAATACAAGAGGGAACAGCAAATTTGCACAATTTTCGTATTTTAATTTTGGCTAAGTCAGAAAGTTGCTAACAAAGCTCACAATATCATCGAAACCTTTGGACTAAGAACCATTACTTCACGCTTAGCACAATGGTTGTTAAAGAAATTCTGTGGCGGCGACAAGAGTCTGTAAATTATGAGCGTAGTGGTCGGCTATTAAATCTTGACAACGATCAATTAGGAGCCTTAGTCGAAGCCAATCCACGCACAACTTTTCGATAAATTGCTTCTGAATTAGACAATACATATACGACTATTTTAAACTACAGAAGAGAGATTAGTGAGACAAAAAAACTTGATACATCGCTGTCTCGCGAATTGAATGACAACCCAGAGAAACGCCGTTATAACGTGCCATCTTCTCTTTTACGCAAAAAAAAAAAAAAAAAACGATCCGTTTCTCGACCGGGTTATTATTTCCGATGAAAAGTGTGTCATTTATAACAACCAGCAACGCTTAGCTCAGTGTATATACACTGACGAAGCTCCACGAAACTTCTCGAAACCAGAGTTTCACCAAAATAAAGTCATAGTGACTGTTTGGTAGTCTGTGACCGGTCTCATCTATAACTGTTTTATAAAAATACAATGGAAACTTTTTACGGTGGAGAAGAATTGTACATCAGTGAATAAAATGCATTAGAAACGCCGACAACAACACCCAGTATTCGACAACAGAAAATGCCTAAGTGTCCTTTACGATTATTCCCGAACTAGCGTTGCTAATCGACATTGCAGACGCTGAAATAATTGGGCTAATAAATAAATAATGGGCAGTAAATGATTCCCTCTCTATCAAACAATCATGAGGTTGCTTGGTCAGCAACCGACAAGGCTAATCTACTTGCCAGGCGGTTTTCTTCAAACTTCATAATAGACCCGGCACACCACTCTTTCCCCGACTTTCCTTTGCGGATAGACGCCACACTAAACCATTTTTAAATCACGCCTTCTAAGGTGCATTGTATCATAAAACCTAGATACCTCAAAAGCATCTGGACCAGATCTCATCTCGGCTGTGCTACTAAAAAATGCTCTGCTGAGGTTGCTCCAGTTCTCTCCAAACTTTACAATAAATGACTTAAGGCATCTTGCTTTGCCGACTGCTGGAAAACTGCTTCTGTGGTACTAGTCTTCAAGAATTCTGGTATGAGAACTGACCAAAATTCTCGCTCCCTTAGCATCCCTCTTGCCTTCCGCCAAAATATTTGAGTCCTTAGTTAATCAAGCCCTAGTCCAACACCTAACAATTGCTAAACTCCTGACCGAAAAACAATATTGATTCAGGCAAGCCGGTCAGCAGCAGATTCAGGCAAGCAGGTCAGTCACTGGACAAAACAGGGGAGGGTAGAACGGTAGCCCTTGATATATCTATGGCTTTTGACAGGGTATGGCACGGCGGTATTTTAAGGATTATTAGGTCATATAGTGTCACTGGAATAATACATAATGTAATTAAATCCTTCTTAAGTAACAGAAAAATGTAAGTTGTCCTCGACAGTCGTACATCTAAACAATATGATATAAATGCGGGAGTAACTCAGGATTCTATCCTTAGACCTTTATTATTCCTGCTATTCATAAATTACCTCCCTGATAAATTTGTTTCGGAGATGGGTATATTTGCCGATGACACCACTCTCTATAACAGGCATGAGGGGGCAACAAATGAACATATATATAAGGCAGAAACACTAGAGGATGACCTCCAATATGTAGTGGAATGGAGACAAAAATGGATGGTCACATTCAATGCTGCCAAGACTAAGCCTGTTTCCTTCAATAACTACAAGAAACCTTCTCTACCATCAATAGCAATGGCTATGAACACATTGCTTGAAGTACTTATTTTAAACTCCTCGGCCTAACGTTTACAAGGAACATTAACTGGAATATATACATTGAGAGCATTGCCATGGCGGCTGCAAAGAATGTGGGCTCTCTCTACCGTGCTAGAAAACTACTTACGCCTGAAAGTATCGTGTACCTTTATAAGGCCATCATGTATGGAGTACTGTTGTAACATTTTATGCTGATGCATCTGCTGCTTGTGTCTCACTCCTGGACAGGGTTCAAAAGACAGTCGCCAACCTGATAGGTCCTGAACTGTCATCTAGGATTCAGCCTCTGTCCCATCGTCGAAATATTTCGTCCCTCTGACTGTTCTACAAATACTTTAATGGTGAATGCTCTGACATTATAGGAAACAACGAGGTTGCTCCTGTGTAAATCTTTCAATCCTACAATTTACAGCAAATACTCATTTCGTCACCGTTTAATAAATGTTCCTGTTCCTTCCCTTTGACTCAGGTTGGCAAATACGTAATCCCACATATGTAGAAGCAAATATGACACACTGATTTAATCCAATCATAAATGGGAACCCAGACATATTTATTCATATCTATACCTAGCCACATACCACAAAAATTATTAGCATTCTACAAAGTTGTGATTTAATGTTATTTTACTTGAATTAACAAAAGTTTCATTTTCATGATGTGCTTAACAGAATGACAGAATAAACGAAACTTTCAAAGAGTCGGGAATGTTTCTGTTGAACTCGGGAATTTGGAGGACATTCCGAACGACATAATCTCGTCAATCCGATTAAAAACATTATGATAGCTTTTTTGTTAGTGTTCAATAACAATGAACATCACCTTGCTTTCTTTACATTTCCCATATTAGATTATGATATTTATATAATTCTTAATGCTCTTCATCTTGCAGTTTAGCATTGACACAGTTTATTTCAATGATTGAGCAAGTTCTTTTTTGTTTAGAAAAACTGTGTAAGATTTGAGGTGTTCGAGAACTTTTTAAGTTTCTGTGTTTTCTTCTCGTACCAGTTTTGGTTTGCGCTCAAATAACTTATTGTTTCTAATTGAAGATTAAGCGTTAATATATTTGAATGTAGAGCTTTAATGTGTCTCCATATTTTATATATGAGCATAAGACATTAACTGTCGTGTTGCTTCTCTTGTAATTGCACAACATGTACTTTGTCAATGCAGTGTTTGATGGGTCGAGTTCGAGTGACTTGTTTCTGAGTTGCCACTAAAGAGCTCTGAATAAATTTAAAAAGACAATTTCAGATTAACCAATTCTAACATGATCTCTAAATTTGGTATTCGTAAAGAATACACTGTGTAGTGTCTTTTTCCACATACATCTTTCCTCTGTTTTGCAACCTCTGTCTATTTATTCTCCAACGTATTTGTACATCTTCTCTCTTCAATTCATTGAGAACACTTTGAAGACTCTCAGAAATATATTTAGTAAGATTATCCAGATTTACTTAAATTTACCAGACATTCCACTATAAGTATGCGTTGATCAACTTTTGCTATGTAGATATATTCGAACTACACGTTATTTATTGGGAAAAGCTCTATGAATTGGAAGCATTTTACATTTTCTCCAAATTTTTAAATTCATTTGTATTTCAGTCAATACACTAGTGACATATCGAATGATAACTATCATTCTTGCATTGATGGCATAAATTGTATTTCGGCTGTGGAGGTGCGATTAAAAAATACCACTTAATTATTAAATATACTTTGCGGTGACCTAGCTTTTGACGTTCATAATTTAATCTTATCGGTTTCCAGTATACCAAAATAGTTTTGTCCTCTTTAGCTGTCAATATTCTTCATCAAATCTCTATATGTTGTTTGTGGTTTTAGGCAATTTCTCTGGACGATCATCCTCTTTTCATCACAAGAATAGCACATTTAGTAATGCAAAATTACATTCTTATGTCA
The DNA here is from genome assembly GCF_053919585.1 of Euprymna scolopes. NCBI lineage: Eukaryota > Metazoa > Mollusca > Cephalopoda > Sepiida > Sepiolidae > Euprymna > Euprymna scolopes. The sequence goes on along the minus strand of NC_136514.1, from coordinate 23,965,174 downwards.
TTACCTACAATTGTATACATAACAGCATTAAGCTGTTTTCCATTTCTTCCAAAACTTTGTCATCTATAAATAAGTCCTTTTCCAAAATCATATTTTGTATTCACGTTCAGTAAAAGAAATATCAACGAGATTAAACTAATGACAAAAAAACAAAAAAGAAAGACTATCGCTCTGGAAAATCTCTTTCTTTATTTAAACTTAGTTAATGCAACATTTCAATAAGGTAACTCGTTTTCCAATTCACCTGGTATAATTTATTGTTCGGCTCTCGATTAGTAGATTTTCGTTTGCAGCTTCTCGAGCTCATTTCCTCTATCAGAAACTGGTCTCAGGTGCCCAATGATCATTTTAGGCAGTCTTGCTATTTCGGAGGCAGCAAATTGCTTTGGTCAAAATTACCATAGATACGTTAAAACATATTCTACTGAAAAATGTCCTCATCACTGAGTAGCAAGTGATTGGCCTAAAGTGTTGCCGCGTGATCTATTTTGTCTTATCTTTCGTGATAAAGACTGTAGTGCCTTCTGTCAGCTATTCATGGGAGGTACATGTCATCAAACAGTTGTTTAGCATAGGTGCAAGAATCGGTGAAAAACTGAAATCTTTTTGAACTATTATCTTTGAACTTCCTCAGATTCAGGTGCTTTCAAACTTAAAAAACATTTTCACCCTGAGCACTTAATAATAATAATAATAATAATAATAATAATAATAATAATAATAATAATAATAATAATAATTTAGGATTAGTTAGGCCTCAGTTATTCATACAGAAAACGAATAGCGATTCTTACAACTATTCTGTATGTTCACCTAACAATTATATACAAACATATCGTACAGTCATGGTTATGTTTTCTGTGATAATAGCGTTGATGAAAGTTGAAATAAGACACGTATGAAATACGTTTGAAAGTCAAATTAAAACGCAATAGTATGAAACTGGACAAATATTAGATTAGTGCAAAAACAAAATTGTTTTCTCACATATCCTACTTTTGTATATAATTTGTGAATTAATTCATTGACATATATAGCTATGTTATATACCATTTTTAGTTACCTCGTCAATCTCTTAATTTGTTATTTTGCATGTTTTCGACAGCGTGGACAAACTTGAATTTCGGAGGATTTTCTTATTGCAGTTAAAACTAGGCCGAAAAGCTGCCGAGACACCTCGTTATATCTTTGATGCGTTTGACCTAGTAACCGCTAACAAACGTGTGGCAAAACGATGATTCAAGCAATTTAACAATGGTGACGAGATCCTCGAAGATGAAGGCGGTTGCTGCCTACCGACTGCGGTTAATAAAAACATTTGAAAGCCTTAATTGAAGCCGATTCTCGCAAAACCACACGAGAAGTTGCAGTTGAACTCGAGGTCTACCACTCAACAGCAAATATGTATGTAAAAAAAGTTGGATAAATGAGTGCCGTATGAAATGAACGTTAATATAAACAATCGTCGGTTTGAGGTGTCTTCTACGTTCGTTCTACGCAACAAAATGACCCACTTCTCGAGCGGATTGTGACATGTGTTGAAAAGTGGATCCTCTACGACAGCCGGCGACGCTCGGCACAGTGGTTGGATGCCGGAGCTCCACAACACTTCCTTCAGTGGAAATTGCACCCAAAAAGGGTATGGTGATTTTTGGTGGTCTGCGGTTGGTCTCATTCATCAGAATTTCTTGAATCCAGGCGAAAAGATTACGGCGGAGAAGTACTGTTAACAAATTGACGAACTGCGCCAGAAGCTCCAACGTATATGACCGATTTGGTTAACATGAAGAGACCAATTTTCCTCTATGACAACGCTCGCCCGAATGTTTCTCAGCTTACCCTGCAGAAACTGAACGAATTAAGCTATGAGACTCTGCTTAATCCGCCATATTCATCGGACCACTAACCCACCGATTCCTCCTACGCTAAAAATGCTTAAAAAGCCAACAGAATGCCGAATCAGCCTTCATGGACTTCATCGTTTCCAGAACCCCGAATAACTATGTTAATAAGAAGAATAAACTTGTTTCTCATTGGCAAACATATCTCGTTTCTAATGGTTCTTATTTCGATTAGTAAAGTATATTATGAAAGAAGTTATGATATTTTTAAGTTAAACGTAAAAAACGACATTTTTTCTGCACCAATCTAATATTTACTTGTTTAAAATAAATATTTCGGCGTTATACGTCATCTTCAGAATGTTATATATTTTTTGCTGGCTATGATTAAAAATTTAAGAAGAAAACAAAAGAACAGTTAGTAAAGATTCCGCGTATTGTTGTCCACGGTGTTATTTAGAAATGCCGAAAGAATGCGTTTGGCAAAGGCGCTATAAAAGTCAGGGCTGTGTTTTCCGTGATAGAAGCGCTGATTGAATTTTAAAATAAGATACTTATGAAAATCTTTTGTAAAGCCATATTACAACGCAATATTCTGAATATTACCAAATATTTATTTGTTGAAAATTAATATTTCGACATTAAACGCCATATTCCGAAATTTGTGTGTGTATATATATATATATATATATATATATATATATATATATATATATATATATATATAGTAGCGTCCAAAAGTTAAGGAACGGTCGATCATTTTTATTGAGTGACTTCTAACTTAATTTATGAGAAGGGAAACAATTTTGTTGTGAATTTTCCAATGTTAAATAATGTTAGTTTAATAAAACGAATATTTTTTTTGAATGCATAATAGTTTTTTACATATAAATAATTTTAATTGAATTACCGGCGTCCAAATGTTAAGGAACGGGGAAGATTAATACAAACTTTAGCAATTAAATAACAACTTAACAAAATGTCGACTCCGAATATTCGAAAAAGTATCTATACAAGAAAAACAGCGTATTTGTTTCCATTATGATGAGAAAAAGACCATAGGAGTGATTGCTAATACATTGAACAGGTCTAAAAGCGTTGTTTATTTTTCAGATTATTGAAAATAGACAAAAAAGGTTTACCATTGACTAGAAAGAAAAAGATCGGCCTGACCCCGAATAACAACTAAGAGGAAGGATAGAAACATCACTCCATCATCTCGTTCTGATCACTTTAAAGGTGCGGCTTCGATATCCGGGGAATTGACATCCGAAACAGGACACAAATTACCAGATAAAGGATCTCACGAAGATTAAACGAATTTTAATTATTTTCCAGAAGTCCATGCTCAAAGCCTTTAATTTCTATTAAAAATAAAAAAAGGTCAGATTGGTATTCACCGAAAAACATTTGTTTTGGGAAGAAAAAATGGGGAAAAAATAATTTTAGTCATGAATCTAAATTCACTCTTTTCGGATCAGACAAAAGACCACATATCAGGCGAAAAAATGGAGAAAGACTGTCCCCTAAGTGCGTTAAAAGTACAGTAACATTTGAAGGGGGCAGAGGGCATGATATCTTCAAAAGGAACTGTACCTTTTGTGAGGATTCATGGAAAATTAAATGCTTGAATGTACAGAGAATAGATTAGAGAGCATGTGGTTCCTAATCTTTCTGATTCTGATATCTTTATGCATCACAGTGCACCGTGCCATAAAGCAAACATAGTTTTAGAAAAACTAAATAGATTCAATATTTGCGTCATGGATTGGCCAGCTCAAAGACCCGAGATTAAGCCAATTGTTAATGTTTGGAAAATTATTGGTGATTAGATCACAGACAAAAAAACCCTAAAATCTTGAGGATTTATGGGAATGTATATGAAACTCCTGGAATAATATCTCCCGTATAACATGTAAACGGTTAATTCTGCCTTGCGGCAAAAGATGGCATAGTGTGATTGAAAACAAGGGTCTTTTCACTAAATGCTGAAAGGATTCTTTGTTTTTTCATTAATAATTTCCCTCGTTCCTTAACTTTTGGACACCAGTAATTTAATTAAATTTGTTTGTATGTCAAAAACTAATATGTATTAAAAATCAAAAGTAAAAAAAAAATATAACTTCCATTATTAAACATTGGAAAATTCACCAACATTTTTTTCTAATAGATAAAGTTAGAAGCCATTTAAAAGAAAATGATCGACCGTTCCTTAACTTTTGGACACTACTGTATATATATATATATATATATATATATATATATATATATATATATATATATATATATATATATGTGTGTGTGTGTGTGTGTGTGATGTTGATTCACTTCGGTTTATTTCTGTTCACATTTTCGACCGTTTATCTTCCCTATTGTGACTGACTTTATTAAGTGACTTTTGTGTCTTTAGGGTAAAGATTTATGTCCAAGGTTAGACAAGTCCCATATGGTGCGACGCCCCTAACTATTTAGAGACTTGCTGCAACACGAAAATAGTAAATACAGAAAAACGATGTGGAATGATTTCTTCAACTCTCTCGATAGCAATTAAGTGAAGCAGACTAATTTGGCTGGCAGCCAAACGGTGCCTGGAAGTAATTGTCCTCCGACCCTGCTGAAAACCAACAATATATTATTTCATGTTGCAATAGAGTATAGGAACAAATAATAGGTAACATTTTAACCAGTTTCACTGCTTAGAAACTTATAAACAATGCAGTTTACGACCGAATAAAAGACGCAATAACAGTCTGTAATCAACATTATTGCATCTGTTGATTACTATATTTTCTGAACATATGTTACAGCCTTTGAATAATACAAAATATATTCTTAGTCTTTTGTACTAGCATTATTTTTTAGTATATGCTCTGATACCTCGAGGGTATTTCCAAAAGTAAGGGCTCATATTTTAGTAACTCAAAAGTTGATGGCCTACAAACAGGAGAGTCGTATAATTGAAACGATTTAATTTTTGTGCTCAAGTATATTTTTACATAATCACCAACTTCCTGACTGCATTTTTGCAAGGAATTACAATAATGCATCTGTGCTTCTGACGCACGTCTTTGACAGGGGTTACTTTCGAAAATCTCACACCCTCAATGATTTCAACTGGCGGAAGAACTTTTAGATCATTAATTTATCATTTCAGTCAGCATAATACTGCAATTTGAAATGTCTACTGATCCATTCGGGCGGATTAAAAATTGGAGGCATTACTTTTGGAGCGCTCCCCGTAAAGGTTATATTTTCTGTTAATTTTCGAAAGAGTTAATATCATCGTAGACTCAATTATTGTGTGTTCAAATCATTAGAATTCCTGGTATCTGGATTCCTGGTATCTGCATTTACCTCACATACAATCTCCCATTGTGTCGCAGTCTTTACTCGCAGAGGAGTAAATAAATAATATAAATGCCTCGGTAGCTAAAAGTCATTGGACATATATAGGCTCAGTCTGGCGATGTGGCGTACATTGTTCGAGCCTTGTCAAAGGCATAGACCATTTTTGTGCGTTTGTCTTAATTCTTGCCTACTATTATTTTTGCTCAGTGCAAATCCAATGGACGGATTTTATAGGAGAAACATCCAATGATCACCTGCAAGTATTTTACTTCTGGTCGATTACTTACGTTAACATTTGAAATATCGGTGCTATTTTATATCGGAAATCATTTTAACCTTTCAGGTGAAAACATTATTACGTATATACGTAACATAGTGAAGTTTGTATGCATTTAAAAACATTTAGTTAATTATCATGTAGAAGATGTACTGGATATATTTTTAACAAAAAATCAGCCAAAATTTCATTTTGAGACGCGTTGTTTAAAAAAATAACTTACGCAACCTATGAGTTTTAAATAAAAGTCATCGTTTGTCATCCCGGGGTTGCTTTCCACATAAAGACATTCAATAGTTCGATAGTTCGATTGTTAATCTTAATTATTTTTCTACTAGAAATTTTCCGTAACTTTTTAAATTCATACTTGAGGCGTAATTCTGTAATACTGTTTCACCTGACACTCGTTTGTTTAAAAGTTCGCTAACATATGCAAACAGTGAAATGCCATATTATTACTGATCTTAAAAATATCTCTAAGCCGTTATACAATCCCAATCGTTGATGTTAAAATCCCAAGACGGAGCTTTCATTAAGCTGCTTATCTCTCTTAAAATTTTCATGGCGATATATATTTTTTTTAGATGGGAGTCACCACTTATCAAGGCCCGGAAGCCACTCGGGGATAAGGGTTATTGTGTACAGTAGTCAATGGGATAATATCGTAGTAATCGTTAGTAATGGATATTTGATAAAGTGTCTTACTTAAGGGGCGGTTTATCAGGAATTTGTTTATGTTGGACTTGAAGACATCTCAGTTGTAGTCAGGTGGGAAACAGGTAAACGGAAGAAAGTTCCACAGGCATGCACTTCTAAGAAAGAAGCTTTGTTCATGGAATCTACGTTTGGATTTAGGCACAGATAAAGAATAGGGAAAATTATTGACAGTGGTTTGATCTAGACGGGTGTTTTTATCGAACGATTGGCGAGGGGGGCAGAGTGGAGCTCAGACGGGCACTTTCCATGGAAATACCGATAAAACAACGACAGGCTCGCACCGTCTCTTCTGCGGGAGAGAGGTTGAAGGGAAGTGAAAAGGATGTCCCCCACTGGGCTACGAAATCTATTTTATACTCTCAAGGTAGGATAGGCTTATTTAGCAGCTCCTGCCCAGATGTGGCAGCAGTACTCCATCATGTGACGTACTTGGCTTTTATATAGATAGAGAATTGCATCAGCAGTGAGATATCTTCCGGAGCTGTAGAAGGATCCTACCATTTTTCCAGCGAGCTTGGCAACAGACTTGATTATATGTTTCAATTTCAGGTTAGGAGTAATGGTCAATACCAGAAGCTTATCAAAACATAAAGCATCCTCTGATTGGGTCAGTAAGCTACTGGATAATTATGGGGGTGCGTACATCTTAGGTCAAAAAGACATTTTCATAAGAGTCGGAAATTTGCACTTGATGTGTCATATAAAGTGATAGCCTTACTAAGACAGCAACGTTTATCAAGTTTTAAAAGTTTTACATATTTCTCTACTTATATTAAAATGGTGTTTGACATGGACAAACGTATAAATGACTGCTTAGCAATAGTAGAAATGTCCACACAAGTAATATATATATATATATATATATATATATATCGGGAGTAAAAGACTAATATTAAATATCCAGGAAGAACAGGAATAATAGATATATCATGTTCATTGTGCTAGTATGAATATATAGAGAGGAAGGTAAACTAGCTTGTCTATATGGCATCAGATGATATTGGAATTAAAGGAAGTTTTCAATTACTAAAATTGTCAGAAAAGATATTAGACTCAGGAAAAGTATTAAGAATTTAACTATCCGGCAAACATATCCAGTGAATCAAGTGAAGAGTAATCCAATAATTGACTGTAGAACTACGGTTAGTATACAAACAAAATTATCGATTAGAGATTCTGGAATAGTGAGTTAATAATTAGCATCCAATATGATGCTTCATCATAGTAAATACAAATAAAACAGAAATTTGGAGAGAAAAAAAAAGCAAAACAAAAAGCAATCGGGTCTAGAATTTAATTTTCTCAGTAAAAATGCAGATTACATGGTTACATCTTGAGAAAAATCGTTGCAAATATATGACGCGTGATTGTTTTTCTTTGTAATAAAGCTCCAAGCAACACATTAAACGAATGCAATAAAGGACTTTATCAAATAAGAAAATATACAGGGCATTTATACGCGTAACCTGTTAATTAAATCGATTTAAAAAAACGAGATGAGCCGAGATTAAAAATGAAAAAAAAAGTTAATTTTGTTGAAAAAACAAAGTCTATCCAAGGAATCAAACAGTGGATATATATATATATATATATATATATATATATATATATATATGTGTGTGTGTGTATATATATCAATGTATTTACCACAGCGTATATAAATATATATGTGTGTGTGTGTGTGTGTGTGCGTAAGAAAAAAATACGTATTTGAAATAATACTCCACTCCTTGTGTTTGCCAATCCTTTTAGCGTCTTAAATGAAACAAGAGAACATTTGCAAATCAATAACAATTTAGCTATATTCAAAGTACTAAGGTTTTATATATTTTAACAATCAATCTTTTCGACATATCAAAACTTTAGTACATTTTACTGAACTTTTTTGTTTACCCGAAGCAATTAATATATGTATGCAACACTGAATTTTCCCTTAGGCATACTCAGCAGAGAAGAAAGAGTTTTTAGAAAGAAAGAATCATTACAATGTTATTCTAAAATGAAAAATATAGAAGAGCTCACACTGTGCGTTTAATTTCGGTTGCCATCTTGATTTTATAGAGTAAAGCTACTTATATCACTTATATTTATATCGATTTAAATTATATAATATTTAATTTGGCTTTCAGGCTACAAAGATATTACATTCTAAACTAATAATTATTATATAAGGTATAGTAACTAATATAAAACCTGTGACAGGGTATATGAAGATGTAATAATGTATATATGTAGAAAGATTTTAGGCCGTCTTTGGAAGAGCAATTCTATCGTCCATTAGTCATATTAAATTAAACGGCTTAGGGTTTTCTTTAAAGTTACAGAATTTCAACAAGTATGTTTTTATAAACGTAAGAATATTTAATTTTTTACCTATTTTCTAGTATAAAGTAATTAAGGTTACTCATTGAAGGCATATTCATTATTTTCTATTGGAGGATTTATTTTAATTTAAAACTTTTTTCTTTTAACGCTGTGCAATGTATATATGTATATATATGTATATATATATATATATATATAAATATATGCAGCATGTGCCGAGTTATGTAAAAACTACCTCAAAAGATCGTACGCATATGAGAACGCAAATAAAAATCATTTAATTAAAAAAACTATACACTCCATATGCAAAGACGTAACCTGGTTTCAGTGAAACAGGTAGACCTTTTATCTAAGTAAATATACTTAAGACTCAATACAAATTCTTGCAAAATAAAACCAGTTCGAAGAAATTGAAAGATATAGTACGACTTATAAAGATTTTTCTAAATCATTAAAATTTTACCTGTTTTTACTAAGCTTTGTGTTGTGTAATATGTAATGCATATTTTTAAAACATTATACACACACACATATATATATATATATATATATATATATATATATATATATATATATATAAGAAAGTATATGAGCATTTCGTAAAACTTTAGATATTTCTTATTTTAGTTTAATTCTAACAATACATAATTGCAATAGACAAATGCGTGCATGAAAAGTATTATTTTTAGCTAAAATATGGGAAAGTAAGGAGCTAGTTGTAAAAAATATAATACATTTATAACTTAAAATATTGCAGCATTAAGAATAGATTATTAATGTTATAAATTGAATTTTTACAAATTCTTAGTGCTGCAATATATTAAGTTATAAATGTATTATATTTTTGACTAGAATATATTTTTTCTTTTCTTTTCTATGTTTAAGCTTAATCATATAACTATTTTGCTCGCATTTTTCTATAGTAATCTATGATTGTGTAAGGCAAGTTAATTCACTTGTTCTTTGTAAAATTTCTTATTTTTTTGCCCTCAGAATCATAACATAAACATACGGAAAACACTGTACGACACTCGTCTACTATCATTCTTTGTTTCACTTGTTACTTTTCTTTTAGCAAGAACGGTGAATTAGTAGCAACTCTAGTCGCTGATGCGACGTTGTTGCGATGGAAACTAGTGATAAAAACGTCGCTCACCTTTTGTCGATTTTTACGATTTTGAAGACCAGTAAACTCATCATAACGTTTGTTTTACTGAACGAAAATTGAATATTTTCTCACAATATATTAAGAGGTTATATAAAAATGTAATAATTGTTTGAAATTTGGTCGAAAAATGAGTTAGCAGTGAGGCTTTAAAGCAGTTCTAAATGACTAAAACTGCCACTTTACAATATATTCAAACATGGTAGTCTTTGAATGATAAATTCATAAATATAAGTAGTAGCGTTCGTGTGTGTGTTTTTCTGTGTGTACAACTCCCAATGACCAAAGAAATATACAGCCATATGTGTGTATACCTCTCCTGGTCAAGAAATATTAACGCCCATGATAGGATACTTCTGTCAACGGCGGCATATTTTATACATAATTTCTACATACAGCATTCTTCAAACTACATATACATTGATTGAGTTAAGGTCATTAGCATATTACATTGTTAAATCTATTGAAATCATTAGCTCAATGATATTACTTATTCGACATAATAGCCTTGTTTCAACTGTATTATTTAAAAATATACTTTAAAATGTAATTATTTAGTTTATTTCCATTTCAAATTATATTTTATTTAACTTATTTCATCTGAAATATGAAACCGTTATATTTTCAAACCAGATAACCAAATGGTAAATAACTGTGATAGTTTAATCGAAAAATTGTTTTAAACGGAACGCGTTAACCAATATTTTCTGTAATAGATTTGTTTTCATTTCAAAATATTCTTCTTAGCTGAATTATAATTTTTATTTTTATTTCTGAGGAGATTTTTTTGCGTATTCTTCATTTTTAGTAACTTTTTTATTTGTTAGGGAAAAATAATTAAAAGTAATGTCCTCATTTACTTGCATTCCGTACAGGGGCAGAGTTAGTCAGACACAGGGCCAATTTTCGATGTGAGCAAAATCGATCACCCATACATTATCTGCCCCTTTTTGTTTGTGTATAAAATGTAATCGGTGCTGCCCAGGATTTATTATAATTATAATTAGAGTTAATGTTATGTTCTATCGATTTTAATATATTATAAATTTGCGATTTGAAAAATAAGATATATATATATATATATATATATATATATATATATAATTAAGTTTTCATTTCGTTTGTACTCCAGTCATATATATATATATATATATATATATATATATATATATATATATATATATATATATATATGACTGGAGTACAAACGAAATGAAAACTTATGAATATATATATATATATATATATATATATATATATATATATATATATATATATATATATAACTTGAGTTCCTTCAATTATAATCGAAACCGAAACCAAAACATATGAAAAATTCTTGATAAAATTATCTATAAAAAAATTGATGACTCAAGTGTCATTAGTTATAATCGAAACTGAATACAAAACTTATGAAGAATTCTTGGTAAAATTATTTATGATAAGAAATGGAAGTACATTAAATTTACACGATGCAGTTGTAAGCGTGACACAGAAAATAACACATACGCTATCGTATTGATATATAGAAAAACGATATTATAATATCAAGATCTGCAGCGTAGTTATATTTTATTTAATCCAGACGCGTACAATCTTCGTTACCCTATATATCTTCCCATTATACATACTGACAGATGCGGATATTTGACCGGTATTTGTATATACGATGCTAAATGTCTACGATAAAATAGATTCGTAACACAATTATTTATTCATTGTAAAAGAACGGCTATAGAATCCTCTTTAAGTGCCAACAATCTGAAGAGTTCTTGTATCTCCTTGTTTCAAGGAAAATAATGACGTGAGTAAACCGATTCTTTTGCCGCAAGATGTAATATATTTCAAGACGCTTAAAAGATATTTTCCCATGGCGAAATCGGATTAGAAACTTTTGCATACATACTTATATATATAAATATATATATATATATATATATATGAAAAATACTTCACCATGATGAGATATAGGTAAATATTCTTGCTTGTTTTCTTTTCCTGTTTTATTGTTAAAGGTGTTTTTATTCAATACGTCTAGCGATAGGCTGTTCTTCTGAACATTTTCAAACGACATAATGTTTACATTTGTCTGAATTATCTTGAAACAATTGTAACTAACGATGAAACACACTATTTGTTGCTATCAATCCATTCTTTGATGTCTTGGTTTTTGTTAAAACAATATATGAATATTCTATTATGAAATATAATAATTTTGTAATTTACAGTGTAAGACATCTCTTTGTGGTTTAAAAGTTATTGGTATATGAAGGATTACTGAATATTCAATTATAGAAACCCAGTAAAATTCGGAATGCTTTAAATAAGACAATATAATATATATATATATATATATATATATATATATATATATATATATATATATAGAGAGAGAGAGAGAGATAGATAGATAGATTGATAGATAGATAGATAGATAGATAGATAGAAAGATATATGTGTGAGTGTTAGTATGTATTTCCTATATATGTATATATGTATGTAAAATAGTACATGGTGCCGTTTCCGAAGTAATTCTTTCTATTTTGTTCTGCCAAAGTTATCAGAAAGGGTTGCAAATTCTCTTGCTATGATGATTGAACTCTTGCATTCATGACCTGGAAGTTTTATGTTTCTATCGAAAACATTGACGGTGTGAGACTCTAAGAAAATGACCCTTGTCAGGAATGTGTCTCAGAAGACGAGAGATACGTCATTGAATTTTATGTACAACATAAAAATAGTATATGATCGCTGAAATACTTTCGACATGCAACGGTTGTTCGCATTGAAAGAAGCGCAACATTAGGTCAATATTGTAGCATTCAAAAGAAACAGGACAAAAAGAAGAACATTGACTGATGAAATGTGCTGGACTAAAGAAGTGAATTAAAGATTGTATCTTATAATTTATTTTTTTGTATTGAACTATGTAGCACAATATTATTTCCTAAATATTTACCAATGCATTTTATTTGGGACCGTTTATTATTTAAAATACAATGGACAGTATTTTCATAGTAATGTTTATTAACTTATATTTGCCGCGTGCAATTCGTGCTTCTGTCCAAAAGACTAAACTTTTGCGCTATCCAAAATAAATATCAGCGTCAATCAAAACATAATTATTGATTAAATATAATTTTCTTTCGGATCTTGCTAATATTAAATGTACACCCATTTACCAATCAATCAATAAATCAATCAATCAATCAATCAATAACGGTTTTATCACCCATAGAGGAACACCTCCCTGGAATTTAGGCATCTATATCTGTCCCAATCTATCCGCTTCCATGTGGGACCCATGTGTTGTATAAGGTTGTCCCTCCACCTCACTATTGGTCTCCCCTTGGACCTCTTCTGTTCAAGAGGCAACCATTCTTTTTTCCTAATGGACCAACAGTTGTAATACTGTCTAGCTACGTATCCTGCCAATCTGTGTTTGGATGCCTTGATGGTAGAATTTGTGTCAATAACAATTGACTGTGTGCGGATCCATATGTTTGTCTTTCTGTTTTGTAGAGTGATGCCTAACATTATCCTTTCCACTTTCATTTGTTCCACTGTCAATAATTCAGGACTTATGTTCATAACATGTAGAATGTACATATTGAAAATATCCCTTTTGATTGCCATACAAGTAAAAAACCTAATGAATACATTTGTGGAATTTGCCTCGGTTTGTTTCAGGTAAAAGTTTTAAAAAAATATATATTTCATTAATAATTAAAAAGAAAGTATGAAGAAATACCGTGGATACACCGGACATCAAATATAAAATAGAAAACGAAACCTTGAAATCTTTATTTTCAACCAATTTATTGTTAAGAGTTAATAAAAAAACTACATAAACAACAAAAAAAAGATTAATGACTTGCATCACGTTTAAATAAACACGCATAAAAAATTAATTACATGGAAATTCGATAAACGAAAGCGTAAAATCTACGACTGTCGTAAAAAAAAATTATTCCAAAATATGTTTGGCCTTAACAACATTATAAGGATGCATTAAACGTATACAGTAAAATCCCGGGATACGGTGACCCTAGGATATATATTTTTTCAGGTTACGATGTGGAATACGATATTTTTCCGGTACATGGTTACATATTTATGTACGGCACAAACACGTTGACACAACAGTTCTCGCCAGATCACCGAAGTTAAGCAACCTTGACCTTGGCCATTACCAGATGGGCGACCATTTGGGAAGGCGAAGCGCTGTATGTACCGTAAGATACAATACCAATTCTCTCGGGAGTAGATGGGACTCTCTTAAGCCGTGGTAGGCAACCCATGTAGTGATGGCGTCACGATAAAAAATACCCTTGATATCCGTAACGAAGCATCAAGTATTCAGCTACCGACAAGATTTGAATAACACTAAAAACTCGTGTAGTGAGTTCAATCTCGGCTGCAGCCGCGCTGTATGGCTGGATGGCTGGCTGGACGGATGAATGGATGGATGGATGATGGTTACGTTATTTGTCTCGTCTTACTGTATTATCTATAATGCTATTTGATTAAATACATGTGTATTCTAAACTGCACTGTGCTTTTTTAAATTATTTTTGATGTCTTATCCCGGGGTTCTACTGTGTATAATGTTCTCCAGCCTAGCAAAACTATGCAAATAGCAAGATAGTATGCTTTTTTTTAATACAAATCTTCCGTTTTAATTAATAGCTATCATTTAAACATTTATAAATAATGAAAATATTTCTCACAATAAAACCAAGTAAACATATTAAGCTTACTAGAAATAATTGTTTCTTTTTGTTCTTTAATATGTGATTCGAACTGAAGGTGTGATTACAACAGCGCTCATCGATAAACAAAAAACAGAGTCCGTATGTTGACTTGAACAGAAAAGGTTACAAATGCGAGACACCGCCTCGACAGATGCAACGAATGAATAACACATTACAGACTGACAGGTTAATTGATTTTTGATTCTCTGGTAGGGGTGAAGTGGTCACTGGAGTGCTGAATATAAAATGCGTCTGGCACTTATCCTTGAGTACGCGATTTTCCTCCGCATCCTTCGATCGGAGACGCTTTCAAAGGAAAGACAGCATCTTGTCAGAATCAGGAAATCATGATTTAAGATGGGGTGAATACAATATCGATGGCCGCAGAATAATTATGCTTCAAAAAGCGTCACGTGTGTATAAGGTGCAGGCAGAATGCGGAAATGAAAACAAATGTGGCAATACAGTATTTGGGTTCACATGCTTTGATAAGGTAATCATATATATATATATATATATATATATATATATATATATATATATATGTATATCAATCTCTCTCTATCTAACTATATATCAATCTCTCTCTCTCTCTCTCTCTCTCTATATATATATATATATATATATATATATATATATACATATCATACGAATTATAGTAAAGTCTACCAAAATGATCCAAGATGGCAAAACTAAAGTAATTTATAAATATTAAATAATTACTATTTATAAAATAATCTCAACCAGATGTAAAAGCTCGATAAAACCAAATAGAAGATAGAGCTTATAATAAGAACAAGTAGTTAATAAAACATGTTAAAACATTTTGTATTCTAAAGGACGCACACCACAGGAGACTTTTGATGCAATAATAGAAACTTATGGCAATAATGCCCCATCATATGACCTTGTAAAACGCTGGCATCGTGAATTCAAACATGGCCGGAAGTCTGTGGAAACAGCTCTCAGACATGGTCGCTCCCCTTCTTCCATTGATGAGGCATCTGCCCGTCAAGTTGAGGCTGCCATTTTGGAAGATCGGCGCATTACTATTCGCCAAACAGCCCAAGATGTCCAGATTAGTACAGGGTCTGTGGAAACTATAATTCATGACTATTTGTACATGCATAAGGTGTCTGCCAGATGAATTCTCAGCTTGCTCACACCATTTCAAAAGCGAGTGCTCGAGGATGAATTTGAAGATATGTCAAGAAGATGAATCAAAGTTTTCAAAACACAGGATGAAACCTGAGTCCATCACTATGATACAGAGACCAAATCCCAGTCAATGCAGTGGAAACACTTGCACTCACCACCTCCAAATTAGGTAAGGGCGCAGCCCTCCGCTGGCAAGGTCATGCTCACAGTCTTCTGGGACCAGGACGGAGTAGTAATGCCAGATTTCCCGGCAAAGGGTACCACAATTACAGGAGCCTATTATGCTTAACTTTTGAGGAAACTAAAGAAGCTACCAACAAATTAAGAGGCGCGGAAAGATCAGCAAAGATACCCTCCTACTGCAGGACAAGACTCCGGTCCACAACTCGCATGGCGCCAAATCAGAAGCACGGGCGTGTGGTTATGAAATCCTACCCCATCCTCCATATTCTCCTGACCTTGTACCCTCTAACTTTCACTTCTTCCCAGCCATGAAGATG
>NC_136514.1:23854089-23944089 GCF_053919585.1 Euprymna scolopes | reverse complement strand
AACAAACCCCTTTTGGATGCATATTTTCTTTAGTCACAGCTATACGATTGTAGCCCGAAGGATTATTTGTAGCTGCTACAGTAAAGTTATTTGCGTAGCTTATCGAATGCTTTTCTGCTTGTTCAAGAGATCTGGCCGTGGCATATGTGTCTTGTAAAGTCAGGATGGGTTTTTCTAACAGTCGTTGTCGGATGGACGAAGAAGAAATTCCGCCGATGAAAGCTTCCTGAATGTATTGATTTTTGTTTTCTTCAGCAGAAACCGCTTCGAAGTTACATGTTTTGGCAAGCATTTCCAATTGTAGTATGAAGGCATCTATATTTTGTGTTGTTTGTTGCTTCGTCGTCATCAATCGATATCTATTATAAACAATATTTTCAGGTTTTAAATAAGCGGCGTCCAATGTTCTTAATGCACTATCGTAGTCGGTTTTATCGCTTATTAAATCGAAAACAGAGGCTGAAATACAATTGATCAAGGCAAAGAAATTATCTGAAGTGTTTTCGATTAATCCGTTATTATGTGAGCGGATATAATTCTGGAGGGTTAATTTCCAATGCCTATAGGATTTTTCGGAATTAGGGCATATAGGTTCCACCTCGAATATGTCGGGACGTAAGATTCGATCCATTATTTTTATTTTTTTTTTTTTTACAGTTAATAAAATTGAAGTGAATAGTATCAGTAAGTAAAGAATTGCCTTTTAGAAAGGTACCGTTGAGTTTTTCAATCTGTCCATTACCTTCAGGATGATACCTACTTGTTTTAGAAGTAGCAATTCCTTTTTTGTGTAAAAAATCCTTTATAGAAGCTCTCCGTAAGTGGCGACACTTTCTACTCGGCAGGCACTTTAAAGTCATCACAGGTCAGAAGAGCATCAGCTTCATATTCGACAATAAAAGAAAATCTAAAATTAAGAATGACAAAATATGTCGTTGGCGTATAGAATTATCCCAATACAATTTCACTATAGTTTATCGACCTGGACCTGAAAATATTGCTGCTGACACATTCTCTCGCATCTCTGCTCTTACTTACAATCTACAAGATCTTCGTGATTTACATAAACAATTATGTCATCCTGGTGTTTCAAGATTAAGCCATTTTATAAGAACGAGGAACCTCCCTTTTACTTTGGATCAAATTAAGAATATTACTGACTCTTGCTCATCCTGTCAATTACTGAAACCCAAATTCGCCAATACCAATGGAGGGACTCTCATTCAAGCCATATTACCTTTTCAACGATTAAATCTTGATTTTAAACGCCCTCTACCTACTTCTATACATGGCAACAAATATATACTTACTCTAATTGATGAGTATTCCCGTTTTCCTTTCGCTTTTCCTTGCAGAGATATGACAAGCAAAACCATTATCCACTGTCTAAACAAACTCTTTTCAATTTTTGGTTTGCCTGACATGATACATACTGACC
This sequence comes from Euprymna scolopes, assembly GCF_053919585.1. Lineage (NCBI taxonomy): Eukaryota > Metazoa > Mollusca > Cephalopoda > Sepiida > Sepiolidae > Euprymna > Euprymna scolopes. The sequence continues at coordinate 23,942,651 of NC_136514.1, read as the reverse complement.
GTGCTTCTGATTTCTTAGCAAGAGAAATAAAGGATTTTTTACACAAAAAAGGAATTGCTACTTCTAAAACAAGTAGGTATCATCCTGAAGGTAATGGACAGATTGAAAAACTCAACGGTACCTTTCTAAAAGGCAATTCTTTACTTACTGATACTATTCACTTCAAGGCGGGTCGTTAAATAGATGTCAACTCTACTATATAATAGATATCAGCTCTACTTCATAATCGATTTAGCCGAATTAATCTTTGTAATAACAGTTTTTAAATCTAGCTGTAGGGTTGATTTTTTAGAGCGACAATTTTATAGTTTCACTCTGCATTAAATTTCTTATCAGCGATGACCAACACAACTTGCGCAAAGATAATTTTGTATGAAAGGACCGTGCTTATCACGTGGGGTTTTTCGTTTAGCGTATTGTTCAGCGAACGTATTTAGTAATGTTTAAGAAGGTTTTACATTTTAAATAATAAGGTCATTATATATATATATATATATATATATATATATATATATATATATATATATATATGCGTGTGTGTGTGTTGCACCGACTGAGATTAGCAATTGTACTAAAAAGTGTGATTGGTTTTGGCACAATGCTTTCCTCACTATAACTGAATCACAGATAAATTTAAGAACAACTTCATCTTAGTTATCCTGGCAAACCTCATAATTCTAAATCGACGGGAGTAGCATATGTATATATATATATATATATATATATATATATATATATATATATATATAGAGAGAGAGAGAGAGAGACAGACAGACAGACAGACAGACAGACAGACAGACAGACAGAGACGGAGAGATAAGGAGAGAGAAAGAAAGAGAGAAAGAGAGAAAAACAGGGGATCGACAGACAGACACACAGAGAGACACACAGATTATAAGAAAGAATGCAGAGAGAGCTGTGTTGAATATGATACAAGAAACTCTTAAAAATTTTCCATTAAATGAAGTGCATAAAAGCAAACGCTTTTGATGTAAATGTCCATCGTACATTAAGTTAAAAACTGTTGTATTGTTTTTATAAGTAGGTAAATAAACGTCTAGCCATTAGTGACCATTAGCGGTCGGACTTATAAGTATTTTTCAATCTCGTACAAACGGCTGAGATTGGTTTGCTAAATAAAGTTCTCAAAGACCAGTACAATGATTACATGAAAACTAAGGAAACTTTAAAATTAGTCATAAATAAAGAAACATCGCGCGGACTGATGCAAGACACTTTTTTAGCCATTTCTAGTTCATTGGTTAGCTGCTATTAAAAAGAAAACTCAGTTATCGTTTAAGCTCCTATATCATAAAATATGAACGCAAGGATTATCTAGACATCGGAATTGGGAATCACAAAATCAGAACATTTCGGAGATCCGAAAAGGAATCCGAAAAATGTGAATATTTTCTCGATGCCTAAAACGATATGTTTGATTTCGTTTTGTAGGGAAAATGGTAACTTATGTTGCTTGCATATGGCAAAGAGTCGGTTGTGTAAAAAAAACTATAAACAGAAAGGCTAGAAAGGCTAAAATGCGGACATCCAGTTGTTTTTTATGATTGACGGTAACGTGAGCGACGCGGACTGTCACCGTTTCTATGCAAATGAGATCGGCGAACAAAAACGGACGTGAAACGAACGTGGGGACGAGTTGAGAGAAGACGTGCTATGCACGTTGTCGTGTGCAAGACAACTTGAAAGAGTGTCGAGCGTCGGGAGTTGGAAATTTTAGCAACAAGATGTCGAGTTGTGGAGTTGGAAGTTTTGACAACAGAGTGTCGAGTTGTGGAGATGGACATTTTGACAACAGAGTCGAGTTGTGGAGTTGGACGTTTTGACAACAGAGTGTCGAGTTGTGGAGTCGGAAGTTTTGACAACAGAGTGTCGAGTTGTGGAGTTGGAAGTTTTGACAACAGTGTCGAGTTGTGGAGTTGGGCGTTTTGACAACAGTGCCGAGTTGTGGAGTCGGAAGTTTTGACAACAGAGTATCGAGTTGTGGAAACGGAAGTTTTGACAACAGTGTCGAGTTGTGGAATCGGAATTTTGACAACGGAATGTCGAGTTGTGGAGTTTGAAATTTCGACAACGGAGTGTCGAGTTGTGGATTCGGGGGTTTTGACAACAGGGTGTCGAGTTATGGAATCGGAAGTTTTGACAACGGAATATCGAGTTTTGGATTCGGAAGTTCTGACAACGGAGTGTCGTGTTGTGGAGTCGGAAGTCTTGACAGCAGTGTGTCGAATTTACCCGTGAAATTGTTAGTTTAACTATAAATATTTATCTGTTTTTGTGTAAACACAATTTTTCTGTTGCTGGTGTTAATGATAAAGTGTCAAATTGAAACTAAAATAATAAGATTACCGTACTTCAACAAGAACACTTTAACGTTTTCAGAAAAATGCAAATATTACTAAAGTATTTAGTGTAATCATATATAGAAAGAGTAACAAGGCAATGAATGAATGTGTAGAGATTTTAAGAGATTTGGAATTGGCAATGGTATTGGAATAGGGAATTTAGAAAAGAACTAAAAATTATATTGGCATCAGGATAATAGTAATTGTCCTATCACTGATTGTTATAAATAACAATTTGCTAATGGGTAAACTATCTGATATGATTAGATTCAATCACCAAAATACTATATATCATGTTGTAAAAGAAGTAATCGCCATTTGACAGTGGTAACTGTACAATCAATATCGTTATACACACAATAACACAAACACAGTCACACTGTCACACACACACACACACATATATATATATGTGTGTGTGTGTGTATCACACACACACACATATATATATATGTGTGTGTGTGTGTATGATAAATTCATTTAATCACATAAATTAATATACGAAACTATAATTTTATGCGTAAATGTTTAGTATATATTTCAGAAGTGCTCAATGCATAGGTAGAGCTAGGTTGTAAATTATAAAAATATACATGGCAATAAAGCTACACAGAAGATTTCGCGTTTAATTCTCCTGAGAATTTGTCAGGCTATATATACGTGTGTGTGTTAGTGTGTGTGTGCGTGTGTGTGTGTGCATTATATAATCGCAACAATAGATTATATATTTTAGAAGAAAAGAAGTTTTAATTTCTATTTTTAAGCCAGTGAAATCATATATTGTTTTTTTTCTATGTCTTTTAATCGCCGCTGGGAAAATGATGTAAAGAGAAACGAAGCGAAAATATATAATCTAAGAAGACAACAAATGGATGTGTAAATAGGAAAGAGATGATTGAGAGAGAAGAAAGAGTAGACAGAAATCCCGAAGAAATGGGTGAGGGTGTTACAATCCCCCTTCCTAAAACTATTGAAGTCTATAGGGATGGTGACAGCGATTGACCTGGTCGAGCCGTAGTGATTCACATCTCGCTGACATCCGTCGAAGAAGATAAAAAAAGCAAAGCATGACGGAGATAGAGGAAGAGACAAAAAGGAAAAGAAACTAAAATATTTTTGTCACTTCTCCGACAGCCGTCCTGGCTAACGGACGAAATTTTGACTACTTGTAGCGACAAAATATGAACTCCTATGAATTGGTGGGTACGGAACACAGATGAAAAAGTAAACGGGTGAACTTATTTACAATGGATAACACGGAGAAGTAGAGAAGAAAACAAAATAACCAAATCATTTAAAGAAAACACACACACATACATACACACACACACACACACACATATATATATATATATATATATATATATATATATATATATATATATATATATACACGAGGGGCGTGCAATAAGCAATGCCCCTGACCCACTTCAGTTGTCTGATCTAGCTGCAATTTTGCATGTGCAATGATTTATATCTCTAGGGGTTATGTGGCAAATTACAGCTCTGAACTAATTGTGGTTTCTTTTGTATAAGCGTTGGAACTGAGTTAGGTGTGAAATTGAGCCTGTTGAATGTCGAGCAGTGATCTGGTTTTTGTATTTGAAAGGATGCACACCGCAGGAGACTTTTAATGAAATGAAATAATCTTATGGTGATAATGTCCCATCATATGACCTTGTCAAACGCTGGCATCGTGAATTCAAACATGGCCAGAAGTCTGTGGAAACAGCTCCCAGACATGGTCGCTCCCCTTCTGCCATTGATGAGGCATCTGTCCGTACAGTTAGGGCAGCCATTTTGGAAAATCGGCATTACTATTTGCCAAATAGCAAAAGATGTCAAGATTAGTACAGGGTATGTGGAAACTATCATTCATGACCATTTGCCTATGCATAAGGTGTCTGCCAGATGGATTCCCAGGTTGCTCACACAATTCCAGAACGCGTCGAGTGTTCGAGGATGAATTTGGAGATATGCCAAGACGACGAGTCAAGGTAAAAAGACTGATTACACATGGTAAAACCTGGGTCCATCACTATGATCCAGAGACCAAAGCGCAGCAAGTGCAGTGAAAGCACTTGGAATCACCACCTTCAAAGAAGGCAAGGATGCAGCCCTCCGCTGCCAAGGGCATGCTCACAATCTACTGGGACCAGGACCGAGTAGTGATTACAGATTTTCTGTCAAGGGTACAATAATTACAGGAGCATATAATGCTTCATTTTTGAGGCAATTAAGGGAAACTATCAAAATCAAGAGGCGGGGAAAAATCAACAAAGGTGCCCTCCTCCTGCAGGACAATGCTCTGGTCCACAATTAGCATGTCGCCAGATCAGAAGCACAGGCGTGTGGTTATGAAATCCTACCCCATCCTTCCTTTTTCCTAACCTTGCACCTTCGGACTTTCACCTCTTCCCAGCCATTAAGTTGTTTTTGAAAGGAAAGCGTTTCCCAGATGATGCAGCATTGATTTATGAGATCACGTCGTGGCTGGAGGACCAACCTGGGGTGTTCGACAAAAACGGTCTCCAGAGCTGCATCAAATGATGGGAATAATGCATAATTCTGAGTGGTTCCTATGTAGAGAAAGACTCATAACTGTGCCAAGTGTCGTTGCTCTACTGCTATGGGAAGTAGGTCAAGGGCATTACTTATTGCACGCCCCTCATGTATGAATATATATATATACATATATATTTGGTAAAAGTGGTAAGTAGTAAAAACCTGAAGAGAGTGCTCAATATTATTGCAGAGCAAATATGTGTTTTTGTTATTACCGTTTTATCTGTTTGGTTAAATATGTTTCGGATGTTGGATCATGTTTACGATCCAACAGCCCCGTCAGACCTTACAGAAATTGTTGTTAGTATTTGGAAAAGGTGTTTCTGAAGAAATACGAGAAAAAAGAGGGGGTATGAGATAATAAGGGGGAGGGAAACTAGGAATACGAAATAAATTTGACGGGGTTTTTATTCCATGGAGTGTCAAAGATAGACTTTTTTATCTCAGAAGAAAAAAAAACGTTAGCAAATATAGGTATGGATAATTATATATTTTTGCTGGTTAGCTCAACTTTTAACAGAGCGGAGAACAAATTAAAAGAAAAAATATAAGTATAAAGGAAAAATGAAAAGTAATACTCAGCAAATTTCAATATTGGTTGTAAATACCTAGGAAGATTCAAATGTTCGCAATAGGTTGGGGTATTAGTGAGTCCAAAAGAGATTCACTATTATAACTTTTCGTATCTCTAAAAATATATCCGGGTAAGAGAAGAGATGAAATGTCCGTTTCCAGGAGTTCTGCAGTGAAGAACGAGTGTAAAATCCAAGGTATGGAATTAATAATTCTTGTATTAGGCATAGAAAGGCTGTCTTTAAAGAATATATTGTTCAAATAGAGCAGAGATGAGAAACAAAATAAGGAATAGAATATGAAGCGGTACAACATTGGAAAAGCAAGCTTCCACGGCCAATGACAATCATAAAAGAACGAAGTAGTAGAATTTAAAAGCAGAAGGGCATTAAGATAAAGAAGGTCAAAGTAAGGAGAAAGAAAGTTTTACAATTACCCTATACAATGTATGTAATGAAAGGAATTAAACGGGCAGAGAAGCAGGAGAGAGGAGAAAATGTAAAAGAGGGAGAGGGAAGGAGAAACGCCTAGAATATGAGGCATCTTGTTACGTGGTGTAAAAAAAAGATGGTTTAAAAAAAGGAGGAAAATGGTAAAAGATGAATAAATAAATTAATGGATCCAGGAAGATGTATAATAAACAAATATATACGGCCTTTTTTGAGAGGATATGGGAAATTGATCGGTAATAATTATCTGTGTCAAATGCTATAAAATTCAGCCTTAGTTTATCTTTAAGGTTAAGAAACCATGATATAACTGAGTCTGGGCATTGCCAGAAAAGGAACGTATATATATTTTTCTAATGGATGGGATAATTCTATCTACCATTATTTTACTTACTACTCCTAAATCCTAAATATAAATTACATATGTTGTCCTCAGCACACGAAAGGCTGTTTTTCGACATTGCTGAGGTATATATATATATATATATATATATATATATATATATATATATATATATATATATATATATATTTATTTAGAAATATTTTGTATAGATTTTAATATATATATATTTACCTATATATATATATATATATATATATATATATATATATATATATATAAGTTATGAAATATATGTGTCAAATGAGCTACACAAAGTATTTCGCGTTTCATTCTTGATAGAACTCGTCAGGAATAATAACATAACTTATGTTATGAAAATATGTACGGGAATTAAGCTACACAGAAATTTCTACATCCTAGCTCGACCTATGTAGTTCGCATGGTGGAAGTAAATACTGAAAAATTTACGCATAAAATTATACCTTCGTATAAGCATTTAAGTTATTAAATGAAGTAATCACTAGTTTTAAATTATTCACACCTTAGTAAATGACACGTCGACAGGATCGTTTAGCGCTAATACGATGTTTATGTGAATATAAGTATATCTTTTTTTTTGTTATTGAGTTCTCGCACTCTTATATAAACCCCGTTAAATACAATACCTTTATCTTTGAATATATTTAAGAGAAAATAATCATATATATATATATATATATATATATATATATGTATATATATATATATATATATATATATATATATTATGGCAGTAGAGTTTAGTTTCATAGAAGTTTTCGAGGGTAATTCTTGGCCTGAAGACGTAATCTCCCCAATAACGGGTGATTACAGACACATATAAACATTATATATATATATATATATATATATATATATATATATAATATATATATATATATCAACACACACAATTTTATAAATATTCTCCACCCAACAACATTACGACAATATATATATATAACTACTTAATTTACTCACATAAAATTAAGATACGACAGTATAGATTTATGCGTAAACTTTAAGTATTTACTTCAAAGGTGCTCAATAGTAGGTAGAGCTAGTTAGTAATTTATTAAATATATATGGCGATTAAGCTACACTAAATATTCGGCGTTTTATCCACGCTAGGACTCTTCAGGCTTATGCGCGAATTCTGTGTTTGTTTATCGTTTTTATATGCTCGTCTTAATATGGGCATGCATTTATCGGGCAAAGGATCGTTTTAAAACTAGGATTGTGTTTTTTTTATTGTTAGTTTATATATATATATATATATATATATATATATATATATGTACATACATATATGAAGATATGTATACATATATATATATATATATATATATATATATACATACATATATGTGTGATCGTTTATGCATATTCATGTTTATTTAATTTATTTATTGGTTTATTTTCTATTGTTTTTGTTAGTTTTTTAACTATTTTGTATCGCTATCCTACAGTAAATTTTATCTTGTGAACACAGTTATTTGCTATTTCTCTTCAACAGTTTAATAGATGTTAGGGTTCTTTAAAGTACAGGATAGCAACTTTTTCATGAAGGCATAATCTACATGGGTCGTCTAGGTCCCTACACGTGGTAGCTTGTCTAATTATTTTTCATTCGACTACCGGCAGTTACTTACTATATATATATATATATATATATATATATATATATATATATATATATATATATCAACACACACATATAACTATTCTCCGCCCAACAACATTATGACATATTGCGTGCTGAGCAAATCCGAATAAGATGATTGTTCGTTTAAGCCTGTTGGCTTGTCTTTTATATTGCTTAGCTGCTTTGGATACATGCCTGTTATTTGGGAGAAAACGAAGTAGCATATCGTAATTGTTTTAAAGGATTGAATGCAGGTATTGTTCTGAGGAGAATTCGTCTTGTTACAGTGCTTACGGACACGAGTATTTACAACAGATCATTATCGAAAACAACCATTGAAATCTTACAGAGACAAGGAGCGGATAATAACGATATGTTCAGAAAACGCACATAAACGCAGATATCCACACGTATGTAGTAGTAGCAGTGTTATGTGCACTTTGGTTAAAAAATTAGCAGCCATAATCGATATATTACACACTCTATTATTAAATTATCATAATGAAAAATATGTGTTTTATGTAAGTTAATGGATCACATAGAAAAATATATTTGAATTAAAAGTAAACTTCGTACTATGTAGGTAAATGTAATGAATTAAGGCCATGCGGACTCAACTAAAAATCACCAAAATACTGGAGATAAATAGAAACAGTTTTTAAGATGACGTAATTAGGATTATATCTGGAGAATCTGTCAAGCAATGACCAATTTACTGCTAGATGACAAGACGATCCTCTAAAGAGCAGTTAATACCTGGTAGTGTTCCCTTCCTGCATTTATATTGTAACATATACGATCGATTTGTTTTTTATCAAAGAAATATCAATATATATATATATATATATATATATATATATATATTTAGGTTTCGTCCTCACACTAATGCAGTTGGCTTGTGTAAGCCATAAATACGGACGAGAATACAGCTAATACCAATATAAAAGCAGTGTATTTATACATCGCAAGCCTAATGCTTCAGACTATTACGATGATCAACTATAAACAAACGTTAATTAAGATATTATTCGATTTTTATACTTAAGACCATTTGGTTATAAAGTTATTGAGCGATTTGTGTAGTAAATACTATTTGGGTATTAAGTTATTAAGCGATTTGTGTAGTAACGACCATTTGCCTATAAAGTAATTAAGCGATTTGTGTAGTAAAGACCATTTGCCTATAAAGTTATGAAGCGATTTGTATAGTAAAGACCATTTGGCTATTAAGTTAATAAGACAGAAGTGTAGTAAACACCATTTGTTTATTAAGTTATTAAGCGATTTGTGTAGTAAAGACTACTTGGCTATAAAGTTAATATGCGAGTTGTGTAGTAAAGACCATTTGGCTATTAAGTTATTAAGCGATTTGTGTAGTAAAGCCAATTTGGCTATTAAGTTATTAAGCGATTTGTGTAGTAAAGACCGTTTGGTTATAAAGTTATTAAGCGAGTTGTGTAGTAAATACCATTTAGTTTAAAAGTTATTAAGCAATTTGTGTAGCAAAGCCAATTTATTTATTAAGTTATTAAGTGATATGTGCAGTAAAGACCATTTGTTTATTAAGTGATTTAGCGACTTGTGTAGCAAAGACACTCTTGTTATTACGGTATTTAGTGATTAGTGTAGTAAATACCATTTGTTTATTATGTTATTAAGCGATTTGTGCAGTAAAGACCATTTGGTTATTAAGTTATTAAGCGATTTGTGTAGAAAATACGATTTGTTTATTCAGTTATTTAGCGATTTGTGTAGTAAAGACCATTTGTTTATTAAGTTATTAAGCGATTTGTGTAGTAAAGACAATTTTGCTATAAAGTTATTAAGCGATTTGTGTAGTAAAGACCATTTGGCTTAAAAGTTAATAAGCGATTGGACTAGTAAAGACCATTTTGTAATTAAGTCATTAAGTAATTTGCGTAGTAAAAACCATTTGTTTATTAAGTTATCAAGCGATTTGTTAAGTAAAGACAATTTGGTTATAAAGTTATAAAGGGATATGTGTAGTAAAGACTATTTGCTTATAAAGTAATTAAGCGATTTGTGTATTAAAGACCATTTGTTTCTTAAGTGTTAAGCGAATTGTGTAGTAAAGTCCATTTGGCTATCAAGTTATTGAGCGATTTGTGTAGTAAAAACTATTTAGTTTTAAAGTTATTAAGCTATTGGAGTAGTAAAGACAATTTGTTTATAAAATTATGAAGCGATTTTTGTAGTAAACATCATTTGTTTATTAACTTATTAAGCGACTTGTGTAGTACAGACACTTTGGTTATTACGGTATTAAGTGATTTGTGTAGTAAATACCATTTGTTTATTATGTTATTAAGCGATTTGTGCAGTAAAGACCATTTGGTTACAAAGTTATCAAGCGATTTGTGTAGTAAAGACTTTTGGTTATGAAGTTATTAAGCGATTTGTGTAGTAAAGACCATTTGTTTATTACGTTATTAGGAGTGGTGTGTAGTAAAGACCCTTTGGCAATTAAGTAATAAAGCGATTTCTGTAGTAAATACCATTTGGCTATAAAGTTATTAAGCGATTTGTGTAGTAAAGACCATTTGTTTATAAAGTAATTAAGCGATTTTTGTAGTAAAGACTATTTGGTTATTAAGTTATTAAGCGAGTTGTGTAGTAAAGACCATTTGTTTGTTAAGTTATTAAGTGATATGTTCAGTAAATGCCATGAAGTTATTAAGCGAGTGGTGTAGTAAAGACTGTTTGGCTATTAAGTTATTTAGCGATTTGTGTAGTAAATACCATTGGCCTATAAAGTTATTAAGCGAGTTTTGTAGTAAAGACCATTTGTTTATTAAGTTATTAAGCGATTTGTGTAGTAAAGATAATTTTTCTTTAAAGTTTTTAAGCGATTTGTGTAGTAAAGACAATTTGGCTTAAATTTAATAAGCGATTGGAGTAGTAAAGACCATTTGCTTATTAAGTTATTAATTGATTTTTGTAGTAAAAACAATTTGATTATTAGGTTATTAAGCGATTTTTGTAGTAAAGACCATTTGGTTATAAAGTTATTAAGCGATCTGTGTAGTAAAGACCATTTGGTTATTAAGTTATTAAGCGATTTGTGTAGTAAATACCGTTTTTTTATAAAGTGTTAAGCGAGTTGTGTAGTAAAGACCATTTGGCTATCAAGTTATTAAGTGATTTGTGTAGTAAAGACCATTTCGCCTTAAAGTTATCACGCGATTTGTGTAGTAAAGGCCATTTGGTTATTAAATTATGAAGCGATTTGTGTAGGAAAGACCATTGTTTATTAAGTTATTAAGCGACTTGTGTAGTAAAGACACTTCGGCTATGACAGTAACAAGCGATTTGTGTAGTAAAGACCATTTGTTTATTGAGTTATGAAGTGATTTGTTTAATAAATACTGGTTATTAAGTTTTTAAGCGAGTTGTGTAGTAAAGACCATTAGTTTATTACGTTATTAAGCGATTTGTGTAGTAAAGACAATTGGGCTACAAAGTTATTAAGTCATTTTTGTAGTAGAGTCTACTTTGTTATAAAGTTATTAAGCGATTTGTGTAGTAAAGACTATTTGGTTATTAAGTTACTATATTATTTGTTTAGTAAAGACCATTTGATTATTAAGTTATTAAGCGATTTGTGTAGTAGTGACCAGTTGGTAAGTAAGGTACTTAGCGATTTGTGTAGTAAATAACATTTTGTTTTTGTTTTTTTTTAGCGATTTGTGTATTTGTTATTAAGTTATTATATTATTTGTTTAGTAAAGACCATTTTTTATAAAGTGATTAAGCGAGTTGTGTAGTAAAGACAATTTGGCTATTAATTTATTAAGCGATTTTTGTAGTAAAGACCATTCGTTTATTAAGTTATTAAGCGATTTGTGTAGTAAAAACAATTCGGCTACAAAGTTATTAAGCGATCTTTGTTGTAAAGACCATTTGGTAATTAAGTTATTAAGCGATTGTGTAGTAAAGACCATTTGGCTATTCAGTTATAAAGCAGTTTTTGTAGAAAAGACTATTTGGCTATAAAGTTATTAAGCAATTTGTGCAGTAAAGACCATTTGGCTATTAATTTATTAAGCGATTTGTGTAGTAAAGACCATTTGTTTATTAAGTTATTATGCGATTTGTGTAGTAAATACTATTTGTTTATTAAGTTATCAAGCGATTTGTGTCGTAAATTACATTTGGTTATAAAGTTATTAAGCGATTCGTATAGTAAAGGCCATTTGGCTATCAAGTTATTTAGCGATTAGTGTAGTAAAGACCGTTTGGTTATTAATTTATTAAGCGTTTTTTTGTAGTAAAGACCATTTGTTATTACGTTATTAAGCGATATGCGTATAAAAGACCATTTGAATATGACGTTATTAAGAAATTAATGTAGTTTAGTCTATTTGTTTATTAAGTTATTAAGCGATTTTTGTGAAAGACTACTTTGTTTTTAAGTTATTAAGCAATGTGTGTAGCAAAGACAATTAGGTTAAAAGTTATTAAGCGATTAGTGTAGTAAAGTCTATTTTTTATTAAGTTATTTAACGATTTGTGTACTAAAGACAAGTTAGCTAATAAGTTATTAAGCAATTTGTGTAGTAAATACCATTTGGTTATTAGGTTATAAGCTATTTATGTAGGAAATACCGTTTGGCTATTAAGTTATTAAGCGATGTGTTTAATAAAGACCATTTGCTTATTAAGTTATTAAGCGATTTGTGTGGTAAAGACCATTTGCTTATTAAGTTATGAAGCGAGTTGTGTAGTAAAGACCATTTGGCTATAAAGTTATTAGGCGATTTGTGTAGTAAATACCATTTGCCTATAAAGATATTAAGCCATTTGTGTAGTAAAGACCGTGTGGTTATTAAGTTATTAAGCGATTTGTGTAGTAAAGACCGTTTGGTTATGAAGTTATTAAGCGAGTTGTGTAGTAAAGATCGTTTGGCTATTAAGTTATTTCGCGATTTGTGTAGTAAATACCATTTGCCTATAAAGTTATTAAGCGATTTGTGAAGTAAAAACCGTTTGTTTATAAAGTTATTAAGCGATTTGTATAGTAAAGACCGTTTGGTTATTAAGTTATTAAGCGAGTTGTGTAGTAAAGACCGTTTGGCTATTAAGTTATTTAGGTATTTGTTTAGTAAATACCATTTGCCTATAAAGTTATTAAGCGATTTGTGAAGTAAAAACCGTTTGTTTATAAAGTTATTAAGCGATTTGTGGAGTAAAGACCGTTTGGTTATGAAGTTATTAAGCGATTTGTGTATTAAAGACTATTTGGCTATTAAGTTATAAGCGATTTGTGTAGTAAAGAACAGTTGGTTATAAAGTTATTAAGCGAGTTGTGCAGTAAAGACAATTTGGCTATAAAGTTATTAAGCGAGTTGTGCAGTAAAGACAATTTGGCTATAAAGTTATTAAGCGAGTTGTGTAGTAAAGACCGTTTTGTTATTTAGTTATTAAGCGATTTGCGTGTTAAAGACCATTTGAATATGACGTTATTAAGAAATTAATGTAGTTTAGTCTATTTGTTTATTAAGTTATTAAGCGATTTTTGTGAAAGACTACTTTGTTTTTAAGTTATTAAGCAATGTGTGTAGCAAAGACGATTTGGTTAAAAGTTATTAAGCGATTAGTGTAGTAAAGTCTATTTTTTTATTAAGTTATTTAACGATTTGTGTACTAAAGACAATTTAGCTAATAAGTTATTAAGAAATTTGTGTAGTAAATACCATTTGGTTATTAGGTTATTAAGCTATTTATGTAGTAAATACCGTTTGGCTATTAAGTTATTAAGCGATGTGTTTAATAAAGACCATTTGCTTATTAATTATTAAGCGATTTGTGTAGTAAAGACCTTTTGGTTATTAAGTTATTAAGCGATTTGTGGAGTAAAGACCGTTTGGTTTTGAAGTTATTAAGCGAGTGGTGTAGTAAAGACTGTTTGGCTATTAAGTTATTTAGCGATTTGTGTAGTAAATACCATTGGCCTATAAAGTTATTAAGCGATTTGTGGAGTAAAAACCGTTTGTTTATAAAGTTATTAAGCGATTTGTGTAGTAAATACCGTTTTGTTATTAAGTTATTTAGCGATTTGTGTAGTAAAGACCATTTATTTATAAATTGTTAAGCGGGTTGTGTAGTAAAGACTATTTGGCTATCAAGTTATTAAGCGATTTGTGTAGTAAAGACTATTTGGCTTAAAAGTTTATAAGCGATTGGAGTAGTGAAGACCATTTGGTTATTAAGTTATTAAGTGATTTGTGTAGTAAAGACCATTTGGCTATAAAGTTATTAAGCGGTTTGTGTAGTAAAGACTATTTGTTTATAAAATTATGAAGCGATTTGTGTAGTAAAGACCATTTGTTTATTAAGTTATTAAGCAACTTGTGTAGTAAAGACAGTTCGGCTATTAAGTTATTAAGCGATTTGTGAAGTAAAGAACATTTGTTTATTAAGTTATTAAGTGATTTGTTTAGTAAAGACTATTTGGTTATAAAGTTTGTATGCGAGTTGTGTAGTAAATGCCATTTGTTTATGAAGTTATTAAGCGATGTGTGTAGTAAATACCATTTGCCTATAAAGTTATTAAGCGATTTGTGTAGTAAAGACCATTTGTTTATTAAGTTATTAAGCGATTGGTGTAGTAAAGACCATTGGGCTATGAAGTTATTTAGTCATTTTTGTAGTAGAGACTACTTTGTTATTAAGTTATTAAGCGATTCGTGTAGTAAAGACTATTTGCTTATAAAGTTATTAAGCGATTTGTGTAGTAAAGACCATTTGTTTATTAAGTTTTTAGGCGACTTGTGTAGTAAAGACCATTTGGCAATTAAGTAATAAAGCGATTTCTGTAGTAAAGACCGTTTGGCTATCAAGTTATTAAGCGATTTGTGTAGTAAAGACAATTTGTTTATAAAGTAATCAAGCGATTTTTGTAGTAAAGGCTATTTGGTAATTTAGTTATTTAGTTATATGTGCAGTAAAGACCATAGGTTTTTAAGTGATTTAGCGACATGTGTAGTAAAAACACTCTCGGTCTTAAGTTATAATATGATTTGTGTAGTAAAGACCATTTGCTTATTAAGATATGTAGCGATTTGTGTAGTAAAGACATTTTGTTTATTAAGTTATTAAGCGATTTGTGTTGAAAAGACCATTTGTTTATTCAGTTATTAAGCGATTTGTATAGTAAATACCATTTGTTTATTAACTTATTAAGCGATTTGTGTAGTAAAGACAATTTTGCTATAAAGTTTTTAAGCGATTTGTGTAGTAAAGACCATTTGGCTTAAAAGTTAATAAGCGACTGGACTAGTAAAGACCATTTTGTAATTAAGTTATTAAGTGATTTGTGTAGTAAAGACTATTTAGTTAAAGTTATTAAGCTATTGGAGTAGTAAAGACAATTTGTTTATTAAGTTATTAAGTGATTTGTTTAGTAAAAACCATTTGTTTATTAAGTTATTAAGCGATTTGTGTAGTAAAGACTATTTGTTTATAAAGTTATGAAGCGATGTTTGTAGTAAAGACCATTTGTTTATTAACTTATTAAGCGACTTGTGTAGTACAGACACTTTGGTTATTACGGTATTAAGTGATTTGTGTAGTAAATACCATTTGTTTATTATGTTATTTAGCGATTTGTGCAGTAAAGACCATTTGGTTACAAAGTTATAAAGCGATTTGTGTAGTAAAGACTTTTGGTTATGAAGTTATTAAGCGATTTGTGTAGTAAAGACCATTTGTTTATTAAGTTATTAGGAGTGGTGTGTAGTAAAGACCATTTGGCAATTAAGTAATAAAGCGATTTCTGTAGTAAAGACCATTTGGCTATAAAGTTATTAAGCGATTTGTGTAGTAAAGACCCTTTGTTTATAAAGTAATTAAGCGATTTTTGTAGTAAAGACTATTTGGTTAATAAGTTATTTAGCGAGTTGTGTAGTAAACACTATTTGTTTATGAAGTTATTAAGTGATATGTTCAGTAAAGACCATTTGTTTATTTAGTTATTTTGCGATTTGTGTAGTAAAGACACTCTTGTTATAAAGTTATAATACGATTTGTGTAGTAAAGGCCATTTGTTTATTACGTTATTAAGCGATTGGTGTAGTAAAGACCATTGGGCTATGAAGTTATTTAATCATTGCTGTAGTAGAGACTACTTTGTTATTAAGCGATTTTTGTAGTAAAGACGATTTGGTTATTAAGTTATTATATTATTTGTTTAGTAAAGACCATTCGGTTATTAAGTTATTAAGCGATTTGTGTAGTAGTGATGAGTTGGTAAGTAAGGTATTTAGCGATTTGTGTAGTAAATAACGTTTTGTTTTTTGTTTTTTAGAGATTTTTGTAGTAAAGACCATTTTTTTATTAAGTTATTAATCGAGTTGTGTAGTAAAGACCATTTGGCTATTAATTTATTAAGCGATTTGTGTAGTAAAGACCATTTGGTAATTAAGTTATTAAGGGATTGATTTGTTAAGACCATTTGGCTATTCAGTTATAAAGCAGTTTTTGTAGAAAATACTATTTGTCTATACAGTTATTAAGCAATTTATTTAGTAAAGACCATTTGGCTTTTAATTTATTAAGCGATTTGTTTAGTAAAGACCATTTGTTTATTAAGTTATTATGCGATTTGTGTAGTAAAGACCATTTGGTTATTACGTTATTAAGCGATTCGTGTAGTAAAGACCATTTGGCTATCCAGTTATTTAGCGAGTAGTGTAGTAAAGACCGTTTGGTTCATAATTAATTAAGCGATTTTTTTAGTAAAGACCATTTGCTATTACGTTATTAAGCGATATGCGTGTTAAAGACCATTTGACTATGACCTTATTAAGAAATTTATGTAGTTTAGTCTATTTGTTTATTAAGTTATTAAGCGATGTTTGTGAAAGACCACTTTGTTATTAAGTTATTAAGCTGTGTGTGTAGCAAAGACAATTTGGTTATAAAGTTATTAAGCAATAAGTGTAGTAAAGTCTATTTTTTATTAAGTTATTAAGCGATTTATGTAGTGAAGACAATTTAGCTAATAAGTTAATAAGCAACTTGTGTAGAAAATACCATTTGGTTATTAGGTTATGAGGCTATTTATGTAGTAAATACTATTTGGTTATTAAGTTATTAAGCTATTTGTGTAGTAAACACCGTTGGGCTATTAAGTTATTAAGCGATGTATTTAGTAAAGGCCATTTGCTTATTAAGTTATTAAGGTAGTTGTGTAGTAAAGACCATGTGGCTATTAAGTTATTAAGCGATTTGTGTAGTAAAGACCATTTGTTTATTAACTTATTAAGCGAGTTGTGTAGTAAAGACCATGTGGCTATTAAGTTATTAAGCGATTTGTGTAGTAAATACCGTTTGGCTATTAAGTTATTAAGCGATGTGTTTAGTAAAGACCATTTGTTTATTAAGTTATTAAGCGAGTTGTGTAGTAAAGACCATGTGGCTATTAAGTTATTAAGCGATTTGTGTAGTAAAGACCGTTTGGCTATTAAGTTATTTAGCAATTTGTGTAGTAAATAACAGTTGCCTATAAAGTTATTAAGCGATTTGTTTAGTAAATACCATTTGCCTATAAAGTTATTTAGGTTTGTTGAGTAAAGACCGTTTGGTTATTAAGTTATTAAGCGATTTGTGTAGTAAAGACAATTTGGCTATAAAGTTATTAAGCGAGTTGTGTAGTAAAGACCGTTTGGTTATTAAGTTATTAAACGATTTGTGTAGTAAAGATCATTTGCCTATAAAGTGATTAAGCGATTTGTTTAGTAAATACCATTGGCCTATAAAGTTATTTAGCGATTTGTTGAGTAAAGACCGTTTGGTTATTAAGTTATTAAACGATTTGTGTAGTAAAGACAATTTGGCTATAAAGTTATTAAGCGAGCTGTGTAGTAAAGACCGTTTGGTTATTAAGTTATTAAGCGATTTGTGTAGTAAAGACAATTTGCCTAAAAAGTTATTAAGCGATTTGTTGAGTAAAGACCGTTTTGTTATTAAATTATTAAACGAGTTGTGTAGCAAAGACAATTTGGCTAATAAGTTACTAAGCGACTTGTGTAGCAACTACCATTGGCCTATGAAGTTATTAAGCGATTTGCGCAGTAAAGACAATTTGCCTACAAAGTTATTAAGCGATTTGTGTAGTAAAGACCGTTTTGTTATTAAGTTATAAAGCGATTTGTGTAGTAAAGACCATTTGTTTATAAATTTATTAAGCGAGTTGTGTAGTAAAGACCATTTGGCTTAAAAGTTTATAAGCGATTGGAGTAGTGAAGAGAATTTTGTTATTAAGTTATTAAGTGATTTGTGTAGTAAAGACTATTTGTTTATTAAATGATGAAGCGATTTGTGTAGTAAAGACCATTTGTTTATAAAATTATTAAGCGACTTTTGTAGAAAAGACACTTCGGCTATTACAGTAATAAGCGATTTGTGTAGTGAAGAACATCTGTTTATTGAGTTATTAAGTGATTTGTTTCGTAAATACTATTTGGTTATTAAGTTTTTTGCGGGTTGTGTAGTAAAGACTATTTGTTTATGAAGTTATTAAGCGATGTGTGTAGTAAAGACCATTTACCTATAAAGTTATTAAGCGATTTATGTTGCAAAGACCATTTGTTTATTAAGTTATTTAGCGATTGGTGTAGTAAATACCATTTTGCTATAAAGTTATTAAGTCATTTTTGTAGTAGAGACTACTTTGTTTAAAGTTATTTAGTGATTTGTGTAGTAAAGACCATTTGGTGATTAAGTTATTATATTATTTGTTTGGTAAAGACCATTTGGATATTAAGTTATTAAGCGATGTGTGTAGTACTGACCAGTTGGTAAGTAAGGTATTTTGCGATTTGTGTAGTAAATAATATTTTGTTTTTAGTTATTTAGCGATTTGGGTAGTAAAGACCATTCGTTTATTAAGTTATTAAGCGATTTGTGTAGTAAAGACCATTTGGCTACAAAGTAATTAGGCGATTTTAGTAGTAAAGATCATTTGGTAATTAAGTTATAAAGCTATTGTTTAGAAAAGACCATTTGGCTATTCAGTTATTAAGCAGTTTTTGTAGAAAATGCTATTTGGCTTTTAAGTTATTAAGCAATTTGTGTAGTAAAGACCATTTCGCTATTAATTTATTAAGCGATTTGTGTTGTAAAGACCATTTGTTTATTAATTTATTAAGCTATTTGTGTAGTAAAGACCATTTGGTGATCAAGTTATTTAGCTATTTGTGTAGTAAATACCATTTGTTTATTAAGTTTTTTAGCGATTTGTGTCGTAAATTACATTTGATTATTAAGTTATTAAGCGATTCGTGTAGTAAAGAGTTTTTTGCTATCAAGTTATTTAGCGATTAGTGTAGTAAAGACCGTTTGGTTATTAATTTATTAAGCGATTTTTGTAGTAAAGACCATTTGCTATTACGTTATTAAGCGATATGCGTGTTAAAGACCATTTGGCTATGACGTTATTGAGAAATTAATGTAGTTTAGTCTATGTATTTATTAAGTTATGAAACGATGTGTGTAGCACAGACAATTTGATAATAAAGTTATTAAGCGATTAGTGTAGTAAAGCCCATTTAGCTAATAAGTTATAAAGCAATTTGTGTAGTAAATATCATTTGTTTATTAGGTTATTAAGCTATTTATGTAGTAAAGTCCATTTGGTTATTAAGTTATTAAGCTATTTGTGTAGTAAATACCGTTTGGCTATTAAGTTATTAAGCGATTTGTGTAGTAAAGTCCGTTTAGTTATGAAGTTATTACGCGTGTGGTGTAGTAAAGACCGTTTGGCTATTAAGTTATTAAGCGATTTGTGTAGTAAATACCATTATCCTATAAAGGTATTAAGCGATTTGTGTAGTAAAGACCATTGGGTTATTAAGTTATTAAGCGATATGTGTAGTACAGAAAATTTGGTTATTAAGTTATTAAGCGAGTTGTGTAGTAAAGACCATTTGGCTATGAAGTTATTAAGCGAGTTGTGTATTAAATACCATTTGGCTATTAAGTTATTAAGCGATTGGTGTAGTAAAGACCATTTGGCTATAAAGTTATCAAGCGAGTTGTGAAGTAAAGACCGTTTGGTTATTAAGTTATTAAGCGAGTTTTGTAGTAAATACCATTTGGCTTATAAGTTATTTAGCGATTTGTGTAGTAAAGACTATTTGGTTTTTAAGTTATTAAGCTAGTAATGTAGTAAATACCGTTTGGCTACAAAGTTATTAGCGATTTGTGTAGTAAAGCCTATTTGTCTATAAAGTTATTAAGCGATTGGTTTAGTAAAGACCATTTGGCTATAAAGGTATTAAGCAAGTTGTGTAGTAAAGACCGTTTGGTTATTTAATTATTAAGCGATTTGTGTAGTAAAGACCATTTGGTTAATAAGTTATTAAGCGATTTGTGTAGTAAAGACTATTTAGCTATAAAGTTATTAAGCGATTTGTGTAGTAAAGAGCATTAGCTTATTAAGTTATTAAGGTATGTGTGTAGTAGAGACCATGTGGCTATTAAGTTATTAAGCGATTGGTGTAGTACTGACCAGTTGGGAAGTAAGGTATTTAGCGATTTGTGTAGTAAATAAACTTTTGTTTTTAGTTAGTTAGCGATTTGGGTAGTAAAGACGTTGTCTTTATTAAGTTATTAAGCGATTTGTTTAGTAAAGACCATTTGGCTATTAGTTTATTAAGCGATTTGTGTAGTAAAGACTATTCGTTTATTTAGTTATTAAGCGATTTGTGTAGTAAAGATGATTTTGCTACAAAGTTATTAGGTTATTTTAGTAGTAAAGACCATTTGGTAATTAAGTTATTAAGCGATTGTGTAGAAAAGACCATTTGGCTATTCAGTTATTAAGCAGTTTTTGTAGAAAATACTATTTGGCTATAATGTTATTAAGCAATCTGTGTAGTAAAGACCATTTGGCTATTAATTTATTAAGCGATTTGTGTAGTAAAGACCATTTGTTTATTTAGTTATTAAGCTATTTTTGTAGTAAAGACCATTTGGTGATTAAGTTATTTAGCTATCTGTGTAGTAAATACCATTCGTTTAAGTTATTAAGCGATTTGTGTCGTAAATTACATTTGATTATTAAGTTATTAAGCGATTCGTGTAGTAAAGACTATTTGGCTATCAAGTTATTTAGCGATTTGTGTAGTAAAGACCGTTTGGTTATTAATTTACTAAGCGATTTTTGTAGTAAAAACCATTTGCTATTACGTTATTAAGCGATATGCGTGTTAAAGACTATCTGGCTATGACGTTATTAAGAAATAAATGTAGTTTAGTCCATTTGTTTATTAAGTTATTAAACGATTTTTGTAAAACACCACTTTGTTTTTAAGTTATAAAACGATGTGTGTAGCAAAGACAATTAGGTAATAAAGTTATTAAGCGATTAGGTTAGTAAAGTCTATTTTGTATTAAGTTATTAAGCGATTTGTGTACTAAAGACAATTTAGCTAATAAGTAATAAAGCAATTTGTGTAGTATATACAATTTGGTTATTAGGTTATTTAGCTTTTTATGTAGTAAATACCAGTTGGTTATTAAGTTATTAAGCTATTTGTGTACTGAAGACCATTTGGCTATTAAGTTATTAAGCGAGTTGTGTCGTAAAGACCATTTGGCTTTTAAGTTATTAAGCGATTTGTGTAGTAAAGACCGTTTGGTTATGAAGTTATTACGCGATTTGTGTAGTAAATACCATTTGCCTATAAAGTTATTAAGCGGTGTGTGTAGTAAAGACCATTTGGCTCTTAAGTTATTAAGCGATTTGTGTAGTAAAGACCATTTGGCTATAAAGTGATTAAGCGATTTTTGTAGTAAATTCCATTATCCTATAAAGTTATTAAGCGATTTGTGTAGTAAAGACCATTTGCCTATAAAGGTATTAAGCGATTTTTGTAGTAAATTCCATTATCCTATAAAGTTATTAAGCGATTTGTGTAGTAAAGACCATTTGGCTATAAAGTTATTAAGCGAGTTGTGTAGTAAAGACCGTTTGGTTATTAAGTTATTAAGCGATTTGTGTAGTAAAGACCATTTGGCTATAAAGTGATTAAGCGATTTTTGTAGTAAATTCCATTATCCTATAAAGTTATTAAGCGATTTGTGTAGTAAAGACCATTTGCCTATAAAGTGATTAAGCGATTTTTGTAGTAAATTCCATTATCCTATAAAGTTATTAAGCGATTTGTGTAGTAAAGACTATTTTCCTATAAAGTGATTAAGCGATTTTTGTAGTAAATTCCATTATCCTATAAAGTTATTAAGCGATTTGTGTAGTAAAGACCATTTGCCTATAAAGTTATTAAGCGAGTTGTGTAGTAAAGACCATTTGCCTATAAAGTGATTAAGCGATTTTTGTAGTAAATTCCATTATCCTATAAAGTTATTAAGCGATTTGTGTAGTAAAGACCATTTGGCTATAAAGTTATTAAGCGAGTTGTGTAGTAAAGACCATTTGCCTATAAAGTTAATAAGCGATTTTTGTAGTAAATTCCATTATCCTATAATGTTATTAAGCGATTTGTGTAGTAAAGACCATTTGGCTATAAAGTTATTAAGCGAGTTGTGTAGTAAAGACCGTTTGGTTATTTAGTTATTTAGCGATTTGTGTAGTAAAGACCATTTGCTATAAAGTGATTAAGCGATTTTTGTAGTAAATTCCATTATCCTATAAAGTTATTAAGCGATTTGTGTAGTAAAGACCATTTGCCTATAAAGTGATTAAGCGATTTTTGTAGTAAATTCCATTATCCTATAAAGTTATTAAGCGATTTGTGTAGTAAAGACCATTTGGCTATAAAGTGATTAAGCGATTTTTGTAGTAAATTCCATTATCCTATAAAGTTATTAAGCGATTTGTGTAGTAAAGACCATTTGCCTATAAAGTGATTAAGCGATTTTTGTAGTAAATTCCATTATCCTATAAAGTTATTAAGCGATTTGTGTAGTAAAGACCATTATTCTATAAAGTTATTAAGCGAGTTGTGTAGTAAAGACCATTTGCCTATAAAGTGATAAAGCGATTTCTGTAGTAAATTTCATTATCCTATAAAGTTATTAAGCGATTTGTGTAGTAAATTCCATTATCCTATAAAGTTATTAAGCGAGTTGTGTAGTAAAGACCATTTGCCTATAAAGTGGTTAAGCGATTTTTGTAGTAAATTCCATTATCCTATAAAGTTATAAAGCGATTTGTGTAGTAAAGACCATTTGCCTATAAAGTGATTAAGCGATTTTTGTAGTAAATTCCATTATCCTATAAAGTTATTAAGCGATTTGTGTAGTAAAGACCATTTGCCTATAAAGTGATTAAGCGATTTTTGTAGTAAATTCCATTATCCTATAAAGTTATTAAGCGATTTGTGTAGTAAAGACCATTTGCCTATAAAGTGATTAAGCGATTTTTGTAGTAAATTCCATTATCCTATAAAGTTATTTAGCGATTTGTGTAGTAAAGACCATTTGCCTATTAAATTGGGGGAGTCACCTCAAATACACAAACGGAATGTTCAAGAAAGATTATCGCTATAGTCCTCTGTCTCTTCTCTCTTGGCTGGCCGGGAATCATCTCCCAGCACCCAGAAATGAACATCGTTTTATAGGTTCCATCTTCACGCATACACGAGATTATGCGAGAACGGACGAAATAAAAATGCTGGCCGCCATGTTTTTTCTTCCTTTTCTTCGCCTGTACTCACTCGCTGGGCACCCACAGTAAGACTTCTCTTTTTTGCTTCTAATCACATGCCTCCCTGATCTCAAGATCACATTTCATAGTCTTTCATCCACTGTGGTTGTCGCCTCTCTCTACTTGGCCTCTGAGGTGTCTCGTCCTCCTCCTGTGGCTGCACACTCCCCTCCACCGCTTCGCCCTCAACTGGTCTGACGTCAAGAATGTGCCTCGGGACTCCTCCCACCACAATGTTGTTACTAGTGTTCTTTCCAGTCACGCGACCCCTACTCTTTTGTGTGGTGCAGCGCGCCCCCGGTTGCTTCACCCATACCTCGTCCCCGAGTTTAATTGTCCCTGTTGCCTCTACTTCTCGGCTTGCTGGCACCACCCTGGGATGTCTCCAGGAATATGCAAACATTGACAGTTGCGGGACCGTCTCTGGTACTTGTCCCAGTTTAGGCGACATGTTATACCAGAAGACGGCTTGCTCAGGTGAGGTGCCTCCTCTTTCCGCAACTGCCTTTATGGTGCGGTGGTTTCTCTCTACGATCCCGTTGCCACTAGGTCTGTAGGCAGCTCTGAAAAATTGTTGGATCTTCCATTTCTTCAGTACTTCTGTCACTGCTACTGACTTAAACGCAGTCCCGTTGTCGGTTAACAACTCTTCCACGGGGCCTCGCTCCAAAAACACCTCATCAAAGATCGCCGCTATTTCATTGCCTGTTCCTCCACGTATCTTCTTCCATAGGGCAAATCGCCCGGGCCCACAGTCAATCATGGTAAGGTAAAGTCCACCCCTGTAATGGGTGACATCGCATGCCAGTCTCTCCCAGGTCCCACTCACCTCCAATCGGCCAGCTTCATGCGTGCTTGGAGCAGGATCAATCGACTGACATCTGTCGCATGTCCTGACCACTTGCCTCACCTGCTCCTTGGTGATCCTTGGGTCGACTTTTTTCAGTAAGTACCAAGTCCTTTCCACCCCCATATGGTGCAAATTGTGCAGTTCTCGCACACTAATATCATCTAGATCCGATGCAGCAACAACATCTTTCTTTGGCAACAGCCAACTCTTCTTCACTCTCGTGAGAGCATCTGCTCGGTTCTTTTCAGAAGTCACCATGTCTACGCGAAGCTTCAAACAAAACTCTTGCATCAGCTCAGCCAGCACCCCAAGCCTGCGCTTCACTAACATATCAGCAGCCCCTCTCGTTTTTATCCTTTTTCCGCTTGAAATGAGAGACTTTAGCCAAGCAAACACCGTGGCGGAGTCTGTTTTGATGCAGATGTCACGTAGTCCCCATTTCAAGGCCAGATTGACTCCTTTTATTGTCGCGTCTAATTCCGCCACATTGATGTGGCTGACGTCATTCTTTTTCCTCAAGCAGGCTGCATCTTCTGCAACTACTCCTCCAATTTCCAAAACGACCCCTGTTGCAATGCTGCTCGCATCGCACCACACGACTCCATCCAATGTTCGCGGTATGTTCCAGGTTCCCCGGACTGGGTCTTGCCGTTCTGCTGTTCTGCTTCTTTCAGGAGCTCTTCCATCATGGCGACCGTTCTTTCTCCCACCTTATCATTTCATCCTTGTCCTTCGGCGTGTCTCTTTATGTAGCTGGATGCTGGTCTAAGCCAGCTAGCAATGGGGTAATGCCCGATCAACTTTCCGCATATGGAAAAAAGTTCACGTCTGTTGAGCTCCTGCTTCAGTTGTGGGATTTCGTTTTCCCTGCGAAACTCTAGGCCGCCTGACGCACCTCGTTCCAGTTTTAGGCCCAAAGCAGCCCCTCCGTCTAATTTTTCCGGCTCTTTGGCGACCAACCCGAACTTCTTCAAATGAGCTACCACCTCCTTGGCAGTTACCACAGTTTCATTCACCAGAATGTCGTCTATGTATGAGCTCACTACCCCATCTCCCTTTCCCATTGTCTCCAGAATCTTCCTGAGGATAGTTGACATAATCTTGGGTGCCGAATTTAACCCGAACCCTACTCGTGTAAGGCAGTAGGTTTTGCCTTTGTACTTCACTAACTGATATTTCCAGAGCTTCTTGGCAACATGGAGTTGCAAATAGGCAGATTTTAGATCTACCAATGTAGATGCGCCATTCATCTGCCTCCATTCCCTAATGGTCTCACTGCACACATCTACGGTGTCGCCTCCCGTATGGCACTTAACATGGCCGTTCAGCTCTCGGAAATCCAGGACCGGTCTTACTTTCCCTTTAGTTGTTTGCAGAACGGCCATCAACGGCAAAATGCCCGACTCCACATCATCCGTCCAAGGCATCAGTATCCCTTCCTCAATCCATCGGTCGACTTCCTGCTCAAACTCCTTTCTGGCCCCTCCTCTAAGCGAATTTGTGTAGCACGCCACCCTGTTTGTCAGCGATGGCGCTTGATGTTTCCATGCCCACTCCACCGTCCACCGCTCTCCGTCGAATTTGGCTCGGAAGTCCTGATATTTGATCGACAGTTTTCTTTCCTCCCCGGCCTTGTTGATCCCTCTGGGAGCGTTCTCCGTCACCGCGCACTCAGCTAGTCCGAACCTCACATTGTCACATGTGATGGTAACACCTCCAAGGCGGCATATGATATCCATTCCAATGATGGCTTGAACACCAGGCACCAGGCGATCAGTGACAATTGCATGGACCCTCATCCGACGTTCAGCAATATCAATAGTGACGGTCTTCTTCACTCGCGACCCATCGAATGCCACTACTTCACCCTTCCCTTTCCATCTTCCGACCAGGGTAGTGTGCACCATGGTAGTGGTGCAGCCAGTGTCAATCAGGGCCATAACTTCCCGTCCTTCCACCGCAATCTTCTGTTTGGGCATCTGTTGCGGGTGCGCCTCTATTCTCGAATCGGGGCGGCCGCTGGCGCGTCGGCCTCCCCTCGCCAGTTTCCAGAACTTGTGCATTTTACCGCTAAATGGCCTCTTCGATTGCATTTGTAACACACTGCCCGTTGCAAGAACTTCCTGCAGTCTCTTCTCATGTGTGGTCCCCCGCATTCGAAGCATGCGATCCCCGGGTTTGGCAGATTCCTGCCCACATCCTGCTGTACCGTTGCTGTCGTTCCTCCAGGCTCCGGGGGCTGGGTGCTCACTAAAATGTTCGCAGTTCTAAGCAGCTCACTCACATCCAGCGTCTCCACCCCCGGTACCTGCTGCAACCTTTTCGATATTTCTTCCGGGAACCCGGTAACAAAAGTCATCTTGACTACGTGACTCGTGGCATGTCCTCTGATGCCCGACAGCTCAACCAATCTCCTTATCTCATTCGCATAGACATCCACAGATTCACCAGTCCACCTCTTTTCTTTCAACTTATTAAAGGCCCATCTGCGAAAGCTTCGATCAGTCGACCCTTGATGGCGTCTGCATCACCCTGTTCCCGCTCGCTGAGCTCCAAATAGAGGGTCAGTGCGTCCCCTTCCAGAAACAGTGGTATTACTGCGGCCGCATCAACCAGCTTCGTAATCCTTGCTACAAGGTCCACTTTTTTAAGCCACGCCACCACATCACCGTCGCCATTAAAAGGCTTAATCATATTGCTTAAACCTGCGTTGGCCATCGCCGAAATAGCTTGACGTAAAATGGGGGGGTCACCTCTAATACACAAACGGAATGTTCAAGAAAGATTATCGCTACAGTCCTCTGTCTCTTCTCTCTTGGCTGGCCGGGAATCATCTCCCAGCACCCAGAAATGAACATCGTTTTATAGGTTCCATCTTCACGCACACACGAGATTATGCGAGAACGGACGAAATAAAAATGCTGACCGCCATGTTTGTTCTTCTTTTTCTTCGCCTGTACTCACTCGCTGAGCAAGCACGGTAAGACTTCTTTTTCTTGCTTCTAATCACAGTTATTAAGCGATTTGTGTAGTAAAGACCGTTTGGTTATTAAGTTATTAAACGAGTTGTGTAGCAAACACCATTTGGCTATTAAGTTATTAAGCGATTTGTGTAGTAAAGACGATTTCCCTATAAAGTTATTAAGCGAGTTGTATAGTAAAGAACATTTGTGCTATACAGTTATTAAGCGATTTGTGTAGTAAAGACTGTTTGGTTATTAAGTTTTTAAGCGAGTTGTGTAGTAAACACCTTTTGGCTATAAAGTTATTAAGCGATTTGTGTAGTAAAGCCCATTTGCCTATAAAGTTATTAAGCGATTTGTGTAGTAAAGACCATTTTGCTATAAAGTTATTAAGCGATTTGTGTAGTAAAGACCGTTTGGTTATTAAGTTATTTAGCGAGTTGTGTAGTAAGGACCATGTGGCTATAATGTTATTAAGCGATTTGTGTAGTAAAGACTATTGTTTGTGTAGTAAAGACCATGTGGCTATAAAGTTATTAAGCGATTTGTGTAGTAAAGACCGTTTGGTTATTAAGTTATTAAGCGAGTTGTGTAGTAAAGACCATTTGACTATTAAGTTATTAAGCAATTTGTGTAGTAAAGACTATTGTTTGTGTAGTAAAGACCATTTGCCTATAAAGTTATTAAGCGATTTGTGTGGTAAAGACCGTTTGGTTATTAAGTTATTAAGCGGTTTGTGTAATAAGAACCATTTTCTTATAAAGTTATTAAGCGATTTGTGTAGTAAATACCATTTGCTTATAAAGTTATTAAGCGATTTGTGTAGTAAAAACTATTTGCTTATAAAGTTATAAAGCGATTTTCGTAGTAAAGACCATTTGGCTATTACGTAATTAAGAAATTATTGTAGTAAAGTCTATTTGTTTATTAAATTATTAAGCGATTTGTGTAGTAAAGTCTATTTGTTTATTAAGTTATTAAGCGATTTGTGTAGTAAAGCCCATTTAGCTAATAAGTTATTAAGCAATTTGTGTATTAAATACCATTTGGTTATCAGGTTATTAAGCTATTTATGTAGTAAATACCATTTGGTTATTAGGTTTTAAGCGATTTGTGTAGTAAAGACGATTTGGTTATTAAGTTATTAAGTGATTTGTGTAGTAAAGACAATGTTGCTATAAAGTTATTAAACGATTGTTGTAGTAAAGACCATTTGTTTATTAAGTTATTTAGTGATTTGTGTATTAAAGACCATTTGGTTATTACGTTATTAAGCGATTTGTGTAGTAAAGACCATTTGTTTATTAAGTTATTAAGCGATTTGTGTAGTAAAGCCCATTTGGCTATTAAGTTATTTAGAAATTAGTGTAGTAAAGTCTATTTTTTTAATTAGTCATCAAGCGATTTGTGTAGTAAAGGCCACTTTGTTATTAAGTTATTAAGCGATTTGTGTAGTAAAGACTATTTGGTTAGTAAGTTATTTAGCGATTTGTGTAGTAAATACCATTTGGTTATTAGGGTATTAAGCTATTTATGTAGTAATTACCATTTGGTTATTAAGTTATTAAGCGATTTGTGTAGTAAAGACCATTTGGCTATAAAGTTATTAAGCGAGTTGTGTATTAAAGACCGTTTGGTTATTTAAGCGATTTGTGTAGTAAAGACGATTTGGTTATTAAGTTATTAAGTGATTTGTGTAGTAAAGACAATGTTGCTATAAAGTTATTAAACGATTGTTGTAGTAAAGACCATTTGTTTATTAAGTTATTTAGTGATTTGTGTATTAAAGACCATTTGGTTATTAAGTTATTAAGCGATTTGTGTAGTAAAGACCATTTGTTTATTAAGTTATTAAGCGATTTGTGTAGTAAAGATCATTTGGCTATTAAGTTATTAAGAAATTAGTGTAGTAAAGTCTATTTTTTAATTAGTCATCAAGCGATTTGTGTAGTAAAGACCACTTTGTTATTAAGTTATTAAGCGATTTGTGTAGTAAAGACTATTTGGTTAGTAAGTTATTTAGCGATTTGTGTAGTAAATACCATTTGCTTATTAGGTTATTAAGCTATTTATGTAGTAAATACCATTTGGTTATTAAGTTATTAAGCGATTTGTGTAGTAAAGACCATTGGGTTATTAAGTTATTAAGCGAGTTGTGTATTAAAGACCGTTTGGTTATTAAGTTATTTAGCGATTTGTGTAGTAAAGACCATTTAGCTTATAAGTTATTAAGCCATTTGTTTAGTAAAGACCGTTTGGTTATAAAGTTATTAAGCGATTTGTGTAGTAAAGACCGTTTGGTTCGTTCAAATTAACATAACTTTACAAACTATTTTAGGTTTTTATACATCTTGCATCGTGTTACTTATTTACCTTTAATATTTCTATGTTCATTTGATGTTTCCATTATGAAATCCCAGAAAGCTCACAGAAAAAAAGATATTAACACAAAGAAGGACCCTCCAGTAAATCTTACATGATTGTAGTCTCATAACGCAAATACGTGGAAAATACCAATTAAAGTATGGACGAATCCCTAAAAAAAACTTATAAACGAGAACATTAGAAGAAACCTAAAGTAACAGAATTACCTAAATCCGAATGCATTTACGCGAAGAAGTTTATTTTTAATGTACTTTGTAAGTGGTCAGAAGTAAGGTGATCGATAGAGTTACAGGATGTAGAATATTCTGTTAATAATTAAATAGTCTTTGGTCAGACATACGGTGCAAGAGGTACCAGTTCGATGATTTATTTAAAATTAGCAATTTATAACCCATTATCATAATATCAATTTGAATATTGTGGCATTGGTTTTCGATATTTTTGCTAGTCAGAATTCATTGGGTATGGAAGTGAAAATATGAAGTTTGCCAACAACTTACGTGATAGCTACGTTGTGTTAGAAGACCCATGTCGTCAGTCCGTTTCGATAATCATTGAACCGCCGTAACATCCCATTTATAATACGTAATATGTGTCGGTGTTAAATATAAGAATTACTTTATTCATTGTCATATAGAGGGGAAATAGATAACGCTGGTTATTATGGATTCACTCATGCGGGTTTCACAACCAGTGTAATCTTGTATAGAATAACGTCAAACCTTTTGTAACAGGAAGTGAAATAGCAACGTGTGTTCTAAGGATTGTTTACACTTAATCATTTGGAAACGTGCTTCTATGTCTCTAACCATAAATCATCGCGCTGTAAGACTTCCTGTTACGATTAATACTCTTATCGTTAAGGTTACCTTTCTCTCGTGAGTTGAATTTCTGGCTGCAATAAATAAGCGAACATTATGGCGAACTAGGTCCATAAATGTTTTATTCTAAACAAATTAATGTTTCAAAACAAGATAAAGCAAATTGGCTGCCTATAGCCGGCAGCGATCTGTTTCATAATACAGTACACTGAGTTGTATGGGAGAGTGCAACTTATAATAATGGGTGTTAAGCTAGGGAGCAGTCAGTACCATTTACAGTCCTTTGCATGCGTCGACTAGGAATTGAACCCCGGCTCTCATCCTATTAGCGAATACTATTATTATTCCGGTAAGGCAAGACAACCATGCAATATATATGAATATTGAATAAGAAACATGAGTTAGAAATTGGTAGAAATTAACTAATAGAATAACTATATCATTAATTATAACACACGGTGCACCGTCTACCTGCCCTGGAATATTGCCCACCAATACATTGCAGTATATATATATATATATATATATATATATATATATATATATATATATATATATATATATATAACCTGGCTTGAGGCAGTTGTCTGCCTAGCCCCACTGATGAGTTGTGAAACAACGAAACAGTACTGTATGTGGCTGACTATAATGCTCCCTATCTTGGGTTGAGCATATTGGCAATGATATACAAACTGCATTCAGCGTATTAAGTGACGCTCTTTGTGTAAACAAATCGAGCGGAGGCATTTGGACGATGTCAAAACATCGTAAATTCATTACCCTCACAGCAGCAGCCGTATACCGCAATGGTGAGAAGCCTTGACTGTAATTAGGGCGCTCGAATTTCGATCCTGGCTTGAGGCAGTTGCCTATCTAGCCGCACCGATGAGCTGAGAAACAGTACTGTATGTGGATTACTATATATATATATATATATATATATATATATATATATATATATATATATATATATATAGTAATTTATAAAATATATATGGCGATTAAGCTACACTGAATATTCTGCGTTTCATCCAACTATAGGATTCGTCAGGCTTATGCGCATAAGCCTATAGTTGGATGAAACGCAGAATATTCAGTGTAGCTTAATCGCCATATATATTTTATATATTACTAACTAGCTCTACCTACGTATTGAGCACTTTTGAAGTAAATACTTAAAGTTTACGCATAAATCTATACTTTCGTATAGTAAATTTATGTGAATAAATGAAATAGTTATATATATATATTTATTATAATAGAAAAATGCGAGCATGAAAAGTAATTCGTTAAGCTTAAATATGGAAAATTAAAGGACTTGTTGCTAACATTTGAAAAGAAAAGGACAAGATATTCTAGTAAACAATATAATATATTTACAACTTAAATTATTGCAGCAATTAAGAATTGATTCTATAATGTTATAAATTGAACTTTAAAAAATATTCTTAACGCTGCAATATTTTAAGTTATAAATGTATTATATTGTTTACTAGAATATCTTGTCTTTTTCTTTTCCGATTTTAAAAACTAGTCTGTCAATTTTCGTGTTTAAGCATATTACCCATATAACTTCATATTACTTTTCATGATCGCTTTTTTTATTGTAATCCAGGATTTTTCCAGGATTCTAGTAAATTCACTTTTTTTTAAATGTCAGTCTTATATTTTTACTACCATAAACATAGCATACACATATGTAATAGCAATCTATGGCACTCGTATGCTTTCAATAAAACCCCGCAAACCATCCCCCCATTCCTTCTTTCTGTTTCACTTGTTACCTCTTCTTTTCGCAAGAGCAGTGAATTGGTAGCAACATTAGTCGCTCAAGCGACGTGGTTGCTATGGAAACAGGTCATACAAAAACGTCGCTCACCTCATAACGTGTTTTTATGATTTAAAACACCAGTAAATTAATCACAACTTTTGTATTACTGAACGAATATTTAAAAGAACCCCCAATATCAAGTTTGCGTTTGGGTTTCGATTCTAGCTGATGGCACTCAAATCATATATTTTAACATTTGTAACCAGGACTATATATTTGGTAGAATATGATATTATATAATCGATAGAAAATTGACTCTATAATAAATACAAAGTGTGGGAAAATAAAATTATCACGTTTAAGCTTCTACGACGGGGCAACGCCGGGCAACGCCGGGCAATGCCGAGCGCAAATGCTAGTATCTTATACTTTTTTGATTTTGTGGAGTTAACCAATCAAAAATGAATAATATGGAACATACATTACAAAGCAAATATTGCCGTTTACCTTGAAAGAAGACAACGGGCGAGATAGATATGTGTGAGAAATAAAACAAATAAAGAATGTAAAAACGAAGATATGCATTAGCATAAGAGAGTTGCACAACAAAGCAAATGTAAGATACTCGAATCAGCAGTTTCATCTTTTACAAGTAAACAACGTAACACATTCTTGTCAACACTTATAAAGGAAATTCGTATTTGCAAATAAATAATAAAGAAAAAAACATTAAATTGTGCACCATATGATTTACAGATCAGGTATGCTTGCTATGAATGTAGAAACATCACGGTTAAATTAGCAATACAATAATGACGGGAAACGTATAGAATTCTTTCGACAAGAAATCGAAATTACTTGAAAACGAGAACAACATGACACCCTTAAAATTGAAAAATAAAAATACTAGCGTTTTCATCTTTGACGAATTTCTAACAAAATTACAATTGATATAACATTCCGCCTTCGTCAGAAAACATGGTCCCAAACATACAGGCTGCTTTCAATAAGTTTACAAACCTTTCTTTTATAGGCATTTAACATCGGGGTAGACACTTCTAAAATTCAGTATGTTATTGCTTATGAGATGACTGACTTTTTTTATGATTTCAGGTTCCACACTCTACAAAAACCTGATTGGAGCTGCTAGTTAATTTCAAAAATGCAATCTAGACGCAGGCACATTTTAGAAGAAAGATCTGCATGAAAAATCCTGACAAAAATGCCACGGAAATGTATGGAAAGCTTTAGATTGCCTTTGGATCATCTAGTGTGAATAGACAATACGGGTTTGAATGGCATTAGAGATTTAAAAAAAGGCAGGGAGTCTGTAAAGGATGATGAGAGGTATGGGATAAGTAAAAAAAGTTAAACACCAAAGTTAATTGGACAAAAAAAGAATTTCATGGATAAGGGCGAGTGTGTGTCTATAGAGACAATAAGTGCACAGTTTGATGTCAGTGTGGGAACTGTACACACAATTATTTGAAGGGTACTGAAGATGTAGAGGATTTGCGCGAGTGCAACAGAAGAAAACTCCACGATTGTAACTGACTATTTTACCAAAATAGACATGTAAACTATTTTTCACCCTCCTATGATCAAGACCTTGCTCCCTGTGACTTTTAGTTATTCCCTATGCTCAAGGAACACCTGAGAGGGTGTCGTTATTAGACAATTGAGGCAATGAAAGAGGTCATGATCAGGGTGATTGACACACTCACACAAGAGGAATTTTCATGAAGCCTTGCAGAATTTGTTGGAACGGTACAGCAAGTGTGTTGCAACCAGAGGCGGTCACTTCGAAAACGGACTAGAGTTTTATGTGTGTACCATGAATAAAGGTGGCCATAAGAAAAAGGTATGGAAACTTATTGAAGCCCATTTGTAATATGAAATTAATACAAACACGAAATAATATTGACGTCCGCAAAAAAACAACAAAAAAAAAACAAAAAAAAAACAGTAAGAAATAATCTGTTCTTATTGTCAGCATTTTGCTGGTTGAAGTTCTAATCCAGAAAGTTCTACCGAATCAGGATTTATGAAATAAATCCACTCTAACCCCTCCATTATTCTGTACAGATTTACGAGTTCAATATGAAGGCTGTTGACACGTACTTGAAAAAAGGGCGAAATATTCATCGGCTTTGTGTAAATATCTTTACGTGTGCTCACAATAAGAAAAACAATAAGCCGCGCATGCATGGTCCCTCTCTAGTGTTGCATGTGAGATAACGCCAAAAAATGGTGAAGAAATGCTTAATGTGAGAAGTGTGTAGAGTAAACGTTGCCTTCACATACCAAGTTACAGAAAAATCTAATGGATGGGGCAAAAGTTATGGGATAAAATATGTAAATTTGTGCAATTTAGGGGCTATTTGAGCTCTTGTGAATGCCGAATCCCAGTGAAAATGGATAAACAATGACGTTTCACGCCTTAAGACATATATATATATATATATATATATATATATATATATATATATATATATATATATATTATATCAGCCTCATGGAAACTACTATATACACATACATATCTAGTTTTTGAGTAATATGAAAGAAGAGCTCCAAAATTGCATTTTTTTTATCCCAGAGTGATGCGAACCAGAATGTTGGCAGGGTAACCCATACTGTTAAGATAAAGAACATTTTGGCCACGATTCACGAAAATCGAATGGATGGATCAAACGCTATGCGGCAAGAAGTGTCATTTTTTGACATTTTGGGGCATTTTTTGATTTCTTTTGAACCCCTGGGGACGCTGAATCTCGGTGTAAACTGATAAGGTGCAGTTTCAGGCCTAAACACATGTATATTTGAGTAGACCAATGTGAAAAACAACTATATAGTCAAACATATCAAGGTTTTGTTGAGAAATATGAAAAAAGAGCCACAAAAGGAGCGTTCTTAGCACTGAAAGTCCCCGGGGACGCTAACCAGAATTTTCCACGGGTAAGCCATATTAGATTTATACTAAGAATAGTCGGCTCCACATTTTGGCTAAGTATCAGAAAAATTTAATGAATGCATCAAAAGCTTTGGGGCAAAACGTGTCATTTTTTGCCATTTTGGGGGCATTTTGACCTCCTTTGAGCCCCTGGGGACGCAACGGAAATTTTCAATAATAAAAAAATATATTTTACTGTGCACATCTATTTAATGCAATACAATTTGTGGATAAATTTCGGGAAAAACTAATGGACGTTTTTCTTGCAATCGTCTGAACTAACGGACACACGGAAGCAGAAAAGCACTGTAGAACAGGCGCACGGAATCACGGACACACGGGCAACATGAAAATATAGGCCCTTCTCGGATAAATCGGAGGACCAATAAATCATTCCACTTACTATTAAAACTGGAAGAATAGTCATATTGGCGTTCTTAGTACGTTTTGCACAAGTTATACATACGTGACGCATTTCTCTAGTGGATATATGTTATATTTGCATTTGTGTTCAAATGATTTGTTTTCCACTAATTATCAGGTTGTATTTTAACCGGACCATTATTGGGCCACAACAAATATCGAAGCCGGGAACAATAGTTGTAATAATCTGTATAATTGACATTGTGATTCAGCACAAAATTATTTCGAGACTCGTGGGCGATGAATTTACATTTACACTAAAGGAGAAGTTATATCTGGGCGTAATATCAACAACAAACGCGAGATCAATCAACTGCGCGTACAATGGACGTTCAGCAATCCTGTTTAATAAAAAATGATATAAAATATTATATAATACATAATATATAATAATATATATTTTAATAGATAATATAGTTTATTAATAACGGTTATCTGCGCGTATCTTTGTGTGTACGACTGAATTTCACAACTAAAGCCAAACCTACAATATTGATATTTACTTGATAAGTGTTGCATCAGATTAATAAATGAAATCTAAACAGATAACCTCTAAATGCCACAGATGTAACTTATTTTTTAAACTATTATCTTTTAATATTTTTCCATCGTGTCGTAGAACGAATGCAAAACGAACACAGACGTAACTTAATTTTACGCCATTGCCTTTTAAGTCGTTTGCTTAGTATCGCAAAAAAGCATTTAATTTTAGTAGAACGTGCTTCTTCTCTTTAATAAAAAAAAAACATTTTCTTCAAATCCCAACATAAACTTGTGATGTAATTTTTTTAGAACGTCTTCCCCCATTAGAAAATGCCATTGTTGTTACATCACAACAAATAATTTAAGTTTATTTTCGTAAAATGACGGCAAAGCAAAACAAACAAAAAAATTACTCAATTTGACGCGGAGTTCCGTAAGAGAAAGACATTTTTTTATTGTCATTTTGTACAAATTCCTAAGAAACAAAAAATGCCGATTATTCCTCGGGGAAAACATTACATAAAAGAGAGTTAATTATGCAACACGTGTGTATGTTTCTAGCAAGAAAGAACTAACTAGAGCAGCGGAGAGAGACGAGCTTGGAGAAGGGGAGAAAAAATCAGAAAGGAAGGCAGAAAAAAAAGATAAAGAAAAATAAGTTATTGGAAATTTTAATTAAAAAAATGTTACATTTTTACCCCAGGCAATGCATGGTTTCCCTGCTATAAAATAATCTAATATATGATAGATAATGTAATCTTAGGTAATAAACTCGTTGCACATACAAATCTACATTTATTCGATGAAATAGTGAAAAATAGGAGAGGATACATTAACTTTGATTCCAAGGTGGAGTTGCTTTCAATCATATACATCAATTTTTCGTTATTAATACTGCTGTTTTCCTGAGAAAGTGAATAGGGATCGCGAAAACATTCCACATTCCACATGTAAGTGTTATGTAGGAAGACATAAACAGTACATTTACATGAATATAAGACTACTAAAATCTATTTATAAGCAAACATACAGTAAGATTGCATAGACTTCCACGGGGGGAAATCATATTTATATATAAATCTGGAAGTGTATTTCATATTCCTTTAATGGTCAAATCATGAGGGTTTTTTACATGGGGGTTAACATTTATCAAGGCCCGAATTCCACTCAGGGTAAGGGTTATTGCATGTACAGTAAAAAATGAGATCGTATTGTAGTAATTATTAGTATTGGGGGTTTTGATAGAGCGTCTTACTTAAGGGGGCGGTATGTCAGGAGTTTGTTTATGTTGGACTTGAAGACGTCCAAGTTTTAGTCAGGTGCAAAACAGACAAGCGGCAGAGAGTTCCACTGGCGTGCAGTTCTAAGAAAGAAGCTTTGCTCATGGAATCTACTTTTGGATTTAGGCATAGATAAAGAGTGGGGAAATTAATGACAGTAATTTCAGCCAGACGGGTGTTTCTCATGAAAGATTGGCGAGGGCGGACGAGGGATTGGAGCTCAGAAGAGCACTTGCCATGGAAATAACGATAAAACAAAGACAGGCTCGCAACGTCTTTTCTGTGGGAGACAGGTTGCAGGGAAGAGAAAAGGGCATCCCCACTAAACCACGAAGTCTATTTTGTACTCTGTCAAGGCAGAATAGGCTGATTTTAGCAGCTCCTGTCCAGATGTGGCAGCAGTATTCCATCCTTGGACGTACTTGGCTTTTATACAGATAGAGAATTGCATAAGTAGTGAGATATCTTCTGGAGCGGTAGAAGGATCCCACCATTTTCCCAGCATCCTTGGCAACATATTTGATGTACGTGTTCCATTTCAGATCAGGAGTAAAGGTCAAACAATGAAGCTTGTCAAAACATGGAGCCTCCCTAAGACAGGAGCCATTCATTTCCATTGATGCCAGATAGGGATCAGAGCGTTGATGATGTAAAGATAGAAGCTTGGTTTTGGATGCATTAAAAGTGACCGGCCACCTCTTCCCCCATTGTACCACGCGTTCAAGATTAGAGGAGAGAGAATTAGAGAGAACTTTATCATTTACGGCCTTTGATGTGTTGCCATAGATGGTCGTGTCATCAGCATAGATGTCAACGAATGATTTAAGTATGTGTTTTGGAAGATCATTGATGTAGATCAGGAAGAGAGTTGGGCCCAGCATTAATACTGTGGGCCTCTGATTTCTGCGCATCAACCACTACTTTTATGAGCCTATCAGAGAGAAATGATTTAATAATTTAGAAAACATTTCCAGTAATACCGTAGCAGGAAATCTTAGGAAGTAGGCCCTTATTCCATACCTTGTCGAAGGCCTTCGATATGTCAAGAGCAATTGCCCTGGAAAAGAAACCTTCGTCAAGAGATTCACTAATCCCATGTGATATAACCGTTAGCACATCTGCTGTAGATCTTGCAGAGAGGGGACCATATGGTGTGCCACTAAGAAAGTTGTTTCTGTTGAGGTGGTCGACTACTTCTTTATTTAATATGGATTCCAACAACTTACTCATGACACACAGGAGATTTATTGGTCTGTACTGAGAGGGAGATGACTTTTCACCTGAATTCTTAAATACAGGGTATACTGATGAGGTTTTTCAGGGTGTTGGAAATCACTTCTCCTTAAGGCAACGCTTAACAGTTTTGTAAGTATGGGGGCAGGTTCTGGTGGGAGCTTTTTCAGCACTATAAGTGGAATGACATCAGGGCCAGTTGCTTTACCGGAATCAAGGTTCTTGATTAACTTGGCTACCTCACGCCCAGATATTTGTATGTTGCATAGCGTGTTGTCTGTTATAGGAGGAAATACGGGGAGTTGATGGTCATTATCGCATAGGGTAGAATTAGCTGCAAAGTTCTTGGCAAATAGTCTGGCCTTGTCTGATGCTGAGGAGATGAGCTCAGGTTCATTGATGATATTTGGGATAGAACGCACGCTTCTGTTAAAGATCCTGTTTGCTATTTGCCAGAACTGGTGGGAACGAAGCCGCTGCTCAGCTACTTTGGGTTTTACAGACTGCGCATATAGCTCTCTTGCATGTTTTATTACTCTTTTACAGTGGTTGCTTGCTGGCAGTCCTGGAAGCAGCTTTAGTCTCAGTACATCTATTACGTTGGTAGCTATGGAAAAAGTGATGTCTGTGCGCGATGGCCGCAGCACATTCGGGGGAGAACCATGGCTGGCTGTTAGGTTTTTGCTGGAATTTTTTGGATGGTATGAATCGGTCTATGCCTACAATTAACTATTCGGGCAGGTCTAATACTATAGAGGACACATCCTTTTTAAACATGGAATGCAGATGTAGGTCAGAAATGAATGTACGGAAGCTATCCCAGTCAGCCATAGAGTATCGATATACAGTACGGTGGAGAGGTACGTCTGGGGACTTATTACATTTCATTTTTATCTTAAATGCTACAACAGAGTGGTCAGAGGATCCCAGAGCAGATAGGACGGAACATGAACACAGCTCAGGTGAAGTTGTGAGGAAAAGGTAAGAGATAAATATTAAAGATTATCGTAAGAAATATTTTAATGATTATTCGCGTGAATATATGTTTCGTCCTTTTCAATAATCTGCAATGTGTGTTTGTGTGTCTAGGTTTGTTCGTGTATGTAAATGTCGCTAAGGCCGTTCGCATACTTATCTATTCTCTTTTATTGTATTTGCATGACACTGTTCAGCTATTATTCGTACTGGATAACACGCACACACGTATATATATATATATATATATATATATATATAGAGAGAGAGAGAGAGAGAGAGAGATAGAGAGAGAGAGACAGACAGACAGACAGACAGACGGAGACAGAGACAGACAGAGATAGATAGATAGAGATAGATAATAAAATAGAAACAGTTTTTTTCTGTTTAAGAGAAAACATAAAAAGAATACACAGGCGTTACATATAAATGTAATATGATCGCACTAACCACCAATACTTGATTCATGTTTTCCAGTAATTTTAATTCGATTTAATCTCCTATCACAAACTTCTGTAAAATGTTTAACGATAGTCACCGTTCCAAACCAATCATATTTACAGATGGTAGAAGGATACTGACACATTCATTATTTTTTCTCTCTATTTGTCTACGTTATCATTGTTACTGAATGTGCTATGAGGTTTAAATTTCCCACACACATGCGTGCGTATTTCATGTTTTTCATCTCGTTCCATTAATACTCATAATACTCATTCAGCACGTAATAAATAAACGTCTCTTGCGTTTTTTTTGTTTGTTTTCCTTTAATCCATCAACATGATTAGCTGCTCGGATGATTTTGTACCTGTTTAAGGCATTTAATCTCTGACTATTTTAAATATTATATTTAATGTGGTGTCCGTCATTTTTTCGTTTGATAAAAATATTATTGTAAGGTCGCAACACAACAAAAGCTGTGATATTACATTTTAAAGGAAGAAAATTACACAGACGTACTTCATTTAAAGGCCTTATCTATTAACACTTCTCAATCATATCGCAATAGACAATTAACACTGTGCTTTTATTTTAAGAACGTGATTATTCGTTTTGATAAAACAATTTTATCATATTGCAATAAAAAAAAATCCGTAGAACACGAATAAACAAAACACAGTGGATTTTAATGCATTGGCTTTGAAAACTTTTTGTCATATCACGACAAAAATATGTACTCTATTTTTATGGTAGAACAAATACCAAAACATGCATGTAACTTATTTTGTAACAATTTTGTAACACTTTTCCATTGTGACATTATTTTTCGAGGGACGTCTTTATTTGCTTCGATAAAAACATTTTCGTCATATCTCAACTGTTTCTTCGTAGAAGGAACGCAAAGTGAAGACAGACTAGATAGATGGATAGATAGATCGATCGATAGAGTGATAGATAGATAGATAGATAGATAGATGGATAGATAGATAGATAGATGGATAGATAGATGGATAGATAGATGGATATATATATATATATATATATATAGATAGATGGATATATATAGAGATAGATAGATAGATAGATTGGTAGATGGATAGATAGATGAATAGATAGAGGGATAGATGGATCAATAGATAGATAGATGGATAGATAGATGGATAGATTGCATTATCTATAACAACTTTTCGTTGTATCTCAAAAAATAAAAAAATGAGTTTATTTTCATAGAACGTATTTAATCGTTAAGTTAAAAGAATTGTCCTCATATTGCAACTTAAATTTTTGATTAAATTTGTGCGGTATATAATATATTTGTTATATCGTGACAAAAATTATGATTTTTTTGTCCCTCTTCTCTTCGATAATAATATTTTTTGTTATATCAGGCGTTATTTGAATTGACAGTAGTTATTTGAATTAATACGCGCCTGGATGCATGTCAAAATGAACATTTACACGATAAAGTGGGCTCGTATTAAACTATTCCTTATCTTTCTGACGATAGCTCAACCCGTAATGACTAAGAATGAAGTGCTAAATGTTTCGATTCGAGTTGATGGCACTAACGTCAATTACATATTTATTAAACTTTTGTAATCACTAATATATGTGGGGAACAATATAATAATCAATAGAGAATTAGCTTTATAATGGTAAATACGAACTCTGCATGAATTAAAATGTCATATTTAAGCGAATTTTACAGCCAGACAACGCCTGGTGCCATGCTAATATATATATATATATATATATATATCAGAGAGGCGGTAGCACTCTCTATATAGGGATGGCCCGTACACGCCTATATACGCCTACAAAACAAAACTATCCAAATCTCAACTAAAATCAACTTATACGTTTCAAAAAGCACATATTCTTACAGAAAAGCGTCTTACGAATCCAGCGAGTGTCAGAACGTCGGTTATATATATATATATATATATATATATATATATATATATATATATATATATATAGGAACAAACCTAGTTATGTGTCCATCAACGTATCGTCTTTATTTGGAGACTTCTACATGGATTAGATTCAGAAAACATAAATATAAATACACATTTTTAAAAGTGACCCTTGTGCAAAGGTCGGCGTTGTTCTATTTCAGAAACGGAAAAAGACGTTGGAAATTCCAAACAGAAGGGGGCTTGCGTTGTTGAATAGGGGGAGATTTTTTAATAACGCCATAAAGTCGTTAATATGTTTATAAAAGATATGAACGCAGTTAATATTTTTTTCTGGGAAAAATATGCCTGTTAAAATTCAAATAACGACTATCTGGCGTTATTAAAAATCTCTCTCTCGCTCTCGCTCTCTTTATCTATCTCTCTCTCTCTCTCTCTCTCTCTCTCTCTCTTTAACAAGGTAAGCTTCCCTGTTTTTTTTTAATTTCCAGCGTCGTTTTCCGTATCTGAAATAGAACAACGCCAACCTTTGCACAAGGAACATTATTCCCATCAAATATATATATATATATATATATATATATATATATATATATATATATATATATATACAGAGAGAGAGAAAGAGAGAGAGTGAGAAACAAAGAGAAAGAGAAAGAGTGAGAAAGAAGGATAGGGCGAGAGACAGAAGAGAGAGAAGGGTAATGTGCCTTTCCTTTATGATTCTCCATACGTAGGTAATTTGTTTATCGTCACTAACGTAATAATCACGATTATCCTAATGACAAACAACCAGTTCTAGCTAATTACCGTCATCATGTGCAATTATTCGCATAAAACAGGATATGACGAACGATACAACGAGTACGACGCCTGCGCACTAGCGAGCATGCTTGGCTGCTATGCTGGACTGCACGGAGCGGCGGCGGCGGGGCGGTGGGGGCGGCACAGGACTCTATGTTGTGCCATCAGCGTTTCAGCGATCATTATCTTGTTGAGCTGTGCGGAAGAGACTTAATCAATGTCCTATAGATTTCAGCGTAGGTAGATGCAAATAGACAAAGATAGGCACAAGAGAGAAAGAGAGAAAATGGGAGAAGGGCGGACAGGGAGACAAAGGAAATAAACCTTGAATAGATTACAAATAACCTATTTACATGAGTGTAGTTTCTGATCGATATCGACAAATATTTAGTACGCTTGATGGGAAACACATTTTATGCATTATCTGTTGATCTATTTATCAACGTGTGTGTCGTGTTCATAGACACATATATACGTTTGTAAT
This sequence comes from Euprymna scolopes, assembly GCF_053919585.1. Taxonomy (NCBI): domain Eukaryota; kingdom Metazoa; phylum Mollusca; class Cephalopoda; order Sepiida; family Sepiolidae; genus Euprymna; species Euprymna scolopes. Next base: position 23,899,219 of record NC_136514.1, on the reverse strand, counting down.
TGGCATGCGCACAATGTCTCAAGCACATGCACACAAACATACACACACGCACACACATCCACACACACATATGTATACATTAAAGATAAACTTATAATTCTAAAACCAAATAAATTTTCCTCGTTGGGAAATATGTTTGAAATCGGTATACCCACGCTCACTCAAACATACATACAAACAAACACACACACACATATATAAGAGCAAATAGTAACTAAAACATGTTAAAAACACTTTGAGAAAGAGTTAAAACATTTAATTTGAAAAGGAAACACTAGATAAGTGGATAGTCTTTAATCCTGCGGGGTTTCGAAGAAATACTTTCCTTCTCATCAGAGGGTAGGAATCAGCAAAATGCGGGATCGGATTTTGCATGCAGAAGTATTTGATTAAACTGCAAGTAAGTCAAAGATATTTCTTGATAACAAAAAGTGAAGCATGTGGAATAGGGTGAAGAAAAAGATGATTTCAAGAGAAAGGATAGTCTGGTGAAAGGTAAAGTGTCCAATGATGGTAACATCCAAATATGTAAATCCAAGAAAGTTATTTAAATTTCCATTCGCGCAAGTAAAATCCAAAGGAAATCGCGTAATTGGAAGATGGTCCAAAATAATCCGAAAGACAGAAATCCGTGGAATAATTCACAAATAGGTACAAGGAAAAGGGGAAAGAATTCAAATAATATTATTGAAAGAAAAATACGATATATCGGCTGCGAGACAATGTGTAATTAAAAAAAATGGATGAAGAAAAAGAGAGAAAAATGACTGAAGAAGAAGAGAAAAAATATTATATTATATATATATATATATATATATACATATATATATATAGAGAGAGGGAGAGAGAGACAAAAAGAAAAATATATATAAATATGTATATATGTATATATATACACACACACACACACACATATATATATGTATATATATTTATATATATATATATGTCAGTCAATGTATTGTATCATTAAATTTACAATATTTTTTCAAGGAAAGGAATACGAAATACAGGTGAAAGGTTTCTTATTACACAGAGTTTCAAAGAAAGGTACTTCTCCACAGAGGAAAGAAAGTTAGGAAAAAGTAAGCGTAGATGATTATTTATTTTTGCTGGTTAGCTCAATTTTTAAAAACAACTGAAGAATAAAATTGAAAGTAAAGTAAAGTTTATAGTCAAAATGAAAAGGGAAACTCAGAAAAATCCAATATGTATTTGTCTTATCTGAGTATCCCTTTTCATTTTATCTATAAACTTTAAATTTCCTTTCAATTTTGTTTTTCGACTGTTTTTAAAATTGAGCAAACCAGCAAAAATAAATACTTATCGATACTTACCTTTTGCTACCTAAGTTCTACCGAAGAAGCGCCTTTATTTGATGCATCTATTACTATATATATATATATATATATATATATATATATATATATATATATATATATATACACACATATATATATAAGTTTCTGTAAGATCTGGCGAGGCTGTTAGATCGTAAACACGGTCCAACATCCGAAACATATGTAACAAAACAGATAAAACCTTAATAAAACACATATTTGCTCTGCAATAGTATTGAGCACTCTCTTAAGGTGTTTACTAATTACCAGTTTTACCATATATATATATATATATATATATATATATATATATATATATATATATATATTTAAATGTTAACATAACATCAAACAAAAGTTCCTCGGTGTAAATATCCTACACTGGCTTATACAAGTAATAATGCATCTTTTCTCGAGAAATCTTGGGTTCCATTTTAAGGAATAAATATAATTAAAAGTATTCTATTTTCTGCAGGATGAATTTGTCCCTGATGAGTTGTGTGAGGTTCTTCCGCTATTTAATGCATCACGCATAAAAATAAATGAATTAATAAATAAATAGGAATAATAAATTATAAGTAAAAATTAAATACATTTTCTGGCTTTGAATGCCAGCTCAAGTTCTCTCTCTCTGTCTCTCTGTCTCTGTCTCTGTCTCTGTCTGTCTGTCTGTCTGTCTCTCTCTCTCTCTCTCTCTCTCTCTCTCTCTTAGTAGCATGGATACTTTGTCAAACAAGTGATGTTTCCATCTATATTGGAAAATCTTCTAATATATATATATATATATATATATATATATATATATATATATATATATATATATGTATATATTTGTTTAAGTAGGAATAGACAGTAGGAATGACTGTTGGCAATCGCGCAGTTATTTGTCCACTTGAACTATTCTGGAGGCTTGGCTGTTCTCTGGGTCAAATATCTTGGGTTAATAATGTATTTTCGAGCGAAAACGTCAAGTGTTCTGACATTCAAAAAACATCCTAAAGACACTAAAGACTTCTCCTTATTTGCTATTTTGCTGCAAGCAACGAGATGGTATTCTTGATAATAGATATTTTTCGCTCTCGAACACTAGTTTAGCATTACGTGTTGGCAAAAGGAAGACGAGTTTGCAGAAGAAACGTAAAAGTGATTTTAATAAGGAAACAGGTCTCATAGACTTAGTGCATTTTAAAAATATTTGTATAAATATTTGTATATGTCTAGATTAGTTATACTAATGCAATGCACTTGATGATAAACGGGCTTGTGATAAAAAAGTGTGTTTTGAGGATTGATTATTCGAACGTTGATCACGTTATGTATTGTTATGCGGGAACCAACATGTTATAGCCTCAATCGTAAACAGACAAAGAATAATAAAAAAAAATCAACTAGTTTCTTTACAACGACATTTATTTACTCATTCTCGCCATTACCACTTTGACGTCTCTCACGTAATCGTCTTATTGAACGTGACCTCGAACGTCATCCACGCATCTAACGTGACCGTGAACCTGCTCCACGTTTTTTTACATAGGCATAACAAATTACACTCGAGGATAATGGTTAAGAGTGTACATTAGTCAATTGAACAATATAGAAATCGTTAGTAATGGAGATTCAGTAAATTTGTTAACTTAAGTTGAATGGCTAATCAAGAACTTGTTTAAGTTGGACTTAAAGACAACCATATTGTAGTCAGCTGGAAAGCATGAAAACAGAAGACAATTCCACAGGTGCGCAGTTCTAAGAAATAATTTTTGTTCATGACATCTACGTTTAGGTTTAGGCACAGATAAAGAGTGGAGGGATATAACGTCTATAACGGGATAGTTTTTTTCTAACGTGCGTTTTCTCTTTTTTATAGTTATTTCAGTGACGTCATTTCGCTTGCATTTACGTGAGTCCGCTCTCTGTTAAAGTCATAACGAACACCGACGTCGCTCCAGGAGCACGAGAATTAATAAATGTTTTATTTCAAATATCACAGACAGTGTGACACAACATTTCAGCTCATACACAGAACACTTGTATTACACAACAAATGACTATGCCTGGTACAAAAATTGAGGACTTTTTAAGTGCCGTTTAGTTAAAGTAAGCATATTTCACGATTTGGATTGCTTCTAAAATGTGAGGATTAAATATAAAGTTAAAGGAAGCGAGCATTACGCGGATGCCGGAAGTGAACATAAGATTCCATTTTTACCTTCCTTAAATTATAACGTCAGATCAAGTTAGTAAGAAACCATTGGGTCTAATGGTGAGGGATGATGTACTTCGTTATTTCTTTTGTTGCATGGTGCAAAACTCAAATTTACATGTGTTAACGCCTAAAACTGCACCTTTTGTTTATTTTCACCCGGATTTGTACAACCCCTAAGGACATTTTGTGGCTAAATAGCGCGAGGAGATGCTGAACTTAGTCATTTTTATGTCTCGTTCACTATGCACTCACGGGGAACCATGGCTGTTTTACCTGTTATTTTTTGTTGTTGTTTAATTATGTTAGGCGTGTTCAAAAAATGGCAAATACAAACTTACGGAAGTTTAAATTATTTACTAAAAATTCAATGTGTGCCTCGAACCGATTCGTTTTAAAAATTGTAATATTGCTATTATTGTTTACATTTTATTTTTATTTTATTTATTTAGTTATACTAAAGTGATTAAACTTTTTAAAAAAATGCTGAAGAAACGAAACAGTAAAAAATTTAAAATATTTGCAAACGTGGAAACAGTGCTGAAATAACAACAAAGAAGATGAGGATAACAGTCTGAAAATTAATAAATGAATACACAAATTACTCATCTCAAAAGATTCCAATAAAAATATTATAATAATAATTTATAAGTAAACAAAACGTTCAACCTTTTTTTCATGCGAAAATGGAAGTATAGAATCAAGAAGAGATCTCACCCATTAGCTTGAAATATCGATGCTGCGATTTGTATTTGAACCGTGTTAACCTGTAGCGAAGGGATTGACACATATGGAGCAGCAGCGCGATCTAGACGTACTCTAATGACGTAAGCGTGACGTAGGCGTGACGTCACAGCTAGATCAAAGAATAGAAAAGCAAGTGTCGACGAGGAAGGAGTAAAAGAACGTGTCGATGTGCATAGTTTTCTTTTTAACCCCGTAGCGTCCAACAGGAATTTTCAGACAAGATGCAGAACTAATTTATCCTTCGAAGGTTTGAAAGGATTTGCCGAGTACCTTGTTGTCGCTGGCTCAGAAAATAATGTATCAGGCGGCTAGATGTGAAAATAAATGTCTTTTTTTAAAACTAAAACTAAAACTCGTGTCGAATTTCTTTCCTTGGCTTTTTTGTAGGTCTTCCATACACAACGTTGGGTTCGTCTTAAAATGAAACGACGTTGTTATAAAAGAGTTCAGAATGTAATTGAAATACCGTTTCAGCTTTTCATATAGTTGGGGATAGATTATGGACAGACACTTACACTTTTTTGCCCAAATTCCTTTCAAACTAAAGAACAAGCATATTTTTATTATGGGCACATGCAGAACTGGAAAACTGCAAAGTATAAATAGAATTGCTTGTGTTATGTTGATTAATCGGACTATTATTCTCATCTTGGGTGCTATTAGCACAATGTTTCGGTGGCCGCAACCTTCGATCTTCTTCAAGTGTTACGAGCATGCTTTTTTCCTACTAAGGAAAAAGAGGGTTGGCTCTGCAACACAAGAATTCGAACCGATTCTTTGAATGTGGGTCCGTAGATCATAAAGAACGTTCAATCATCAGGGGTCACTAAGATATTTGTTAAAAGTTTTTCTATGGCTCATAATTCCGAATATCTATAATTGTTAATATTAGTGAAAACATGTATTTTACGAAACAGAGGATTGATACCTATGTGTTGTTTTTGTTTTAAACACGATGTAAAGGAGACAACCCTCAGGAAAAATACCGACACGTCGTGCTAATAACACCCAAGATGTGAATAATTGCCCAATTAATCAACACAACACAACGATTCACATCCCATCTAAAAAAATCAGAATGGTATAAAGAGTGTTGGTTGGGCGAAACGAAAAAGCAACTTTATTCTCTATTGTTATCAAGCCAATGATACTTAGAAAACATTTTGGCCCCGTAGCAACAGCGGAATACATCTGAATTAAATGGTTTTTGACCCATGTGAAAATACGTGAAATATAATTAGGATTTAGTAAGGTTTAGCTTTTCGATATGCGTTTTGCAATATAGCGTAAGACAATGCTGAAATATGAGATGTAGTTCCAGATTTGATCATTTGATTGTGAACGTTGGATATAAGATACAGATTGAAATAAAGAACGTGACGACAGATGTTCAGAGATGCATTTGACATGAAGGCAAATCTAAAAAAAATACAGTCATTGTTGAAAACTCAGCAGCAGAAGGATATATAGCAGGGATGCTGTTGCCACATCTGGGCAGATCGATACTGTTGCCACATCTGGGCCGATCGATATTGTTGCCACATCTGGGCAGATCGATACTGTTGCCACATCTGGGAAGATCGATATTGTTGCCACATCTGGGCAGATCGATACTGTTGCCACATCTGGGCCGATCGATATTGTTGCCACATCTGGGCAGATCGATACTGTTGCCACATCTGGGAAGATCGATATTGTTGCCACATCTGGGCAGATCGATACTGTTGCCACGTCTGGACAGATCGATACTGTTGCCACATCTAGGAAGATCGATATTGTTGCCACATCTGGGCAGATCGATACTGTTGCCACGTCTGGGCAGGTGTATCGACCACTAGTCTCTCCCTTTTGGAAAAGCACCAAAATATAGTTTTCAATTTAATAGGTCCCACTTTGTCAACTAAACTCAAACCCCTGTCCCATCGCTGCAATGTTGCATTTCTATGACTGTTTTACAAATATTTAAATAGAATGTGCTCTGATGAAGTCGTGCTCCCTCGACGCATGCATCCCCGACAGACCCGCTTAGCAACAAATTCTCACTCCATTCACTGTTCAGTTCCCTAAATGTCAGGAAGTGTCTTCTATAATAGTTTCTTCCTTCGAACAACTAGACTTGAGAATTCCGTTGCTGCTACCTGCTTCTCTAACTGTACTGATATGCATAAGCTTAAATGTAACGTAAACCAACATCTTGTTAATCTTTTCTTGGCATAGGCCTAAATAGTAGCACCTTACGTGAAAGTGGTTATATGTCGTGTTAGGGATGAGCGTCAGTAAAACAAATAGAAACAAACTATGTAATAAGAAACGACCCACACGAAAAGAAATATAAAAACAAAATTAATACGAAAATATAATGAATTATTTGTACTATCTCTCCTGAGCAATAGTCTGCACATACAAACACAAATTCAACCTCACATACAGCTAAACATATACACAAGTGCAAACCGGCATGTATTGTAATATCATTTGCTAATGAGTTGGGTCAGTCTGCCATATTTACGTATTTAAGCATACGAGGAATTGCATGAATATGACAAATAAGATATGTTAAATATGTTAACAAAAAATGAAAAATATAAATCACGACAACCGAGCTAACGCGTTCGCAGAAAATAATGTCACGTACAGGAAGTAAGGAGTTCAGTGAAGCGAAGGTAGTGTATTTTCCTTCGATGTTGTAATGAGGTTAGCGACTTTTTTTAAGGGATATACTCTCCTATTTCATTGGTAAAGGGCTGGCAGAATATTTAATATTATAGTAAATTCTAGGAATATTAACAGTTTATTAAGGTAAAACCAATCCCGGAGAAGGAAAATATTGTATATTTAGATATTAGGAAAGAAAAATAGCATTCTATTATCTATCAATTTCGTCTATCACATAAAGCGCAGTTGCGTGTTACTGTTTATGTCAAGCTAAACGTCAGAATAATACGAAACATCCAAGTTCATAAGCTATTGATTCACATAAACGTTGATGAAAGAATCTAAAATTTAACATATATTTAGGGTAAAATATGTTTTAAATTATATTTATCTTTTTATTGATAGCAATCCTTTAATTTATGATCCTGAATGTAATTATATATATATATATATATATATATATATATATATATATATATATATATATAAATGACAAAAGTCTATATTCCAAATTTCAAGATGTTGGTCATCCTAACTGTTTATATTTTTTTACGTTGGTGTCCACAAATCTTGACCGTACCTGTTTCGCAGCGCAGAATCATTCATGTAATCATTTTATCAGTTTTTGAATTTATTCCGCCCTTAACTTAAGAAGAAAAAGAACCAAATTGAATCTATCAATCTTTCTCTCCCTTTCTCTCTCTCTCTCTTTATATATATATATATATATATATATATATATATATACATATATATATATAATTTAAAAGAACAGCAGTCTAAAGAGTAGAGTGTATTTTAATGTAATAGTAAAATCACAACTGTAATTAAAATGTAAGAAAAACTGTGATCGTTGTAATGCAGACATATAATAAGCTCAATAGGCGTATATATCCTAGAGCTATTTTAATATTGAGGAAGATGATTGATAATTTATAATTAACAACAAAACAACATCAATAAATTATAAATTTATTGATTTTCTTTACGAAAGCGATTTTTAATTTGTAATTTTAATTATAAATTATCAATCTTACTATATATATATATATATATATATATATATATATATATATATATATATATATATATATATATATATATATGCAATTCTTAGGGCTAAGTGTTTGTAGACAAGGGTAAATCTGGTCTATTAGCCATTAAAGATGTTTCTTAATATTTACAAGAGGGATTCATAGGAAGTTATCGGCAGGACAGGAGTGAAAAATGGAGGGATGTGAAAAACGGTAAAGATAAAAATATAGACGAAATGGGAGAATTACTAAAATATACTTTTTTATAAAAATATTGTACTCGAATATTCTTTTTCGAGTCTGTTTTTCTGAAGCGGACACTGCCGAGTGCTTTTCCAGTTTCATATTAAATACAATTTATCGCTTTAAATAAAATAATATAGTTACGTTATATAATATATATTACAAACAATGATATACTTGAAAGGAAAATCTAACAATTCTAAAAACCGTATGCATATAACGAGTTGTGTTGAATGTAGGTCTATCATTATGAACTGTAATATAGTTGGGAAATTTAATAACGCTTTTAACAACAGTCTTTAATCCGTCTGTCTTTAAATAATATGTATAGAAACATTTGAATAAAATACAATATTATTTTTCGTTGTAGTAAGCGATTGTTTCTTTTGCTGAGAATTATGCATTTTATACCATCAGATATCACATATAGTAAACTGCTATTCGCCCTATTTGTTGCACGTTAAGCTGAATATGATCCAAAGTAGTTGCTTCCCACATACAAAAATAATTTTACTTAAAATTCCTCGAATCTCCTTAAGATTTCCTTATTTAAAATAAAATCTTATTCCACGATTTGCACTGTTTTTACTTTCATTTTAAACACTAGAGTGATACGGTTTCCAGTACATGTAACGTAGTCCTTAATCATCTTCAACGGTGTCGTTTGAGTTTAACACTAATATCTAACACTTGTATGCAAGCCAACTAACAGAAGGAGAAAAATTGACTCGGCTTTCTTTCCCCCCCAGCGTAAACAAAAGTCTTTTCTTACCGGTGATTCCAGAAACGCATACACATTGTTTGAAAAGGCTATTATTTCGCCATGTAGTTAACAAAACATATACTTAAAAGTGTAAACTGGACATGTACTTAAAAGTGTTTCAGGTCACCACGGAGTTTTAAATCCATTTTACGGCGGCGCGCCCTTTTTTCTCGGTCCTCTCCCACATAGGTGTGATTGTTCTTTTTTCATCTCTTTTATTTCGCCTCTTCTTCCTAATCTGTGACGTCGCTTCGCGCACTGGCTCAGTCATTTGCATATGTGTCATGCAAGACACCATTGCAGCCAACAAGAGCTACAAAAGCCAACAAACCGGAAGTTCAAGACTCGAGTTTCGTCCTCATTTGGGCTAATTAGTTAGACACATCCGAACTCAGGATTCGAAACCCGAGCCTCTTGCATACGAGGCAAGCACTCTACCAACTGAGTAAACGCACTGCACACACGAAATTATTAACTATCATAGATCAAGCAAACCGCAAGGAAATCCGACAGTGGAATGCACCTACCTTCGTCTCGAACAAGGGACGTGATCATCGCAATCAGCCAACAAACTGGAAGTCCAAGACTCGAGTCTTGGATTTCCAGTTTGTTGGCTTTCGCGGCTCTTGCTGGCTGCAATGTTGTCTGGCAATGGAAATAATTATATATTCTCTCACACAGTCTGAAAAAAAAATATTTGTCTGCGTAAATCTCATGTAATTAATTGCATTACATACTTCGAGAGAACTCAAGAAGTAAATTTATATAGTGAGTTTTGAAAATATATATGCCAGTTAAACTATAAAGAATTTTCCACGTTTTAGCTAGTGCATGTGGTGGGTGTTATTGTGGTTTTACAGATATTACCGTTGCAGTGTGTTTGCTGATTAGACTATTAGATACTTTATCCTTTACACATCGATTTATCGCAGTTTACGTACGCATTTTAAGGCAGAGCTTTACTTGTATTGATCTCTGTCTTCCTTTGATATAAAACGTTCCACTTATGAAATAATCCAACGGTTAAATATTCATTAGTATTTATATTATTTATAAATAAACTAGTTTGGGTGTCCGACGTTGTTCAGGTGTTTAGAGGTGTGTGTTAACAAAAGAAAAATTGTAGTAAGCAGAAAGATCCGAACCCGTACCGCGAAGGCAGAAAAGAGAGTGAAAGAAATCTAACATCTTAGCCGATGTCTCCATGACGCGACCGAAAATCAAAAGGCTTGAAATAAACCAAACTCAATCCAACGGTGACTGTGACTTGCTAAAATGTCGGCGAAAAAATCGACGTCTCCTTGTACAAAACAAACGAGTTTAGGGTGAACAAATTAGTGTTTTTTAGGCATATTTTCGATATTTGACGTCCGACGGGTCGGGCTTACAAACGGTACCGATTTTCTTAAAATCAGTCGTCTCTGTCGAAAGTTTTTGCGAGACATACATACATACACACATACACACTTACATAAATAAAAAAGGCTTCCTTTAGTCTTGACAGACTATGGATATCCACTGTAAGGGTGCATGCGCGTGAAACTTTTGTGGCAAGAGTTGCGCAATCACAACCACACCTCTCTTGAGTCGACATTGTTGAATACCAGTGGCAAGTTCAGGTTAAGGACGACTATAAACAATGCTGAGATAAGCGGAAAGCACGTATATCACTTAGAATTCCCAAATGGACACCCATCTGGAAGTAACCAGGCTCAACTTTGCTCAAATTCGGTTTTCTTACCAGAACCGGTGTGTTAACATGATTATGATGGGCCTACATAATACTTACATACACACACATACATACATTTAAACAGATAGGTGGCATTTGTATTATAGATGCTAAGAATTAATATAAATTAATAGTAAAACGTTTTTTTAATATAGCGTATACAGTGTTAAGGGATGGAGGGGATTTTCTTAGTGCATTCAGCTTTCTAGTATAATAACAGTGCACGAATCTTGGTGTAATAAATTTAATTTATTTTTTTATCGTTGAAACACAGTGTGGCAATATTTTTTGCATGTGTAACGATTTCAATTTCCATGTCTAGACATTTGTATATTTTTGTTAGAATATCTTTTTAAATGTTGTTCTATGTTTTTATTGCCATCGTTGCCTGCTGTGTAATATTATATTACTCAAAATGTATCAACGGGAGGGTTATACGACATGCTGGAAACAGGAAACGGGAAATATAAATTGAATCATCAAAAGAAATACAGCGAAAATAAAACAAACAAAAACGAAACAGGAAATATTATTTACGAGACGGAGTTAAACAGAGAATTAAAAGAATATGTTTCTGTACTGGGATTCAAATACTTATTTGGATTTGTTTTCGGTAAGTGCAATCGATTACGATATTAGTGAATATATATAATATAAATCTCACCTATCTGTTTAAGTATATGTATGGATGAATGTATGTATGTATGTATGCCTAAAAGTTTCGACAGAGGAGACTGATTTTCACGAGATCGGTAATCGGCTTGAATCTCGACACCTCGGACGACAAAGATCGAAAAAATTTACTAAAAATATTAATTCCTACACCCTCAACTGGGCACTTGCCTACAGGAGGGGGTCGCTTTTTTCCGCCGATGTCTTCGAAAGTAATCTATATAAAATTCTGCGTGTCCTTTCTTTGTTAGTCCGTACGTTACACTTGTAAAAAGACCAGATTCAATTTTAAGGCTAAACTGCTTAAAAAATGTCTATATTCAGGAAATGTGGCTTTTAAAATTCCAGTTTGGCAACCCTGGACAAGAATATATAAGTTGTCTGCCTTTTGTGTAGTGTCGTCATCTAATAACATAATATTAATATATGTTCATTGTTGTAATGTTATGAAAACAACACCCAATAGTAATTTCGACGTGCAGGGTTTTTTATTTAATAAAGAAGTTAGCAAAACGTTACATAAAAAAGCCTAATGAATCCTAGCATGGATGAAACGCGGAATATACTGTGTAGTTTAATACCCATATATATTTTATAACTTACTACCTAGCCTCTATCTACGTATTGAGCACTGGTGAAGTAAATACTTTAAGTTTACGCATAAATCTATACTTTCGCATATTAATTTATGTGGTTAAATGAAGTAGTCATATATATATATATATATATATATATATATATATATATATATATCTACTTAATTTACTCACACACAATTTCATCAGTAGATAATGCATTATGTATGTATTTGTACTAGGTAATTGAAATTAAACTTTAGTTAAATGTAAATTCTACGATGAAGAATAACAAATACTACGATTATATAAAAAAACTCAGAAAAAATTTCAACGTTTGGCATTAGAATAGATTATAGAATTTCAAATTTCGCAGTTAGTAAAACAAGTTTAATTAATGGAATGTAACGCAAGTAATAGTAATGTGTAAATCACTTATGAGCAACTTTTATATATATATCTCCATATCTAATAAAATTAATGCAGAAATACCCTCTAGGTTCGTAGTTTTGCAACAACACATACAAATTAAATACAGCTAGGCTACTAGCCACTATATTATGTAGCTTTTGAATACTTTTGCACACACAATCATGATAATAAAATACTACACTACATCATAGGAGCAACGCAATTACAATCGCAACATCATTATAGGCAAGATCACCTATTTTTCCTCTAAATATTTAGTCTTGCCACAGCAACCAGTGGACAACGGGGAGGAAGTTCACACGTTCCAAAGATGCTACGCTTATACCGCCCGCTACTGGCTCATAAGTACACATATATAGCATTAGAGTTCCCGTAGCAGCATCAAATAATAAAAAAGTCTCCCTCTGGAAAGCCGCTGTTTCTGATTGATTGCTCGCTTATTCTCTTATTCCGGAATTAGATCATTCAAAACGGACACTTCAGAACATTTCAATATGGCGTCACTACGGAAAAGATTGCTTCGAACTGCAACAATTTCAGTTAATAAATTTTTATTTTCAACAGATAACAACAGCGAACGAAACGTCCGCCGCTTTAAGTAAGTAATGACTGTTTAAACATGCATTTACTACTAGATACAATACGTATCTTTTAGATCCTTTTTTTCTTTCTTTGTAGTCGTCGTGGCTAATATGTAAACGGGGATAGTGTTTTGCAGCTATTGCATACTTATACCAAACAAATTAATAACAGATGCTGTAAAGCTTAAATTTCACTGGAATGTATTTTTTTTTTAAATTATTGCGGGAAAATATTTTCATGATGAATTCTGAGAATACATTCTAACATAAAAAAACACACACACATCTACAGGAGGAAATAGTTCTAAAAAACAAATACAAACATAATAATCGCTCAATAACAGAAAATTAAATACTGGTAACTTAAATATTATCCTAATATTTCATAAATACCGACAACTTATTTTTAACAATTCAGCATGGTAATATACGTGCATAAGTAAAAAATGTATATATACATAACGACTTTTAACACTCGATAAACGCAAAACGAATACAATTATATGAACTTCTTAACATGATTAAATGCTGCTAAAAACTTTAAAAAATAAATACAGTAACCCTTAAAAATTCACTATGGTGTGTTCTAACAAGAGGTTTTAGAATTACTGGTATTTTTAGCAAGCAATGCTTACTGTTTTCCTGCGCAGACAGAACTACCATGAAATGTAAACACGCACATATTTCTCTTTCCTGGCAAGGACGAAACACTCTCAAAATGTAAACACAGTATTGGTTTGTAAATGCCAATATGCACAATATACCGACACGACCTTCACCACCCAAAACGACTTAAAGAAAAAAATTACGGGTACCAATATTACATTTTCTATTTTTGAGCGATTATCGAACCTTTAATGATGCTATATTTGTTTGTTTGTGTTTTTTTTTTTTTTTGCATTTTTCAGTTTTGTTGACGATTTGATTTAATTTTATACTTTTGACTGATTGCCTAGGCTTCAAAGCTGTAATGAATCATGTCGGCACTTTCCTTTTAGAACTGAATACAGACTTACAATTAAGTTTAAACACCCACATATGATGTAGGTAGCTTTCAAAGTAAATGTTAATGGCTACAGAAACACATATTTATATACTAGCAATGGGTGCCCGGCGTTGCCCGTGTGTCTAGGGTGTATGCTGAGCAAAAAAAAAAAAAGTAATTTTTTAAAACTTTGACCCCTATTATGACCCCTTACTATTTATTGTTTTGAGCTCAAATTAAGTTATTAAGTTAGAGCCATGTCCAAGAAACTTATCTCTAAAAGTTCAAGTGCGTAGACCCAAAATTGTCGGAGGAGTTTGGTAGAGTTCTCAAAGGTCAAATCATTGAACTTTGACCCCTTAACAGCGAAATTTCTGGCCGAAACCTAATCACATCGATTTTCCCAAATCTCAGTACCCTGTATATCAAATTTCGAGTCTTTAGACTGAAAATTGACAGAATTATTGCGTAAGGAAATGTACGCAGAAACACAGACACACACACACAGACACGTTCACTTTTATAGATATATAGATTTGTTTATTTATCATTTTTATTTTCTGTGGAGCATTTATTTAATTTTCTTTATTTGACTGAGAGAGACGTTATCGTTGTTATTTTTCTTATTATATGTGCATTCTACTATGCTGGAGCTATTACGGCATTATTTAGAAAACCCATCTTCACATACAATAGGGATTGTTCTATGAAATCCTCCTGTTCTTTCACCTAACATATTTAAAATGAAGACGTAAAGCTGGAATTTAATTGTCTACTATTTTTGGAAGGTTCGATTTCTCCCAACCCCCCTAGAAAAGAAAAGGGACACTTGAACAAAAAACCGAAACAGCCAAGACTACTTTTTCCTTCTTGGTCTTCATGTTGACAATGAATTCCCTGAAAATTGATCAGTAAGAAAGTTTTTTAGAGGTATTTTTAGAAAATAATGCTCGGACATAACAACCTACTGAGCAAACCAAGCATAGAACTGAATGCAATTTGGACATGTCTGATAGAGAAAGAAAACCTTGAATAACAACATAGGTTTAACATTAACAAAAACCAACGAAGAATTGTCCTAGTGACATGTGGCCGAGTGGTCCTAGACGGTGTATCAAAGTTTACAGTTACCCAAAGGTGCTGAGTTCAATCCTGAACGAAGACAGTGAAAAAGTAACATTCAAAACAGAGAATCAGCAACTATGTCCCAAAGCCTAGCTGGAGTCCGAGCACGGAACCCCCCTAATAATAATAAAGGGTTGGGTTCGAGACTTCTAACAAACGGTTCCCCATTTCGATACAAAAAACCTGACGAAGGCCGGAGGGTAAAACGGACGAAACGTTCTGACAATAACAACCAAGATGAGGAAGTCAGTCCGACAATCTCAATCAATGAAAACACCTCATCACAAAAAAAAAAAAAAATACAGACAACTACTAAAATAATGCTTTTTTCGTTTAGTTTTTGGAGTTAAAAATTAGGAGGCATTACTTTTTGAGCGTCTCTTTGTATGACTAGCATCAGATAGCATGATATCCGTATAGAAATTTGTAAATAGACAGTTGTGCATTATATGTAAAGTGAAACACATGTAGAATAGAGACAAGCGATAAGTATGAATAGACAGTTTAAGATACCGACATATTTTTTGTAGCATAGTTTATTGCTATTCATTGTAAATCTTGAAAGTTCAGTGAAATAAAAGAAATAAAGCACTAACCGAATATTCCGCATGAGATATAATTACCCTTTTTCAGAAATCTGGTTAACCGTAAAGAAAATGGAAAATTTATACTAACGTATAAATAAGGACATTTCATAGAATTATATTCTTTGGGGAATTTGTTCGTAGCGGGTTTGCGGTGTTAAATAATGACCTTCTTTTGACACCGGAAATGAGAAAGAAAAAGAGATGAACACGCCGGAAGCAATAATTTAACTGGAATGCTGACAGTATTTTCTCGTTTCTCGCGAGATTACTATTCTTTTTTTTTTCACATAAACCAATTGCTTTTTTTATCTACAGTATCACGTTCATCATTTCGTATATTCTCCGCCTTTTGATGGTAAGGGCAGTTAGCTTTTCTTTTTCGCTTCCAGACTTTTATTTTAATATTTAATTACTTGCATTCACGATGGACTAGAAAGCTCTTCATGATTACCACTTATTATTCATTTATGTTTTGGAATATATTTGAAAAAATATGAGTGAAAGAAATATTTTATTTTATTACCGAATTGACAAAGAAATATATCTACATAATTTGCCTTTTTACATTATCTTGCTTACTAATTATTAAGCTAATTATCGTTGTATGATTGACTGAGGTTTCGCACGAGCTCATCTTTGAATCCTACGGTTCGTAGTATGATTTCATGGTTACGGATATGGTTACTGGTTAGAGTAAAGCTTAAGATTCCAGCCTCTGTAAAACCAAAGATTTGTATTCAAAAATTGTCAACGTGTGTAGCTGAATATTTTCAAGAATACGTTTGACGCATTATGATTGAGATTGATAAGATGTATAACAGGCATAGCAAAATATATTAATGTAGCGTAGATTTTAACATAAGTGTAGATATTAAAACTTATTTTTCGGTTGCTTTTGGTTTACAGCATATAAACTCTTTTCACGTTATTTAATGCCAAATCCAGTTATTTTGAAAAAAAATTCTTAATAGAATATATATTTTTTTGTTTTTTTTTTCAAGTCGGTTTCTATTTAACCCATAGTTGGAACCCAATAGGTGCTACCACTCCGAGGCAGAGTGGACCTGGAAGCAATGGTAATTAAAGGGTGGCTTCACACTCCCCAAAGCCCTCAAGCTGGGCTTCACCATCGGATATTTTAAGGTCATATCCAGGACCATTACACATTAGATTCATGGTAACTTGTATATAGAAACGCCATCTTGCACTTCGGGATTATGGTGTTTATTTTTTCGTATTTTATATAAACAGTTTCAGCCAAGCTGCTAACTTGACATGGTGTTTGATTTCCTGGCTTGCCTATCATTGTGACTTATATGGTTAGCGAGTAAAATACATAGACTCAATTAAATTTCAAAAGTAATGCATGTTGATCTAACCATTCCAGCTTAAATTCTTTTGTCCCTGTGTTGATTAAATTGATGAATAAAGTTAGCAAAAAAACATGAGATGTTTGTCTTTTTATTGAAACTCGTCTGACTGTTCCCTTCCTTTATCCTAGATGAATCAAGTGTTTAATACAGATTCTGCGACGTTAATACAAGCACAATCACGTTGGTGCACAGACTTCCGCTAGGTCATCGAAATAAAGCAACGTTGATCCTGGTCAGTACTAAATTGGTGACAATTTTGGGACTTATTTCGGCATTGTTTCCAGTCGTCCTGGACATCTCCTTGGAACTGGACTCAAGCGGTTCCGATTTTTGCCTCACAATTACACGCGTAGCTGCCCCTACATGGGGTACGTATTGTCTTTCGAGACTGAACGAAGGAATCGACTACAAGATGGCTTTAGAAATATGTTATCAATAATGTAAATTTGAAAACTAAACTGAAAAAGGTTCGATCTATAATCACACAGATTTTTTCACTCGCCGGTTGATTCAAAGTTAACTGCGTTTTTTTTTCTCACTGGTAACTCTTTTCAACCGCAGAATTAGTAAACAGCAACAAAGCAAAATATAAACAGATGGTTGTCAAAAAAAGGCGAAATGGCGTTCCAACAGAAAATATAATGAATTAAAGTAATAAAAATACAAACCGCATGTTAATGGTAAAAAAAATTGTTGATATGGAAATTAATGAAACATCTGTAAATTTATTAATTTATTTATTGCGGACTATTATTCTCGTCTTTCTTAGTTCTTGTTTTACAACGTTTTGGGGAACTATTCGTTTGACCTTCGTCAGGTGGTAACCACGACGGGATAGAAACTCCGAACCTTCTAATTGCATTCTCAGTAATAGTTGCCGAAGGGTCGTGAAACAATAACTAAAAAAGACGAGAATAATAGTCCGCAGTATATTATTAAGTAATACCTATCTCAATAATAAATTACAATTAAATAATATATATCTGTGAATTTGTTTAAAAAAAATGAGTTCAATTTATTTTTTATCAATATATCTTTAGAAATGTAACCGAAGGGTTTTTTTTTCTTAAACAAACCTAAACTAGTTTTATTTTCTTATAAAGCATTTATTTGTTGACTATTTCAGAACTTTTTCTCTGTGTGAAAATTATTTGTAATTTACGATTAAATATATAAAACATATACGAGTAAACTTGTTTAGAATTGGATAAGCGCGTCGGTATTTTTTGTCTGTTTCGGTATAAAGTGACGGATAGAAAGAAAAAATATTTGTGCCTAAAAGGCTGTAAAAGACTGTTATCTAGGTTGTAATCAGCTTGGAACATGCTTAACTAAATTCAGCAGCAGCATGATATACTGCCCCTATTAATATAATGAGTATACTCTAATAAAATATGTTCATAGAAAACCGTTGGAAGCTCATATGAGCTTAAAACAACCAAGGCCGACCGATTCCCGCTAACCCTAAACATAAAATAATAGAAAATAAAGTACACATAAAATGTTCAAGAAAATTATTTTAAAGTTTCGTCAGCATAGAAGAAGAGAAAATCTCGGCATAGAAAAAACAACTATTTTGCTGATGAGAGCAGAACATGGAACAAATATTTTTTTTTTGAGAATGTAGCAAAATACTTTAGTTTCTAGAGCTTTGAGAAAAGCAGACCACAGAAGAACCAACACGAAATTTAATGGGCATCATAAGTAAAAGCACTATATCTGCCAAAATTCTGTCTAAACAAAATCGAGTTTGAAAAATTGTATAAATCACAATTTTCCTAATAATATAAATGAATAAATTAAAATTGAAAAGAATACTGTTAATATATGAAGCTATGATTTATATCAATATTAAGCTTTACGGAATCGAACTATGCTCTTGAGCCTGGAGAATATATAATGCCATTGCTCTTAGAAAACAATTAATATTCGTAGTAACTGCAACCTTCTCTCTATCTCAATATGTATATATATATATACACACATATATATACATATAGACATATATATATATATATATATACATATGTAGGTATATTTGCTTCTACAAACATTATTGGCTGTATATGTGTATACTATGTTTGATTTTGATTTTATTCTAACTTCAGATTTAGTAGGTTGTATTAATAATAGCTCTGCTTGTGAAGCCTATAATATTTGTCGAAAAAACATAAGACTATAATGAAGTTCTTTTATTGAGCATTATCACATAAATAATCTAGTTCGATTAGGCATGCCGCTAGGAAAGAACAACAGTGCTAGCACTATATATGTATATATATATATATATATATATATATATATATATATATAAATATGTATATATAAATATATATATATAAATATATATATATATATATAAACTGCTTATTTGTTTTTGATAAATGCATGTACATTTTATATATATATATATATATATATATATATATATGATGAAAACGATGGAAATAGTATTCCGACAAAATAGAGAAAATAAAAAGGAACAAACCGTATTAGGAAGTCTCGAAATAAAGACGAAACGTTGATGAACACATAATACGGTTTGTTCCTTTTAATTCTCTCTCTCACTCTCTCTCTCTCTCTCTCTCTCTATATATATATATATATATATATATATATATATATAATATAAGCAGATAAATAGTCGATAAAATGAGATTGTCATCTAATTATTTTTCACAGTTCTAAAATTAAGTTACCGTATCAGCTTGAAAAACCTTGAAAACGATGAATCTTCATGTCAAGTGCTATAACATTGTCCTATTCATTATTATTGCCAACAGCGTTTAGTCATCGTTCATAACAGCAAGCAATTCGAAACCGACAAAGGGATGAGGCAATATATGCAGTTATTCGCAGCTGGATTGCTTCGCTGCATCAGAGGTCTTTAATAAGTCTAGGCGGGAAACCGCTTCGTCTTTCCGAGTTTTGATCCATTTTGACATCGACTGAAGCCAACGTTTTCCATAATATAATTAAACGATGATGAGATGCGTCTGTTGAACCAATACAAATAAGATAGTCGAGAGAGATTGTATTAATATGAACGAATTGAGATATGTTTGGACACATTCAGTCCTATTGTCTATACGAAACACTCGTTGATTATAAGGGTATTCCCATCGATTCAATAGCGTAACTCTCTTGGGAAAAGTCAGGACGTGGGGAAAATCTATGACAGAGTATATTAAATGAGTATTCATTCTCGAACTGACGCTTAAACGAAGTTGTCGTCTTCATGTATATTGGTAATGGATCAATCAACAATAATAGTATGTATCTATCAGATGTATATCTATAGTCCTATAATTTATTTTGTGCATTACTTCATATAAAAAAGCTTTTTTTCTATTTATTTATTTATATATTAAAAAAAAGTTAAAATCCTTGGATATATGCGTAATGGAATTGCATTCATCTGTAAAACATTTAGCGAATTTGCATTCTCTTTAAAAAATTCATTTAAAGTAATTCTCTATTAATTTTTTTTCAGTTTTCTGATGGGATTATCATTTGTAGTTTACTATTACGTGTAATCATACTCATGCAGATATTCTACATCATTTATAGTTGCGTAATATTTGCGTGAAAAGCATGTAATAAACATAAACCTCTTTCTATATATATATTTATGTATTCGTATATATATACATATATGTATATATATATATATATATATATATATATATATATATATATATATATATATATATGCTACTCCCGTCGAGTTAGAATTATGAGGGTTGCCAGGATAACTAAGTTGAAGTTGTTATGAAATCCATCTGTGATTCAGTTATAGTGAGGAAAGCATTGTGCCAAAACCAATCACACTTTTTAGTAAACTGCTAATCTAAGTCGGTGCAACATATACATATATAATGGCCTTTTTATTTAAAATGTAAAACCTTCTTAAACATTACTAAATACGTTCGCTGAAAAATACGTTAAACGAAAAAAACCCACGTGATAGGCACTGTTTTTACATACAAATATGTAATAAACACAAACCTCTTTATATATATATATATATATATATATATATATATATATATATATATTTGTATAAAAAGTTGGCTACAAAACTACTCTGTTAGTTTTTTAGTTTACAGGCATGAAAGTTGAGATATAGGATATGCGAAACAATGCAAAACTTGGGATTTAACCGGGGAAAATCGGTGTAAAAGTGTGAAAATTTTTCTTAAGAATACCGAGCTGAAGGCAGAACGAGGGCATTACGAATATGCATGCGTAACGTAATAGCTACTGTTTCATGTTTTAATTTTTAACCTTGCAGTAAACATATCTTCATGGCCTAAGGAAAAAGCAAATCGTAAGCTAAACGATTTCCTTTCGATTCTCGGTGGAAGTGTGCGAGTAATTTCTTTTTAAATCATTACTACATATTAGATCCACTGTAATATAATAGTAAATACGAACTCTAAACCGATCACAATATCATATAACGGCGTATTTTACGACCGGGCAATGCCAGACGGCTATAATATATATATATATATATATATATATATATATATATATATATATATATATATATGTATATATACATATATATATATATATATATATATATATATATAGAGAGAGAGAGAGAGAGAGAGAGAGGGAGAGAGAGTAAATAAAAAAAGAAACAAACCGTATTTATTCATCCTTTCGAGAATCATTAGTTAAGGGTCTCACGATTACAGTCTGATAGGGGTAATTCGAATCCAGCTATGAAACCATCTATGGCCTCATTAGCAAGGAACAAACCACACGGCCAACTTTACCGCGAGAAATGCTGTCATTCAAATATTTATTAAAAAATATCCAGTCGTCGTGCATAGTTATCTAATACTCAGCACGTCATGGTCTCTGCATGTGAGCTTAAATAACGGACTTTTCATTTAAACTTAAGTACCCAACAATACATAGGGACATCTTAAAGGGGTTGACATAATTATTAAGATAAAATTGTTTAAATACCTACAGACACAAGTGTGTTATCCTTTCGGGAATAATCAGTGAAGGGTGTCCCGATTACAGTCGGTTGGGGGAAATCGAACCCGGCCACGAAGTCATCTCTGACTCCATTTGCAAGAAAGTAAAACTACGCAGCCATATTAAAACACAATAAATGTTATTCAAATTTAAACACTTAATTTTAAATGTGACATCCGTCCATAGTGATCTAATGATTATAACATCACGATCTATGCATGCGAGTATAAGAGAGCGACTTTTATTTCAACTTTAAAGTTCTCAATAATTAAAACAGAGATCTTAAATGGGCTGGCATATATATATATATTATAATAATATATAATTCGCGTTGTCCGTGGATGCAATTGCTAGATTTCATCTAATTCTGGGTTCTAGCTTTATCATGAGAAAAATATATGTGAACAAGTATTCATATATTTCTATCTATAATCTCCTCTTAATGCTTAATACATGTAGAAAAAGCGGTTCATCCGTCCTAGAGACGTGATCTCCCTAAACAAATGGAGTGTTACGAAATCGTGGGAGTCGGCTAATTTCAGTTTATATTTGTAGATGTGATGTCTACCGCCTGCATACTAGCAGTAACTATCTTAGTTGTATAGGACGCGTCACAGGTCACATGGTAGAAGGTAGAACTAGATCAAAAATATAAAAATTCAAATTGAGGCATAGCCAATAGATTGCGCCGTGGCCTATACGGTTAATTCATCAATATTGCACACTTCATGCGTGCGACGACCTGGGTTCGCGCCAATATCGGAGCACGTAATTGATAAGATGCAGTACATCGAAAACCACGTTGGGTCTAGCGTTTTCCGTTGCAATAGCTCGATTCCATCTAATTCTGGGTTCTAGCTTTATCATAAAAATATATGGGAACATATATATATATATATATATATATATATATATATATATATTGGGAGGTTCAATCAAGTTGCCTGGGTGTAAATACGTTTAAATTTTATATTTAACTTCATGCAGATATTTTATTTATAATGATAGAGCCAATACACTATTGATTATTATAATGTACCTAGAACATTTCAGTCGTCTCAAAAGTTAAAACGTAATGAAAAAAATATAACGTGGCTTCTATCAGCTGTAAGAGAAACCAAAACATATAGGCCATTCTTCGTTGCTGTCTAGCTAAGTCAATAGGCACATATAACCTACTAACAAAAAAAACCTTTAAAATTATGAGTGTATATTTGGACACGCGAAGAAGTAACAGGTTTAGTTTATCTGTCAAGGTTCATTTTGTATTTAATTTTTAAAATTTAGTAATTATTTCTCCGGCTAAAAATAAACTCGAAATGTTTCATACGTTCAAATTGTCAGCATATTCTGGAAAAGACCGTTCCTCTAACACAAAATGAGACACAAGAATAGTATATATATGTATATATATATATATATATATATATATATATATGTATATATATGTGGGGGGAGTCCGTGCGTGCGTGTGTGTGTCTGTAATAAAATTATCTTTCTATATAATGGCTTGAATAAGGGTTCACATGCAAAAGTCAAGTGTCATGTTTTAGTTGTGCTCTTCTGCTCTACACAGAAACATTCATTTCGAACGTGCCTCTCTCATATATATATATATATATATATATATATATATATATATATATATGTATATATATATATATATATTAGCAGAAGTACCCGTCGTTGACTGGGTTCAAAAACAGCCCACAGAAAATGGACTGTGATTGATGACACTATGATCGGTTATGAAAAGAAGGAGTTTGTAAAGAGATAGGGTTTGATACTCAAATATTTAACCTAAGCAAAATATGATGAAAGTAAATATAATTTTCGCGAAAATATATTTTTTTATATACACTTTGTTTCCATTCGTAGCCAAGAGTGACCAACAAAATGATGTTTTCTTACAAAGAGAACATGTTATATAAATAATAATATAAATATACAAGTAATAAATGTTACCATAGTCAAGAAAAAGTTATTTTATGGTAGAAATGTTCATTGATTTGTATTTAAAAAAAAAACATTCACAAACCGGTTTAAAAAAATCAAAAATGGCAGCGATCTTAAATGGAGAGCTCCGTTTTTAATTTGAAGGACCGGCACCTGGACATTCTGTGTTAACAATTTAAGAGAATTCCGTCAACGTAAGGAATATTTGTAAATATATTTTAATGTTTTCCTTTATTTTGTGCTTGAGGAATATTCGATTATGGCATGTGTAGTTTATATAAAAACTCATTTAAGTAATTATCGCCTCAAATTTCGTTTTAATTTCGGTTCGCTGAAATTATTTCAAGTAAAGAGAATTAAAAACTATTTCAAAATAAAAAAAAACATGAACCGAACTTTTATTGACTATGGTAACATTTATTTCTGGCATATTTATTTTTTCGGCTAGTCGTTTGTTGGCTTTTCTGCTAAACACACTTACTAAATAATATCGACGAAATATCGAAAAAATAAGAAAAAAAAAACAGTTTTGAAAAATAATGAAGCTTTACTTACTTTATTAAATAATCCGAAACAGCAAAATGGTTATTAAAAAAGTAAACCCGTAATTATTTTAATGTTTTAAAGCAAAGAATCGATATAAATATAGATAAGAAGAAAATGGCGAACAGCTTCGTCTCAGTATTACAGTATTGAACGGTATAGTATTGCGCTGTCGGATTCAAGATTGTACTATTGTAATGTAAAGAACAAACATAAAGGGTTTTAATCAATTGAATTCCTTCTAGTACACTGACAAAAAAAAGCTTAAATGGATATATAAATAAAAATAAAAAGGTTATGTAAATGTTTTTAAAAAGACATGTAATCACGTGAGCAGGATTTTGTCCTCCTTTTGACACGATAACAAGTAACGTTCTTATTTTTTATTATTTATCTATTTATCTATTTTCGAAAGAGTGGCACGTGCAAGTGGAGAAAACAGAGTTATGCAAAATTTGTGTCGAGAATTGTTTAAAGTTCCGACTTTTTTTTTGCTTTCACTGTAATAAGAACGTGAATTTATGAGGTTAATTTATTCGACACCATATGATTCAACTCCAAAAAATAAATAAATGCTTACGTGAATTAAGATTAAAATTAAGGTGTAATTGTGGACCCTCACCCCTTTTAAAAAAAACCTTGTTAAACTTTGTGACATATTTCCATTCTATGGAGGTCAGGCGCGAACGAACACCCATTAATTTTATTATACTATATTTCTTCAAACTGAAACATAATTATCAAAGTATACTTACGCAAATAGATGGGAAAAGTATTTGTTAAAGTTTGTGCCATATTTCCATGGAGTACAGGCGCGAACGCAGAATTCACAATTTTATTATACCATCCCTATTTTAGTTGAAACACACTTATCATTTAAGTTGAAACATACTTATTATATATATATATATATATATATATATATATATATATATATATATATATATATATGTAAAGCTGAAGTCTGTGTGTGTGTCTGGTCACGAATAAGCTCTTATATGGTTGACTATTATAGAAAACTGATCACATATAATGATAGAAGATATATCGAGACACAGGAATGGGTATGTTTGATCTGGCATAATGATGATTCATTAAAATTGTGGGGTCTGCGTACGCGCCTAGTCCACAAAGTATGGAAATAAAATTTTGCTGAGAATATTACGTTTTTGGCTAGTGAATCTTGTCCAAAAATTTAGGCAAATGTAACACCTATAATTAGAAAGACGGATATAACAGTAAACAGTTGAAAGGGTTTAAATGAGTTGAAATCCTGAACGTTACACGACGGTAGTTGACTGCTATTTCATGTTTATTTCGTAGACAGAGATGAACGTAAATACTCTTAAATAGATTAATATTCATATACAATAATTATTTTAATACCTTCGCGGTAGTTGTCATGCTTTTGCAATCGCCAGTGAAGGAAATGATATTATCTATTGGGCAGGATATTTGGACCCAGCCACGAAGGCACCTGTGACTCTACTTGATAGAACGTTTCCACCAGGCCAGTACCAATTGTCACGTTAATTAAGTTAAAGTTAACACCTATAATGACAAATGCGGCACAATAGTAAACAGTCGAAAGAATTCAAACAAGTAAAAATCGTGAACATTGCATAACGATAGTTACAGGCTTTTTTTGTTTTTATTATCCAAAAAAGCTCAACTTTAATACTTTAAAAGAAAACAATACTTAGAAAACATAAGTATTTTTAAGACCTATAAACTAGTGTTGGTGTTGCAATAATCAACAGTGCCGGAAATTACAATTGCTACTGACTGGGAAAAAAGGGAGATAGATAAACGTTATTGCATCGCAGGGTATATTTTTGATTACTTAGTCTACGTGTTGATCCTATAATCTTGATTAAATCAATAATATAATTTCATCATCATAACCTTGGTGTACATCGTTTAATTCAATTTCTTCATCGAAACGATCGTTTTAGAATCCTTTTGTACGAATTCAAATGGTATTGATTAGCGTAAAATTTTAACATAAGCTATTAATCATTCATTCCTAAATGTTCGCAATATATCATTTACTTCGTTATATTTTAATGGTTTTAGGGGGTAAAATATGGACACAGTTTTCACTTGTAAACAATTCAGCATCTCAGATTTGCATCAACCTCGATTCATCGTTATTAGACTGCAATTAAACAAGATTCCGTGAATTTCATATCAAGTGTTGTTTTAAACCATAAAATTCAAATAATTTCGGGATTACACATTATGTAATCGGTTTTGAGCAGGCATTACATAACGATTTAGACTTAAGTGTTATTACCATACCATTGATTTTCTTAAAGAGACAAGAAGTTGCTGCGGAATCCTTTTCAGTAGGAAATAAATTGCAGCCTGCAACCCTGTACTTCTTCTTCTTCTTCTCTCCCTCTCTCTCTATTTATATATATATATATATATATATATATATATATATATATATATATATTAATATATATATATATATATATATATATATCCGTGTTCATTTTTGTCTACAAATATCTAAAAAGAAAAAAAAAGCGCAGAAATGAGGAAAATCGTCTGCCTTAAACAACTAACCTAGTTTTAAAACAGATCCTTTGTTCGATAAAATGCATGCCCATTGGCTGATAGGAAGGGGCGCCGTGGATATTAGAAATTGGCTAACTATAATCCTCAACATATATAAAAACGAGAAACAACCACAAAATTCGCGCATAAGCCTGACGAATCCTACAGTGGATGAAACGCCGAATATTCAGTGTAGCTTAATCGCCATATATATTTTATAAATTACTATATATATATATATATATATATATATATATATATATATACATATACATATATATATATATCTACACACACATTTATATATATATTTATATATATGTGTGTGTGCGTATGTATATATATATATATATCACTACATCGTTTAATAACATCAATTAATATATGAACGTATAATTTTATGCGTAAACCTTAAGTATTTACTTCAACAGTTCTCAATATATAGGTAGAGCTAAGTAGTAAGTTATATAAATATATATGGCAATTAAGCTACTCAGAATATTCCGCATTTTATCCATGCTAGGATTCGTCATATGTCTGACGAATCCTAACGTTCATGAAACGCGAAATATCCTGTGTAGCTTAATTGCTATATATATATATATATATATATATATATATATATATATATATATATATATATAAGAGAGGCAGTAGCACTCTCTATATAGGGATGACCCGTACACGCCTATATACGCCTACAAAACAAAACTATCCAAATCTCAACTAAAATCAACTTATAAGTTTCAAAAAGCACATATTCTTAGAGAGAAGCGTCTTACGAATCCAGCGAGTGTCAGAACGTCGGTTTAAATGTCAAAAGAGAGCTTAAAAAAGGGTACAAAAATGGCCAATTGTTCTTCTTTCTTCTTCTGCTTTCTTCTTTCTTTTGAGACGATGTATCTCGGTGTACGAACGGTCTCTGACAACAGTTCAAGCATCAATCGACTGCTCTTTACACGGAAACGTACAGTGACCCATCGCTTTTTAGCTAACTCCATAATTAAATAAGATTACGTGTAATAACAAGTTTTAAACACTATATACCCAATGTAGACCGACCACCTCGAACACGGAACTTCTCTCAAAAGGGACAGCTCCAAATAATACACCGGATGCTCACAGACGTTCCAGTTTGCCAGTGGCCTATATTTTTTGGACGCTGAATATTTGAGGTGAACGTTAAGGTTTTTTCTTTAAACAGTAACACACCAGCGTTAATGAAACCACGAAATCTTTATCTCAGTTGATCAAAATTGTTATAAGAGTAACCTATCAGCAAGTACGACGTCAAAAAACAATGTTATAAAAACAAATAATTCTTCAGATTTTGGACTGTAAAATATGTACAAAATGTCAATGCTGTGACCAGGATTCGAACCTAGGTTAGCACGGCAACAACGTGGGGCCCTAACCTCTAGACGATCACGGCTAACACTGACGTCTGTCGCTCTTGGCAGAAAGACACATGACTGCTGTCAGACTATTGAAAAACAAGGAGGAAACTTGAAATTCTCACGCATGCGCAAAAATGCACTATAGCAACCATTGTTAAATGCAGCTGAATCTCTTCGTTCGCTAAGAAAAGTAGATCAGACCAGTTCTTCTAAGAACTCACCAAACGCCAAAGGAAATAAGTTAAATTAACCGCAAAAGAAACTGCAAGAAAGGCATCTTCTAAGAACTCACTGGAAGCTGACCAAAAAGAATCAAAATCCAAGCCCTAGCCACAAAAATAACTAGATATTGTGGCTACTATACATAATCTACTAATAAAAACAAGTAAGTTTTCTAAAATAAACTACAATAAATTAACCAAGTAACCTCACACTGTCACTGATTAAGACTTCATATAAAGATAACAACTACACTATTGGTGTATATACCGTTCCACACTTTAACTATTGGTGACGGGGCAGTATCTCAATTCTACGAGAGTTGTCTTGCTATAAGATAAGTGATATTATAGTAAGATACACATAAGTGTTATATGTTTACATTTAATAAAAAATGCCAAAGTCAGCACGTAGTAAAAAAGCTCAGAGAAATATAGACTATGAAAAAAACAAAGTCAAGGTATTATCTGAGCAAAAAGAATACTATCAGAAAAATGCTGAAATAATAAAAATTAAGTATCAAAAGAAGGCTGCCTCACGTGCTGACTCAAAAGCACGGTATAACAGGGATCCCGAGGGGAAAAAACTGCCTCGCGTGCTCTTTATAACAAAGAACCAGAAAAAAAGAAGGCTGCCTCACGTGCTGACTCAAAAGCACTGTATAACAGGGATTCCGAGGGGAAAAAACTGCCTCACGTGCTCTTTATAACAAAGAACCAGAAAAAAGAAGGCTGCCTCACGTGTTGACTCAAAAGCACGGTATAACAGGGATCCCAAGGGGGAAAAAGCTGCCTCATGCACAAACTATTATAAATATAAATATAAAAAACTGCCAAATCTTTGCCAAAATGCCAAAGAATGAACCAAGAAAAATTTAATAGTGAAAGTATGAACATTTTAGAACTTTATAATACTCTAACTGTTTTATCAGAGAGGCGGTAGCACTCTCTATGTAATATAGAACCGATGGAGGACCAAGAGGCAACTTCTAAGGCCCAAAACCCAAAGACCTAAAACCCAGCAGGAAGCGACCTGCTACTAATGGAGGCGGCAATGAGCCGCCTCCTAAAAAAGACAATACTATCAGGAATGTAAGTTTAAAAATAAGACTGTAAGTAAAAATACTAATTAACAAGAATAGAAAAGCATTGGAAATGCAAAAAGATATAGGGATGGTATGCCAAAAAGTATACAAACAAGATAGCTATGAATGGCTAGGCACATGGAAATAGAATTGCATCCAAAGTATAGCCCTATAGCTTTTTACAACCGTAATGATGGCACGGAATGAAGATTGGAGAAAAGCTATAGGGCTATAATTTGGATGCAATTCTATTTCCATGTACCTAGCCATTCATAGCTATCTTGTTTGTATACTTTTTGGCATACCATCCCTATATCCTTTTGCATTTCCAATACTTTTTTATTCTTGTATATATATATAGTTTCTGTAGAAAGAACTGGCCAATATATGTACGTGCCAACTCTCCTGATAAAATCCCTAGTAAGTATCTTATTGAAGAATGGGTGCATGACACGATATTTTTCTTTCTATAGTGGAACTTATTGTCTTATACGAGACTTCACTAGCCACGCAGGCGTCAGCGATTGAGAGCCCAAGCCAGCTAATATCTGCATGCACAATCTTATTGGCAAATAGCCTTTACACTGCCCGTCACAACAAAGTATGCAAATACTTCCATTGGAAATCTCTGGAGAGATGCATCTTGACAAATCAACGAACATCTGCGAACATCAAGCACCATCGATAGCATCAAATGGAAAAGTGACATACGAGCGGGCAGAAACATTAACGACAACGCCATCAAGATAGATATTGTAATATGGAACAAGCCCGAAAGAACTTCGCTCATTATCGATGTTACAGTCCCATCTGATTTTGGCCTTAATAGAGCTTACTTGAAAATGATGAAATATAAGGACCTAAAAAGTCATCGAAAAACGCCATGTTCTCTGAACTAAATAAACATTATACCAGTTGTGACTGGAACAACTGGTATAATAAAAATGAATCTGCATAAATACTTAGAAGCAATCCATGGAAGGCCAAGCTACAACGAAATAAAAATAGCAGTCATAAAGGGAACAACATATATTCTTAAAAGAGCCATCGGATATAAATTTAATCATAACAGAATACCGTGTTAGCTCCAGGAGAGAGTTCCTTCATCTCTTAAACTTTACTGAAGTAAAATAGATCTTCTCCATTGTTATATTCTGCAAAGACATAACCAACGACGACGACGACGACGACGACGACAGCAGCAGCAGCAACAACAACAATAATAATAATAATAATAATAATAATAATAATAATAATAATAATAATAATAATTATAATAGTAGTAACATCATTTACAATAACAATAATTATAGAAGCATTAGAAACAACTCGGGGAGACATATCTAAGAAAGAAAAATAGAGGAAATTGAAATCAAAGATAAAGCTGAGTAGATACAACGAATCGCCGAATTAAAACAACTACAATCTTAATAAAATCCTTTAGTTCCAAAATCTTAATAATATCCTTTAGTTCCAAAATCTTAATAATATCCTTTAGTTCCAAAAGCGGAACGCAAACTACATAAACTGAGAATGCTAATCATGTATGTTGCAACAGAAATGCAAACACACAGTAATAGCACGTAACCAAGTATACCAAAACTGTGAGATTATAATTACATCCCCTTAACAGTACTTATTATTGTTGCAATTTTTGTTGTTGTTATTGTTGTTGTCATTGTTGTTGTTGTTTTTGTGGTTACTTTTGTCTTAATAAATAGAGCGCTAAATAGAAAATAGGGGTTTATGAGCAAAAAAGATTTGCCTGCTTGATTTTGCTTTGGATCACTATAAATGCTCGGAAATTATTAATTTGTATCTATTGAGCTTTAAAACTGGTTGTTTGAATACAATACGAAAATTAATATATATATAGAGAGAGATACATATATAGATATACATATAGATATGTAGAGATTAATATGCATATATATATATATATATATATATATATATATATATATATAGATACATATATATGTATAGATATATATATGTATAGATAGATAGATAGATATGTAGACATGCATATGCATATATATGCATTTATGTATATATATATATATATTCATATACAATATGAATATATATATACATATTTATATATATACTAGCAGGAGTGCCCGGCGTTGACCGGGTGTTTGGGGGTGTATGCTGAGCAAAAAAGCAAAAAAACAAAAAAATGGTTAATTATTTTAAAATTTGACCCTTATTATTACCCCTTAAAATTTATTGTTTGGGGCTCAAATCAAGTTATTAAGTCAGATCCATGATCAAGGAAACTATATCTAAAATTTCAAGTGTCTAGACCTAAAATTGTCGGAAGAGTTTGGTAGAGTTCTTAAAGATCAAATCGTTGAAATTTGACCCCTTAACAGCAAAATTTCTGGCTGACCCCTGATACATCGATTTTCCGAAATCTCAGTACCCTGTATTTCAAATTTCGAGTCTATAGACTAAAAATTGAGTTATTGCGTAAGGAAATGTACACAGACACACACACACAGACACACACAGAGCCACGTTCACTTTTATAGATATATAGATAGATAGATAGATAGACAGATAGATGAAACAAAAATATATACGTATACATAAATAAATATGGAAACGATTTTGGGTTCATTGTAAGCTTTTTATGCAAATATTACGCAAGTATAAATCATGTAGAATATCTGCATGAATATAACTACCCGTAATAGTTAACTAAAGGTGATCACCCTATAAGATAACCGAAAAAAACTAATAGGGAATTAATTAAAAATGAATGTTTAAAAGAATATGCAAATTAGTTAGATCTTTTGCTAATGAATGCAATTCGATAACTCATATATAAGAAAATTGTATTTTCTTTAAATAAATAGAAAAATATGGTTTTTAATATGAATATCACTACGCACCAAAGGAATACGGAATTATAGGTGTATAGATAGATTAGATAAAATAGGGGTAAATAAGTAGTGATAATGTAAAAAATGTGAAAAAGATACCACTAGTAAAAATGTAAACGAAAGTTCTACATTACGTAGAAAAAAAAAAACTATACAGGTCCGTTTTCAGTTTGTGTTGCTCCCAAAAATGTAAATTAGGATTTTTGCGGGTAAACTATGCTTGGTGGTGTATATTAAAAGAACCCCTTTTTTTAATAAAGGAAGGACTTTCACATAAAAATTTAATAAACAAAAGGTACGGCAAAATTGAATTACACTTGTAAATCATATCTAAAAAAAAAGCACGGTTCGTAAACTGCAGAAGTACTAAACAGATAAAAACACCCGCATTTTTGTACTTCTGCAATTATTTTTCTTTGAGTGACGCTGAGACATAAAGCGACACCCCCTCCCCCCGAAAAACCCATAATTACGTCGAAACTCCCCCACACAAATATATATTATCAACTGAATCAATTACCTAAACAGGAAAGCATAAGATCTTTCTCAAAAGAAAATCGAAGAAAAAAAGTGAAAAAAAAAAAAATGCGTATATCTGATATAAAAAGCATTACTTTACCTTGTTTCTTTTTCAAAGTATTATGGAAACGATAATAAAATTCAGACAGTCAAGTAAATAGTTGAAAAATGATTTTAAAATCGTCCGTAGGAAATAAATTTTAACCTTTTGGTAAACGTGCTAACACCTTACAATGAATCAACATATTTAGCCGAGACTTTAATAGAGGGCTAACGATTTAAAATATTTCGTCGAAAAATAAAATCATCCTTAGCCTAATTATTTATTTTTTTATCAATATTTGTAACTTTTACATTTATAGAAAATAAATAATTAAAACAAATCATTTTATCACCATATCTTTCGATTTGGTTAAAAACTATATCCGTTCATAACCGGAAGTGAAATAGTTAAAAATACTTAAAATGTGCCAGTTTAGCAAATAGTACAAAATAACTTGAATTAAAATAATTTAAATAAATTAACTTTAAATAATACTCTTAAATAGAACAATTACACCAATTACATTACTATAACCAGTAATTTTGATTGAGCGAATTATTTAAAAAGATTTTCTTTAATATAATATGCAAATTAGATTAGTTCTATTATGTACATTGCCTTCAATATAGTGTATATATATTGATCGTGATGCTATTTATTTATATAGAAAATCTTATAGTAAATAAAATTTATATAGATAACCGTTTTCAGCAGGAAGTTCTGTATATATTAATCAAATTGTGAACAAACAAACACGGTCCTGGCTATGGGCGCGCGTTCAGCGCCCTAGAAATAACTGACACCCCGCTGCCTTGCGGTCTTGGTTCTTTTTATGAGCCTAATGCTAGGTATAAGATCCCTGACAAAAACCGTGGAGAATCAGCACAGCATAGAACCAGCATCATGGCACACCAGCATGTGGACACGCTTGGTTGTGGTGAAATGCTGACGCAGCTATGGATTAAATAGTAACATCCCGATGGGCGTTCCCGCGTAGGCGCACTTCCGACAATTTTATAGATTTTTCTAATCTATTGAACTGGATTTTAGACGGGATGCCGTTGGCCAACCAACGAGCTAGTAGTCGCGGCTCTCATCTGTGCCACTGGAACCCGTTGATGGCAATCAAAATAGTGGACTGGGGCTTGTTCATCCCCTTACAGTTACACTTTCGTTTTGCACAGGTATCTTCTTCATCACTCACAAGCAATACCTTCGGTGGTGGAATTACGCGTGATGGGGGAAAACTTCGCAAAGAGGTGAAAACCTCTAGCTCGTGTCCTGCCAGTTAGGCGGCCCTGGCAAGGTGGTTGCTGAGGGTTTACGACCGGAATATAATCTTTCTTTGATTCTACCAGGGGAACTGACCAGTGCTATTCAGGAACTACATTATCACCTCCAAATGGAGGAGGGGCCTGGAAAAGTGGCCTAAACATTGTTTGCCCATTTTTTGGGTGGACAACCGCATACAGCGGGACATGGCCTTGGCGGTCAAAACATAAAAAACTCTGCCATCGTACCTGGAATGTCAAATCCCTTCTAGAATGTTTCAGCAAATCGCCTGCTATAGCATTGACATCGCTTCCCTTAGTGTAACGATGGTTGCTGATGAGAGATCACTTCAAGAGGTAGGCGAGGGTTACACTTTTTCTGGAAATATCTCCCGGAGGATGCCCGTAGCATTCACCATCCGGTCATCTCTGTTTCGCCATCTACCCGAGACACCAACTGCCATCGATGAAAGTCTCATTACCATACGGCTTCAACTGACCAGGATTCGTTATGCCATCCTAATCAATGCCTATGTTCGCACGCTTGTCTCGAAGGAGCATGTGAAAGACCGTTTTTATGACAAACTACCGGCTACCATAAGGAACACCCCAGACAGCCATAAGATCTTTCTGCTGAGAGATTTTTAGGCTAGAGTTGACAAAAACCACAAGATATGGCAAGGAGTCATTAGACGACATGGAGTCAAAAAAATTTAAACAGAAATGGTTCTCAGATTTCTGTTCCTCTGTGCAGAGCTAGATCTCTACATTACTAACACCATCTTTAAGCTCCGTGACGTCTACAAGACGTCCTAGACGCACACATCGTCCAAACACTGGCAATTTATCGATTTCGTCATCATCATACACTGTGATCTGCGTGACGTGCTATTGACCAGGATTCATGTGTGGTGCTGATTACTCCCCTGATCACCGCTTGATCCGTTCAAGTCTCGTAAACATACGTCTACCTACCCGTGTGCAGAAGCCAAAACGAAAACTCGACCTATCTTCTCTACGGAATCCGGCAATCTAAGCCAAATTGTGTGATTCCATCTCCGAATTCCTCCTTGCCCCTGCTGCTTTCTCGGCACTGACCGCTACAACCCTTCTCTTCGTAATGTTCAGAATCAATTCTTGGCTACTCCAATAAAGGACACAAGGACTGGTTTGACAATTATGCAGGAAACCGATGTTCCAGCCCCCAAACAGACTACTTCGAAGAGTTTTAATCGGTCAGCTCACCCACGGCCGAGGAAACGCTACATAGACTGCATCAAACCTACCCTCAAGTGCTGCAATATCCCCTTACCTATTTTGGAGATTTTGGCAGTAGACAGAGACTCGTGTGACAGCGGAATGAACTTTTTCAACAATGAGTATGAGCGAGCAGCTAAGGATCGTCGCACACTGAGACACAGACAAGCGGCGGCCACTTACTATAAAAAAGAAAAAAATCAAAACCCAAATCCAGTCTTTCTGTGCTCTAGCTGTGTAAATCAGTGTAGACCACGCATCAAAGTCATCAATGGAGTCACAGAGTCCATTATAAAAAAATATAATACTGATGAAGATGTCGTGATCGACATGAATGGACTGCCATAACAAACTAACTAATGTGCACATACATGCATATTCATATATATATATATATATATATATATATATATATATATATATATATGCATGTGTGTGACTTTATATCGAATCTAGTTTATTTATTCATGAAAATTTGTAAGGAACAATCGAATCTATATATTTCCTAGAAACGATCTTTTCATATATGAACGCATACAGAGTATCCTCACGTTCTAATATTGGAATGATCGGTCTTCTGGGAGGTCGACCGGCCAAACGAACGCATACGGTGTGGTTTGACCTTTTGGGTCAGGGAATGCGCACAACGGATCAGAAGAAATGAGACGGCTGTTTTGACGTGGTGGAAACAGTATGAGAATATTTGCAGAGTAATTCAAATTGTAAATTCGCCTCATTTAATAAATATTTGATTGGCTCAGATTTATATTCAAAATGGAAAACTATGATTGGCTTGAAAATTTCATCTAAAAATATGTAGAGGAACAGGCTTGTAGATATCCTTGGATCAAATTAAATTGGAAATCGGACAGGTGTTTCGCCGTCTGACCCTAATCAGTGTGGTAGAATTAGACAAGGTTCGACAACAGGATTTTCTATCGCTCTCTCTCTCTCTCTCGCTCTCTCTCTCTCTCTCGAAATAAAGACGAAACGTTGCTGAACACATAACTCGGTTTGTTGCTTTATATTTTTATGTCTCTCTCCCCCCTCTCTCAATTTCTCTCTCTCAGTATATATATATATATATATATATATATATATACTAATGTGATTCTACAAGTAAAGGTATGCTTTAACTCAAACAGCTGAAGAGCTTCGAAAACGGAGTGCGACCATTAAAGCGAGTAACCTTTTGGTGCCCCAGAAAGTTTATTTGTATATAGTAAGCCCGCCAATCTGTATGCACTTTTGCCATATATCCTTGTATGTAAGTGTCTACATTGTCTACGTGTTCATATAATCGTATGTTTTATTCATAGTGAGGTGGCTACGCGAGATTTACGCCATGGGGTGTGAGTTCCGTTATAGAAGCGTTGATTTAATTTGAATAAAATAAAATATGCATCGAGTGCGTTTGAAAGCCAAATTAAAATGCAATGTTATGAAAAGTAACAACTATTTTACTTGCTTGAGATTTATAATTCAAATATATTTTAGAGTCGAACTCCGTCCTCAGTATCTTGTTTCTTTCTTTTTTTAGTATATATATACTATTATATAAAATGATTTGTGTGTGTGAGTTTCCTCCTCATAGGTTCCGAAACAGCTGACCCTATCTGTTGCATAATTCACATAAAGCTAATTTATATACTGAGCAGTGTTTTGAGATATGTTTTATACAGAAATGCCTTCGATTAATATCGGAAATCGAAAAAATTAAAAACGATCTTAAAAATAGTTTTGCTTCTCTTAAAGATAAAACGAATACTATCTTCGATGAAAAAAAATTAACGTTACACAAACACGGGAAATAAAAAAAAATCAAAGCAAGTTTGTTTTTTTTTTTCGTACAAAAAAACTGAATTATTGATATCTAGAAATGTAGCTGAGTGGCAGCGCATTCGACTACAGATCGAATACCTTCCTGTTTAAGGTTGAGTGTACTTCACCAGTTTACATTTATTTTTATTATTAATGCTGACGTAATATTGTAAACAAACTCAGACAGAAATTTGATGAACTACATTATTATTTTTATATTTTTATTTTATTTCTTTTTTTTGCGAATTAGTAAATCGGGCAAGATTTTCATCTAATATATAATATTCAATAGAGGAGTGATTCTATAATAATACATACACAATCTGCATAAATGTAAATATCATGTTAAAGCGAATTGTACGACTAGGCAACGCCGGGTGACCAGCTAGTGTATATATATATATATATATTCAAAGATTAGCAATTAGATTTGGTCGCTACAAACAGCCATCTATTTCAGTCAATGAAACTTTATCTGGCGACCCTGGACCATTTGACGCTAAAGAAAACAGAAAACAGTGAGCTCTTTAAAAAAGAAAAGAAAACACAAAACTTCTAAGTTGCGATCTCTCTAAAAATAGAAGGCTGAAAATGTAGAAGTCGTATTTCAGCCTTTTTTGAAAGTCGGTTACCATAACCTATATAAACAGCTGAAAGTATCGAGCCTTTTCACAAGAAAATAAGGAATGAAAGAGAAAGACAAAGAAAAAAAAACATATATACTGGAGTTCATCTCTATGATAAAGTATAAATTGCTAAGAGTACATAGACTCATATATACATATACATATCGAGAAATATATCTACATACATACCTGATGATGTCAACGTCTTGTCAGACAAGTGCCACTTCCTCAGACAGACATGCACCCAGAATTACTTCCATCGCCACAAGACCATGTTTAGAGACAACTGCCTAAGGGAGTATCTATACACAGATGATGTTGCAGAGTCTTAGCTTTGTACGACAGCTTAGTCTCCCTCCCTCGGTTCAAAATTCTGAGATCCAGCAACAAGCAAGATCAAGATAGCCAGCAACAAGTTCAACTGCAGACTAGCTTTATGCGGGTACTGGTCTCCCGATTTATGTTTTTTTTTTATCAGAGATTTGCTTCTCCTAGAAAGGGTGCCTTCACCACGGCTTTATATATATATATATATATATATATATATATATATATGTATATATATATATATATATATATATATATATACATATATAAGCCTGTGTGTTCGAGCATTTCTATGTATACTAAACAAGCATACGTGGGTATATTTGTTCAGAGAACATAAAAGTATTACCCATTTTGTCGCCAATGAACTATAGCATATCCTGATATAAAATGAATCTATAATTTGTATTTAAATATGTTTGCATATTAATAATATTATTAGGACATAAAATTATATATATATATATATATATATATATATATATATATATATATATATATATATATATATATATTAGTTTTTTTTTGGAAAAAGAATTCCAGCAGAGTGCTCAGTTAAAAGGAAAACCCAAATTGTAAGAGCGTATTTATATTTTGTGTAGAGAAAGTTGTTAGTTGAGACAGATCATTGGTACCGTCGGTTTCAAGCCCGATAATAAGGCCCGTTTAAGGTGTCCTTATCAAGCTCTCTTCAGCCAATATTCGTCTATATATATATATATATATATATATATATATATATATATATTATAATTTTATATTTGGATTTCTTAGCAGGGGAAAGTCAGTGAAAAAGAGTGAATATTTAAAAAATTAAATTGGTCAGGTACAGCTCGAACGACGGCATTACGAATGTGCATGCGTAAAGTAATAGCTATTGACTCATGTTTTACTGTTTAACCTTGGAGCAAACATGTCTTCAAATCTCAGGCATTACCGTCAATGGAAAAAGTAAATCACAATCTAAACGTTTAGGTTTCGATTCTCGGTGGTGGCGCACGTGTCATTTTTTTAAAACTCTTAAATTATTACTATTTATTAGGACCAATACAATACAATAAAACATACATAATTTGATTTAATCGAAATATCGACTGCAAGTACGTATATATATATATATATATATATATATATATATATATATATATATATATGTTGCAATATTTTGGACCTTTTAATGGGGTATATATTTAATTGCCGCCCACATCGGCAATATTTAGCACAAGGCCTGAAAAGTGGGATACCCGCAGGCTCCCCTAAAGGAGGGGCACTTCTGCAATTTTAAAAATTGCCTGAGTAACCCCGTCGGCATTCCCCGGTCGGGGCGCCTCAGGCAGCAAGCAATAAACTTGCCCCACCGGAAAGCCCGGTGGCAAGGCCTGGGAGGGTGGGCCTCCTAGGTATTACCCAGGCGGTGTACCTCAGTCCAACAGGTGCTGGGCCGGTTCCCGGCCCCTCACCTGTTGGGCTGAGTGTCAAGTGACGAATCCTTGACTGGTACTACCCTGTCTCCCTGCAGCCGAAGCCGCTAGAAGACATCCCATCACAATGGACTTGTAATGGGGTAGATATTTATTTGCTGCCCACATCAGCAAAATGTGGCAAAAGGCCGGAAAGTGGGAACCCCGCAGGCTCCCCTAAAGAAGGGGCACTCCTGCAATTTCAGCCTTTTTTGAAAGTCGGTTACCATAACCTATATAAACAGCTGAAAGTATCGAGCCTTTTCACAAGAAAATAAGGAATGAAAGAGAAAGACAAAGAAAAAAACATATATACTGGAGTTCATCTCTATGATAAAGTATAAATTGCTAAGCGTACATAGACTCATATATACATATACATATTGAGAAATATATCTATATACATACCTGATGATTGCAAAGTCTTGTCAGACAAGTGCCACTTCCTCAGACAGACATGCACCCAGAATTACTTCCATCGCCACAAGACCATGTTTAGAGACAACTGCCTAAGGGAGTATCTATACACAGATGATGTTACAGAGTCTTAGCTTTGTACGACAGCTTTGTCTCCCTCCCTCGGTTCAAAATTTTGAGATCCAGCAACAAGCAAGATCAAGATAGCCAGCAACAAGTTAAACTGCAGACCAGATTTATGCGGGTACTGGTCTCCCGATTTGTGTTTTTTTATCAGAGATTTGCTTCTCCTAGAAAGGGTGCCTTCACCACGGCTTTATATATATATATATATATATATATATATATATATATATATATATATATATATATATATGTATATATATATATATATATATATATATACATATATAAGCCTGTGTGTTCGAGCATTTCTATGTATACTAAACAAGCATACGTGGGTATATTTGTTCAGAGAACATAAAAGTATTACCCATTTTGTCGCCAATGAACTATAGCATATCCTGATATAAAATGAATCTATAATTTGTATTTAAATATGTTTGTATATTAATAACATTATTCGGACATAAAATTATATATATATATATATATATATATATATATATATATATATATATATATGATTAGTTTTTTTTTTGGAAAAAGAATTCCAGCAGAGTGCTCAATTAAAAGGAAAACCCAAATTGTAAGAGCGTATTTATATGTTGTGTAGAGAAAGTTGTTAGTTGAGACAGATCATTGGTACCGTCGGTTTCAAGCCCGATAATAAGGCCCGTTTAAGGTATCCTTATTAAGCTCTCTTCAGCCAATATTCGTCTATATATATATATATATATATATATATATATATATATATATATATATATATATATATATATATG
This sequence comes from Euprymna scolopes, assembly GCF_053919585.1. Lineage (NCBI taxonomy): Eukaryota > Metazoa > Mollusca > Cephalopoda > Sepiida > Sepiolidae > Euprymna > Euprymna scolopes. The sequence goes on along the minus strand of NC_136514.1, from coordinate 23,857,876 downwards.
TTATAATTTTATATTTGGATTTCTTAGCAGGGGAAAGTCAGTGAAAAAGAGTGAATATTTAAAAAATTAAATTGGTCAGGTACAGCTCGAACGACGGCATTACGAATATGCATGCGTAAAGTAATAGCTATTGACTCATGTTTTACTGTTTAACCTTGGAGCAAACATGTCTTCAAATCTCAGGCATTACCGTCAATGGAAAAAGTAAATCACAATCTAAACGTTTAGGTTTCGATTCTCGGTGGTGGCGCACTTGTCATTTTTCAAAACTCTTGAAATTATTACTATTTATTAAGTCCAATACAATACCATAATACATACATAATTTGATTTAATCGAAATATCGCCTACTAGTATGTATATATTTATATATATATATATATATATATATATATATATATATATATATATATATATATATGTTGCAATATTTTGGACCTTTTAATGGGGTATATATTTAATTGCCGCCCACATCAGCAATATTTGGCACAAGGCCTGGAATGTAGGGTACCCGCGGGCTCCCATAAAGGAGGGGCACTCCTGCAATTTTAAAAATTGCCTGAGTAACCCCGTCGGCATTCCCCTGCCGGGGCGCCTCAGGCAGCAAGCAATGAACTTGCCCCACCGGAAAGCCCGGTGGCAAGGCCTGGGAGGGTGGACCTCCTAGGTATTACCCAGGCGGTGTACCTCAGTCCAACAGGTGCTGGGCCGGTTCCCGGCCCCTCACCTGTTGGGCTGAGTGTCAAGTGACGAATCCTTGACGTGTACTATCCTGCCTCCATGCAGCCGAAGCCGCGAGGAGACATCCCATCAAAAGAGTGTTTTAATGGGGTAGATATTTATTTGCTGCCCACCTCAGCAAAATGTGGCACAAGGCCGGAAAGTGGGAACCCCGCAGGCTCCCATAAAGGAGGGGCACTCATGCAATTTTAAAAATTGCCTGAGTAACCCGTCGGCATTCCCCGGTCGGGGCGCCTCAGGCAGCAAGCAATAAACTTGCCCCACCGGAAAGCCTGGTGGCAAGGCCTGGGAGGGTGGACCTCCTAGGTATTACCCAGGCGGTGTACCTCAGTCGAACAGGTGCTGGTCCGGTTCCCGGCCCCTCACCTGTTGGGCTGAGTGTCAAGTGACGAATCCTTTACGTGTACTATCCTGCCTCCATGCAGCCGAAGCCGCGAGGAGACATCCCATCAAAAGAGTGTTTTAATGGGGTAGATATTTATTTGCTGCCCACCTCAGCAAAATGTGGCACAAGGCCGGAAAGTGGGAACCCCGCAGGCTCCCCTAAAGGAGGGGCACTCCTGCAATTTTAAAAATTGCCTGAGTAACCCCGTCGGCATTACCCGGTCGGGGCGCCTCAGGCAGCAAGCAATAAACTGGCCCCACCGGAAAGCCCGGTGGCAAGGCCTGGGAGGGTGGACCTCCTAGGTATTACCCAGGCGGTGTACCTCAGTCCAACAGGTGCTGGGCCGGTTCCCGGCCCCTCACCTGTTGGGCTGAGTGTCAAGTGACGAATCCTTGACTTGTACTACCCTGTCTCCCTCTAGCCGAAGCCGCTAGGAGACACTTCCCATCAAAACAGTGTTTTAATGGGGTATGATCCCACACAGTCGGACGATTCTATTTATAAACGATGTTGCTAAGAACTGACGAATCAAATTAATTCACGTTCTGCTACCAACCAATCAGAAATCAGAATTGCTTCATAAATATTAAGCCTTTTCTGGAGCAATTTCACATGTTCTTTTCCCGGGTTTCGACACGGTAAGAATATTTTGTTCTGTGGAACTGTCTACTACAAACAAGTCACCTACCAGGACTTGTGTGTAATAGTGAATCATCTGAAACTCAAAATGGCTTACACTTCTAGATATATATGAATGTGTGTAAAACTATGTTTTTATATAAGTGCTCAATACATATGTCGATTACTAATTCAGAAATCATATAAATATCAGGAAAACCCTTGGAAGATACGCATGAGCGAAACGTACATTTATCAGCGTAGAGTTTTCTGATATTTATAAAATACTCGCGGGGGTACACGGCGGTGCCCGGGTGTTTGGAGGTGTGAGTTGGTGGGGGGTAGATTAAAACAACCCTGTTAAAAAAAACGTTGGCCGGTTTTTTGGAGGTGTAAAAGAAAAAAAAATAGTTTTAGTATAAAGGTAGGCTTACACCCGAACGTTTGACGCGGGGGTGGAAAGGAAATGGAAAAAAAATCCTGCGACCTAACCACTCGACCACGGGAAAAGATAATTGCTAAGTGTGTTAAGTTGACGTTTATAAATCGAAATTAGCAGGTTCGACAACGTACAGTTGCGGAACCCAGTTTCTGTTTTCCCCGCTACGCGGCGATCAAACAATAAAAAAGCTAAAAAAAAAAAAAACTAACCTAAGGCAAACGAACGATGAAAACAGAAAAAACGAACACGTGAAAAATGGCTGAAATAAGCCTGTTTCGATATTAAAATTAAAAAAATCGGTGGGTACCCGGGTGTTTTTGGGTGTCGCTAAGAATAAGCGAAGTAAAAAAAAAGCAGAAAAACGAACGTTATGTGAAAAATGGCTTAAATAACATTGGTTCAATATTTAAATTTAAAAAAATCGAAAAAACCCATCTCAGACCACGATTCCAACCAAGGCCATAACCAACTGAGCTAACGCAAATGAAATTTGTTCGGTTTTTCAACTATTTAAAGTAAATCAGGTCACGACCTCATCTGACACATGCGTAGAATCGCTCCTTGCCACTAAAGGACCGTTTTTGTTGCCCCCGCCTGTGGAAAATTATCGATTTCGGGGAGAAAATTTAACGTTTTTGACTAATTTTTCGATATTTTTCGAGCAAAGGCTGGAGCTTCGATCTGATACCGAGTTTGTGAATTTTCGTTGTGTCTCTCGAAAGTTTTTAACAGACATCCAAACATACATACATACATACATTTTCACCTTTATATATAGATAATCTTTCTCCCTCCTTCTCTTTCTCTGTTTGACCCCCTCTCTCTCTCTCTCTCTCTCTATATATATATATATATATATATATATATATATATATATATATATATATATGGGTGTGTGTGGGGGGCATTTATACGATAAAATTTAGATATATAGGAAAAATGTTTAACAAAGAGATAACAAGAGAAAGAGAAAAAAAGAAAGAGCGTAGGCTCAGGAAAATAGTATTGTGTGTTATTGTTGTGTTGACTGTATCGTTATTTAATAAACTTAATCTAGTTTTTCAAGAGACTCATTAATAGAGATGAATGTTTGTTTGCAATATTTAACTTGCCTAACGTAGACCTCAGGCACCATTTAATGGTCTGTATCTATTCATTATGATGCTCTAAAGCCGAAATCATTATCAGACTCGTGCTTTCCAATAATGGCTGGTAAGTTTTATTTCCAAAATTAGGATCCAATTGTCTGTAGGTTTTCACTTGTGTTTAAGAGAACGCATCAAACATTGAATTAATTCTTAGTGACCAGGGGCCGCGATAGTGGACGAATAGACGGCATGGTATCTTGAGGAATCTAATGCATATCGTTTAAATCCGACCTGGTCTATTATGTGCCTTTATATTTTACTACTGTTTTAATGTATTAAGTATTCTAGAAGGAGATTACGAACAACTGTCGAGTGTTCGAAAAATGAAAATTTGATGTTAGTAATAAAACAAAGTAGACGCATGATAAGAAGAGGACTTGTAGAAACACATGACAAATCTAATTTACAAATTATTAGTTTTATCTTGCAACGCTCCATTCGCTTTGTCGAACG
>NC_136514.1:23844089-23851589 GCF_053919585.1 Euprymna scolopes | reverse complement strand
TCTGAAAATATATATGGCAATAAAACTACCCAGACTTTTCCATGTTTAATATGTGAAATTATTTCGGCAAGGGAACAAATAAGCTAGTGTATTAATATAATGGCCAGTGTTTGATCTAAAATATCATTCTTTCTTTTCTAATCCGTGTCTGACAACACATATACTAAAATATAAATTGTTTATATAAAATTCGCCACCGAATATATTCAATAATCATTATCCAGCAACAGTAAGCCAAAATAAAGGATAAGGGTTAATAATATTGTAGCTTTACACTTGATGCATGTAACAAAAACTTCCAGTTTCCATTACGGTAATCTTAGTAATTCAATTTAATTTTTCTAGCTTTTTCTTTTTTTCTTTTTTTTTTTTAAGCTGTAGATTGGCTCAAGTTGCATGTTGTTGCATAACGGAAGGGCCGGCGGTTCAACGGATTGAATATGAAAGTATAATCAGTTTTACGGGGCAGTTTGCTAGGTGTGAAGGTTCAATCCTTTGTAACGTAGATAGTACAAATACAATTACAAAGTACTTAAAACCTATACACAATCATGCCAAACGGAACAAGAGAAAGCGAAGTGAATCAGGTAGTGTTCCATTGGAAATTAAGACAATATTTTTGAGTTTAAATAATTCCTAAGTAAAAGCAGAGCCATCTAAAAAAAATCGGAGGAAAAATTGGCCGTATATTTTTAGAATAACATTTATTATTATTATTATTATTATTATTATTATTATTATTATTATTATTATTATTATTGTTATTATTATTGTTATTGTTATTATTATTATTATTAATGTTATTATTATTATCATCATTATTGTTGTTGTTTTTGTTGTTATTATTATTATTATTAATGTTATTATTATTATCATCATTATTGTTGTTGTTTTTGTTGTTTTTATTATTATTATTATTATTATTATTATTATTATTATTATTATTATTAGTTTTACTCACTAGGAGTAGACACACAAGCTATCATCAACAAGTCTCCCCAGATTTTCAGTACTCTTCACTTCTTTCGATAACGTTTGAAAAAAAATGCGTTATCGCAACATCCGCTTATCATTTATTTCTCCTGGGACGCTACCATTGGTCTTCCCTGGAATTTAGGTGGCAATAAGTCTCACCAAGGTTCCATTCATATTTGCACTAATCTAGCGAAGGTCTCGCTAGTGCTTTCTCTCTTCAGTCTTTCCATTCTCGTTGACCCTGTGTGGTATCTTACAATTATTCAGTTTCAAATTTCACGATTCCATGCGATGTTCTTTTATATTTTGCATCTGTAGCAGTTTCTGTTTGTGTGTAGTTTAGGCGTGGTGTTAGTCGCCTTATTCAAGGCGTTTCCTTAATATTTCTGCAGGTTTCATTATTGAAATTCGTTGTTTCTTCTCAGTCATCGCTCTGGTTCCAATGCATCCCATTTTTTTTCAACGTTTTTCGGTATTGTTCCTAGCGCTCCTACTATTAGTCGTGTTATCTTTACTTATTAATTTTTCAGATCCCTTTGAGCCAGTTTCGTGTATTTGCTCCGCTTTTCAGTTTTCTTGATCTTCACACCTAGGGCTGCTGCAACGGCAAAATCTACAATCTGGCAGGAATTTTTCCATCTTGCTTATTCATATGACATCCAGTTCTCCTGATTGGATGAGTTTATCCGTTTTTAGATCCATTTCATATAGGATAGTGTAACTTTCATTTTTAGTACTGCTGCCGGTTCGTGTTTGTACCATTTGTCTATGTGTTCACGATGCAATTATTTGCATAATTTTCAATATACTGCCTTCCTCATTTAATCGTGTCTATTCTCGTATTCTTTTTAAGCGAGTTTGCTGCATTCAGTTATTATGTGTGTTTATTGTTTCGTCTCTTTTCCCGCAGAGTCTGCATTTGCTGTTTTCTTGTGTTTTGTCGATCTTTGCTTTGGTGTGGTTGGTTATCTTGTGCAGCTGTTATTGGTGATTCAATTTCTTTGAATAAAGTCTCCTTTTTGTAGCCATTTCCAAGTGTTTTCACTAGTCTTTTCTTTTGTTATACTGTTTCGCGCTCTATTTTCTTTCCTAGTCTTATTCCACGTCTCTTCTCCTATATTATTTGTTTTTCAATGTCTCTTGCTGCAGTTATCATTCTTTCGGTGTTCTGCATTATGCATTTTTCTAATAATACACTCTTTTATACAGACCAGTCCTCTTTCCCCGTCTTTCTTTTTCACATATAGTCGGCCAGTATCATCCTTCGGGTGTGGTACATTATGCATCGTCAGGAGTTTCCTGGTTTTCTAGTTGAGGTTTCTTAGCTCTTCTTTGGTCCAGTTTCTAAACGGCCCAGAGAATCTTATTAGAAACACTGCACACGTGTTTATTTTTTTAATTATAATTGGGCTATTAAGTTTAGTTTCGAAGGGTTTTCTTATTCTTCTGAGATATTCCGTTCCTATGTTCTCTTTCATTTTCGTTACTTCGATGGCGTCTGCTTCCAGCACTCCCAGGTATTTGTAGCTCCCATACACAAGTAGTGCCCTAATTTCTGTTTGATTGGCCAGAACTCTTTTGCTGCTTCTAGTTTTCCCTTCCTTGTAGTCAGCAGTGCGTACTTTCCATACCGGATTATTATTATTATTATTATTATTATTATTATTATTATTATTATTATTATTATTATTAATAATAATAATAATAATAATTATTATTATTATTATCATTATAAATATCGCAGTCACAAACCTGTTTATCCCTCATTTTCTCTCATTTTTAATTCTGATTATTACAATTAGAGTAGATGGTTATATCTAAGCATGGAGATAAATTACTTATATTCATTTAGAGGTTATTATTATTATTATTATTATTATTATTATTATTAATATTAATATTATTGATATACTACCTTTAAAACTTCAAGTAGTATACAAGAAAAAAAAAAGAGAGTAGGAAGTAGATGGAAATAATGTAGAATCACGAGCAATAAATTATTTATAGTTTACCTTTTAATTAATCCATCTATTCATTCTTCCTTTCTTTCTTTTTTCTTTTCTCCTTTTCTCTCTTGCGGCTTTTCCTTCCTTATATATAAACCTCTTCACTAATGTATGTAGGGAGGAATGTAATTGGGCGGGGATGTACAAAAGGGCAACGTAAATTGTACACGTTTAGACCACATAAAAAATTAAGCAAAATAAAAGCATTTTATAACTGCATACTTCCGGTTAATTCTTAAACCTCTTTTAGCATAGATATGTCAAATTCACATTCCCTTACTAATTGAATCTATACACACTAGTGTGTTTAATATTTAGGGCGGTCATCACACGCTCATACGGATACTATTCTTTGTAGTTTTCCATTATATCTATCTAGATCTTTAACCTCTATCCTTTCCCATTCATTTCCATATCTTAACATATACCCTAATCCCTATTGGGTCATATTTACATACAACCACATCTTATTTTTCATAATCTTTGACGGAAGCTTCTGATATTAACTTCATGTAACCAGGAAGTCTTCATATTTTTTTCAAACTTGTTTTCGTACCAGCTGTATCGCTTGAAGAGGTATCTAGTACCTTGACCGGAACATGCTCTGTAGTAAACATATTACTGCTTATGTAAAAATAAATAAATGAAGAGTACAAACTGCTCTATTCGGTATTGCGCACTCTTGTATTCACCTCCTTAAACTTACTTAACCTCTAGAAAACAATAGTCGTAGAAATTTCCAGGTTTATATTTAGGGACGCATAATTTCACAGAGAGAGATGCAACCCAGTTTTCGTAAAGTAGTAGAGAAACACCCTCTGATGTCAAAACCTGTAGTCTTCTATATACCCCGTCCCATGTCAATCATTTGCACCGACGAAGTTTGGCAGTAATACAAAAAGGTGTGGTTTCTTCTACAATAGACTTCACCACTCTAAGTAAATCGTCTGTGGGGATTTTCAAGCAAGTTATTTATTGTGGCGGAAGGGTATACGTCGAAATGGACGAAAGAGTCCATGTCATATATATATATATATATATATATATATATATATATATATATATATATATAGAGAGAGAGAGAGAGAGAGAGAGATATTATTCAGTTGAACTTTTGCTACAAATGTCTATCATACACAGTCAGTTCTTGGTTTAGCACTGTGAAAACTGAAATAAATAAGTTGTGCACCATAAATTGTAATGCAGAACTCGCCGTATGAAACGAATCGAGCATTCTTCGGTTAACATAGTGTTTATGTAAACATTACCTTTTCTTAAACTTCCGGCTATCAAAATAAAATATCAAATTTTAATCCAGGTACGAATAATATGTCTCGCAATATTGTAAAGCTGTACTAAAAATAACAATCTATCTATAAATGACTATATAGAGTAATCGGACTATTTTGTGTTGAGCTCTTTAGTAACATATATCACTTGCTTCTATTAACATGCCAATATTTCTATGTAAACAAGTAGAAGACTATTCAGTCTTTTATATTCTTCATATTAACTACGAGATTTCCATTTTTCCCCCGTTTATATCATATCGTCTCTTCAAACTCAAATCAGCAATTTTGTAAACAAATTAAAGAAGCGAATATATTCAACTTAAAATAGCCGGCGGTGTTAAAAAAAAAATCCAATCGCAGCATAATTCTATCTCTTTTTAGAGAGAACACACCTGCGTCAGTTACAATCATCCCGAGATACAAATGTGCCTAATGTATAGTACTTAAGCATGTTAAGTTTTATTTTTACCGTTCTTCTACTGTTTTTAGTCCAAAGAATAAGGTTTATCAAATTACTTAATCACAAAATATTTAAATATTCGTTTCATCAGCCACTATTCGTTTGTTGCAACCTTGGTTGAAGTGAGTGTCCCTCCTGATGGAGGTCTGAACAGAGCTTAAAGTCAGAAACAAACTACATATCAAAGCCTCATGCATGTATGGAAAGAAGCTGGAATCTTAGAGATATATCAACCATACCATTTATTATAGGTACCACAAGGCTTATGAAAAAGAAACTAAACTCCTACCTTACAAATATTCCTGGTGAACCAAGTGCAAAAGAAATGCAGACAATTGCACTTAAGAAAACAACGAGGATATAAAAAAGAGCTATCGGTTGGTTTTAATAAAAAGCAGGGCAATGTTGGCAGCTGATTTAGCAGCCGCATACCCAGAGGTACAATCTTAAAAGGAAGAAAAATAAAAAAAATAAAATTTTGAATTGTAATGTACGTTAGACAACATTGTTTGATCATTATGTGTGTGGACGATTATACTCTAATACACTGCCTTCCCGCGTTAAGCTTCGTGTTAGATTATTATAACTCAATCGATATGTTCTCGATCAATTACAGCGCAAATACTATAATTCTACGTATTATACTCTGCGTTAGATTACTTCGTTTTCACTACTGCTTATAAGGGATTACAGGGTCAATAGACAATTTCTGCAACGTCAGATTTTCTATGAAATTCTTTGCAAAACGTTTATAGATACATTTTAGTATATGAATTATTAAAAGAGCTCTGGCTTTTGATATTCGCGTAATGATATTTTTATATTAAACAAATTTCTTCAAGTTTTTTAAAACACGCACATGGTCAGAGGTTTTCCCATGGTTTCTCGTCCGGCAAAGCACCACTACATCGATCAATTAACGCACATACAACCTAACTTCTCCGCACAAATGCTTATGTAACTAAAAATACAAACACAAATGTCCTAAAGCCTATACTTATTAACGTGCACGTCTGTCCGATTCGGCGAGACAGAAATGGGTGCTCATTTTTTGCCGCACACAAAAACAAATTCTTCTTCAAAACGTTCCTAATATTCTTGAAACTTTTATTTTTATTCCTACAAAACTAATAAAGTTAATTTTCCATCGGCAGATTTGCTATTGCTTCATTTAATATGTTCTGGATTTTAAGGTTCTGGAAAAGCCACAATAGTCGTTCAGACTGCAAAAGAAACATAGCAACTGTATTGATTATATATATATATATATATATATATATATATATATATATATATATATATATATATATATATATATATATAACGTCACTCAGCATTGCCGGGTCGCAAATTACGCTTAATTATGATATTTTAATTTATGCATTCATGCAAAGTCCGTACGTATCATTAGACAGTAAATACTCTATTGATTATTATATTGTACCAATTATATATCATACTGATTTCAAAAGTGGTTAATAAACAGGAATTAGGATGCCATCAGCTAGCATCAAAACCAAAACATATAGATTTCTAGCAGTATTCTTTAAAGTCTGATTAAAAAATAACGTTTTTAAACCTATATTTGTATATTTGCGTTTAGTCGACTTCAGCCGGAAATTTTTCATTTTTTTTTTAAATTTTGACTATTACCAACTATATGTGTTCAACAAGTGCAAAGTCTATATATATCAATGTTTAATCTGTAGATCAAAAGTTTACAAAATGATTCTGTAGCGATCAAACAAAGAGTAACAGACATGATCAGTTCTATCTATCTGTCTCTCTCTTTCTATATATGTACATATATACATATATATATACATATATATGTATATAAATAAGAATATGTATATATGTGTGTATGCGTGTGCGTATGTGTTACAGATTTAGTTAGATAACGATAGATATAGACATTTAGAAAATTTTGCTAATGGATATAACAGCTAACAGATTATCGTTTCTGATATGAATATATTTGCATTACTATCAGCCAAATTGCACAATTAATTAGATAGCGATGATTCCGATGTTTTAGATACCCAGTAATCTCTAAAAAATCGATGAGAGATGATTCAGCGACCCTACATATTCTTATGTATAATCTTTCAACATTAATTGAGGTTGTTCATCGAAATGCAAGATCCGGTTTTATTAATACAGATTCAACACGTTTTGTTGTATTGCAGTTGCATCTTTTTCACAATTATATTTGTTGTTTGGTTTGAAGTTAAGTTAAAATCCAAATTTGAGGCGTTTTGTTTTGAACCTTTAACTAGATATCTTTGTCGACCCCCCACTTATTTTTAAATTTTATATTCATTCATCTAATGAATTTATATCTGATCTATTCATTTCAGAAACGTATTAAATACAATTCCCCTCATTTCTAACAACTTTTGCATATATATGTATATATATATATATTCATATACATATATATAAGAACAAATAGTTAATAAAACACGTTAAAACACTTTGAAAAAGAGTTATAAACATATTTAATTTATATATATATATGCATATATATATGCTTATATATATGTATATATATATATATGTATATATATATATATATATATATATATATATATATATATATATAAAGAGAGAGAATATGAACAAAATAAAATAAACGGCAGTATAAAATATATACTGATGCATATAAATTGATTCGTTAATTCATTAAGGGTGCTACATCAATTAGAGGTGTAGGATAAGCTACAAAGCAATTTATTTAGCTTTGCATTATCCAAAAAATTGTCCT
>NC_136514.1:23699089-23841589 GCF_053919585.1 Euprymna scolopes | reverse complement strand
CTTTGCGTGAATAACACATGATAAAACTATTTCTAGTCGTCAATTATTTCATGAATTCAGAAAGGCAATAACAGGAAGTAAGAATATAATTTACAATTCGTTAATGAAACGTTAACGACAAACGCTGGTGAGCTAATTGTTTAGGGATCGATTCTAGACGATGGCAGCAAAGTCATATTAAAAAAAAGGACTTTTTAAGATCACTACTAAATATTGGGTACAATATAAAAATTTATAGAGAATTGGCTTCATAATAAGTAATACAAAATTTGAATGAATTATATTATATATTATGACCGGACAACACCGGGTTACTTATTAGTAATAAATATGTAGAAAATTTAAATGCTAGCCAGGGTGCCCGACGTTGACCGGATGTTTGGGGATGTGTGTTGAACAAAAAAAGAAACTAATAGTAAGCAGGAAGGCTCGAATCCGAATCGCGAAGAAAGAGGAAAACGTGAAAAAAATGACGTATTTGCTTTTGCGTACATCGCCAAACGCGGAATGACGAAGTTTTAAATTAAGGCTAGTCAATCGAAAAAGAGGGGATGACTTTCGAAAATATCGGCGAAAAAAGCGACCCCGCCTTGTAGAAAAGTGGACAGTTGAGAGCAACAAATTAATGCTGTTAGCCATTATTTCGATATTTGTCGTCCGAAGGGTCGTGCTTCAAACGATACCAATCTCATGAAAATCCGCCGTTTTTATCGTAAGTTTTAGGCAGACATACATACATACATACATACATACATACATAAATGCATACATACATTTAAACAGTTAAGTGAAAATTATGTTATAAATGTTCTTAAGTAAGAAGAAAATAGTAGATTACGCCGTTATACTTCTTACTGTAAAATTAATATTGTTTCCTCCTTCAGACTTAACAGACTACAGATACCCCCTGTAATAGTACCTGCACGTGGGAATTTTGTGGCAAGGGATGTGCAATCTGCAACCACACCTCTCCTTAGTCTGCGTTATTAAATATCAATGTCAAGTGGAGATTCAAGGCGATTTGAAACAATGCCGAGATAAGCGGAGAGCACATATATAACCTAGAATTCCCAAATGGTCACTCATTTGGTTCTAGCAAAGTTCAACTTTCTTAACTTCGGTGCTCTATAGAGCATATTATAGTACATTAAATATATTACATTTAATTAAACTCAATGTGTTATAATTCCGTATCTCAGAAAATAATCTTATATTAGTATGGCTTAATCCTGGAGTTGAGACTAGTTCAAGAATATTTATAGGAATATTTGTTTTAAAAAGAATACAAAACCAGTTATAGTTCATAGTGATTCAAAGGAGGTCTATTAATCTCCATGTCTCCGTAGCAATATTCCAGTATATTTATTGAACGTATCCATTTTTATAAATTTTAATATGTTTATATGCACTAGATCTGCAGGAAATTTATAAACTGCTGATTAAGTAAATTAATCATAAGAAATCAGAATGTAGGTTATGTTAATCTTAATTAGAACAAAACTAGGTATTATCGATTGAAAAATATTCTTCACAAACTTAACTTTTTAAGAATATTTTACATGGATGTAGGGGACATAGTATTGGCAGAATCCTTCCATTAAAAATTAAAAACAAGAACCAGATATATAATTTGCATTTATGTTTTACTAGCCTGGGTGCATCGCGTTTCCCGGGTGTTTAGAGGTTTATATTGAGCAGAGAATGTGGTAGTACGCAGGTAGGCTCGAACCCGTACCGCGAAGGAAGAAAAAGAAAGAGAAAAAAAAGCATGACAACTTGGCCATTGCGTCCGTCGCCAAACCGGAAGCGGCGAAGTTTTAAATTTAGGCTAGTCAATGAAAAAGAGAGAACGACTTTCGAAAATATCGGCGAACAATGCGATCTCTCTCTGCCCCCAAAAGCGCCCAGTTGAGGATGAAGGAAATAATGATTTAAAAGAATTAATCGATATTTGTCGCCCGAAGGGCCGCGCTTCAAAACGATACCGATCTCGTGAAAACCCGTCGCCTCTGTCGAAAGTTTTAGGCAGACATACAAACAAACAAACAAACAAACAAACATACATACATACATACATTGAAACAGACAGGTGAGATTTACATAATAGATGTCCATATAATTTGCATGGCATATTTATGTCCATTTTGTAATTACCGTATATTTCGGAATAGAAGGCAGCCATCAGATAAGACGAGGTATAAAATTGAAGCAAATATTTAAATTTATCATATTGTTGTTGTGTTGTATAAGGCGACTGCTAAATGACGAAACCTTGTTTGTTTAGCGTAGGGTCGCAAGTGTAACACCCAGTATCTTATGAAATATTGGTTTCTAAAGATGATTTTTTTAAACTTTAAAGATCGTCTTATACGCCAGAATATACGGTATATAGAAATTAAGAGTGATTCCCGTATTCAAAGTTATTCTAAAACGTAAGTATTCAATTGAGCATATTCTAAACTAAAAATGATATAATAATATTGATCAAAATTTGAATAAATATTTTTAGACTTATGTTTTGTTGGAATTATATGTTGCTTTGACTTCACTAAGGAGACATGAAAGTGTTGTAAAGCTGTGATTTTCAGAGAACGGTTAATCTAATCATACCCTATAAATAATCAGCAGAGACAAATCAGAGGAGATAAAGATAGATAGCTATGGAAAGGATTGTGGATTGAAATATAGCGAGACAGACGTCTTTTATATTCATCCATTATATTTTTTCGATTTTATACGAATGAATATACGTTTTCTGTACCCATTTGCAGCTTTATCATTTCATTGAATACAAAAATACATTTTATTTTCGTATTAGTTGCTTTAAATACAATTACGTCCCCAGACGCCATTGTTTATTGAAATCCGACCGGAAATCAGTCAGACATTATCTTAATCTTGGTGAAAACGGCGTGGCGTTGTTTTCGGCTCGAAGCCAGAATATCCTCGATAATTGGTATGATGAGATGTCTGTGAAAATGACACTTAGGTTATATATTATTTACATTGTTTTTGTCATATCTACTGTTTATATATATATATATATATATATATATATATATATATATATATATAGCTGGAAGACCTGACGTTGCTCGGGATTGAGTAAAGATCGACAAAGGCTTCAATTTCCAATAATTTTATTATCATCGGAATCGGTGAAATCACAGTTAAATGACAGAGAAAAGAAATGTACATTACCTCCCCGAAATTACTTAGTCCATAATACATTGTAGTATATGTACACTGTACAGAACCTTCTATTGACTTTATATATCTATCATATATAATGCCTTTAGGTAAAGTTTGAAATGTAAAAGTCAAGTATCACGATTCAATTGTGCTCTAAATAGCAACATTCATTTTGAACGAGTCCTTGTCATATCGAACTACCCACTGGTCAGTTTTTATGCCTAGCCTGCCTGCTTGTGCGATGATGATTGATTGGATTTTTGTTTAAACTCTAAAAGCCAACTACAATGTTTCAATTTGCGGCTGCAAAGAAGGTGGGCTCTTTCTACCGTGCTAGAAAAGTACTAACGACTGAAAGTATCCTGTACCTCTATAAGGCCACCATTCGCCCATGTATGGAGTACTGTTGTCACATTTGGGCTAGTGCATCTCCTGCTTGTCTCTCACTGCGGGCAGGGTTCAAAACAGAGTATCCAACTTGATAGGTCCTGAACTGTCATCTACGCTTCAGCCTCTCTCCTATCGATGAAATGTTGCATCCCTCTGACTGTTCTATAAATACTTTTATGGTGAATGCTCTGACGAACTACAAGCACTAGTACCTCCTCGCAAGTAAGTCCCACCCCTTCACTGTAGAGATCCGTAAGTGTGAGAACGCCTTTTACTCCAATAGTTTCTTCCCCAGAACTGCAAGTCTTTGGAATTCCCTTCCGGGATTCTGCTTTCCCAACTGTACTGAAATGCAGAAATTCAAGTGTAATGTGAACAAAAATCTTGCTACTCTTCTCCCTTAATAATGCCTCTGCAACTTGTCCCCGATAGAAGCCTCCTACTTCAAAGTGGCACTGTGCCTTGTTTGGGTGAATATTAATTAACAAAACAAACTATGTTTCAATTGTGCTTTAAACAGACGCAATGTTTTGTTTTCTCTATTTTATTCCAATCAACGCACTTGTAGTGATGAATAAGTGAGTGGCCCCGTCATGTTAAATGTGCTGGTGTATCGTGCATAATGTAAGGTCGTAAAAAAAGGAAAAAAACTACATTAAGGAAATATATTACTAAAGACATTGAATTGGCATATATGTATATGGATTTATTCCTGGCATAAAAGGTTTGTAAGTGAAACATATGTATAAAAAATGATGAAAATAATAGATTTACTTTTTAATGAGTACACATTAGAAATCTCCAAACGCTATAGAAAATAAACAGGTATTGCACTAATCATATACGATATAGGATTATGACCATCAAACATTAGCATTTCATACTTGGTGAGCGTTGAATCACACAAACTCTGGATCCTGAAGCAATCTATGTACTAAGAAATACGAGATACCTTTTAAAAGTGTCATTTTAAATTGTCGTAGCTTCTTAAAACTTTAGTATATTATTGTTATGTTACTAATGGGATGATTGGCTACTTTTTATGGTGTCAGGTGCAAATAAACAGGTTGAACAGCAATTGAAATACACCCTCCCAAAAGTGTTATTCCCACAACTGATAAATTTAAAAAATGCAATCTAGATGTGATGAAATTTCAAAAGAAAGATATGCAATAACATTCTGTTTATAATTGTAAAAAATGCAACACACACGTATGGACTGCTTCAGATGGATATTTGATCATCTTTCATTAATCGACCATCAGTTTTCCAGTAGCATGAGAGATTCAAGGAAGGAAGGAAGTATGTGAGTTATGATGGAAAGTATGGAAAAAATGAGTAATTCTGAAAACCAGTGTTGATTGGTTAAATTAAGATTTTCATGAACAGAAATTGTCGTGTGTCTATAGTTAAACCAAGTGCACAGTTTGATATCAGTGTGAGAATTGTACGCAAAATTATTTTCGAGGAACCGAAAAGGCGAAAGATTTACGCGAAGTTTTCCGAAGGATGCGCGGATATAATGAGACAATTTAACCAAGGTAGGCATCAAGGCAGTTTCTCACTCTCTTTACAGCCCAAACCTTGCTTTCAGTGACCTTTGATTATTCTCTAAGTGCAAGGTAAACCATTAGAGCCTGTCTTTACGAGACAATTGGGATAAACGAGGCTGTGACGAAGGTCATTAAAACACTCATCCAATAAAACTAGCTTGGAGACTTCTAGATATTTTTGGAACGGAACAAGTGCTTTGCAGTCGAAAGACTTATTTCGAAGGGGACTAGAATTTTATGTGTGTAAAATCAATGAACGTGCCCGGAAAATTATTTAAGGCTCTTTGTACATGCAGCAATATTCTAGACTTATATCTTGTGCATAAATTTATAGAAGATAAAAAGCGGTTGTGTTATTGGTGTACGAGTGGTGTTAAAAAACTACTGCATCATCCGAATGTATCTGCCAAAATGTACCAGAGGGGATTGCAAATGTCATGGTTATGATTCCCGAACACATGCATTCATGAGCTGAAAGTTTCATATCTTTGCTGCAGATATTGAGGGTATGAGACTCTAAGAAAGTAAAACTTCTGAAAGATGTGAGTCCGAAGTATAGATGCGTCAATTAATTCCCATCGAAAGTGATTTAACAATAGTGGTGATTATGTAGAAAAAAACTATGAAGCACGACGAGTCGTTGTTTTTAATGGCGATCTCCCATCTTCATATCTCTTAAGATTTTTGACTGGAGAAAAATAAAAGGATTTACTTTCAGAACGTATCTCGTATGACAAGTTCCAGCCGTCAAAGCAATTCCATCGCTCATCGCTGAAAAGTACATTACGAATACTGGTAACCATATAGAAGGAGAAATTCTGGTTCACAAAAGTTAACACGTTTTAATGGCACTACTCGTGTCTTCATGGTTCTACAACATTTTTGAGTTACATTTAAAACGTCACTTGTATTTGGCTCCTACTATATATATATATATATATATATATATATATATATATATATATATATATATATATATATATATATACTTGTGCGTTTAACTCATCCATCCGGTTTCTGACTTTCGGTTTTAAAAAATATGTCTACTTACCTAGTTCATGGGCGATATTAAAAGCCATTACTACTATTCAAAGCATACACAAGATCAAACATATTTTCTTGTTATAACTCATTTTAATGTGTTTTTCTTTGAAATAAATGTATTTAAAAATAATGTTTAAACATAAATATACATATAATGATATTTATAACCATATTTACTGCTTTTAGCAGCGCTGCTGTGAATTATGGCTATTTATTTTTTCCAGGCCTTACTTAAAAATATTTTCTTTTCTAGGAGGGGGAATAAACTTAGTAGGATCTCCTTAATTAAAATTAGTGCTTGCAGTAGTGCTCTGTAGGCTTCCTGTGTGTGTGTTTTTTAACTCAACACTAAAGAAAAATTGTTCTCAAGACAATAAAAGACAATATAATCTCAAAATCACTTTTTGTTTGCAACATTTTAAATTTTACTCTTTAAGGATCAACGGGTAGCCTAGTATATATATATATATATATATATATATATATATATATATATATATATATATATACGTGTGTGTGGGGGGTCTTTAACAGATGTTATACATATACTATATATATACATATATATATATATATATATATATATATATAAGAACAAGTAGTTGAAAAAAATGTTAAAGAACATTTTAAAAAGAGTTAAAAACATATGCATTTTGGATTACTTTGAACCATCTTCCATTAACGTGATTCCTTTGGATTTTACTTGTGGAAATGGAAATTTAATCAACATTTTTTATATTACACAACCCATCCATCTACTTGAAATCAGATTTTTCTTCTCCCTATTTCCTCTGCGTCACTAATTTTTATCAAGTAACATCTATAGCTTATTTGTAGCTTCATTAAATACTTTTGCAAGCAAAATCCGATTCCGCATTTAGCTAAATCCTACCCTCAGATGAGAAGAAAGTATTTCTTCGAAACTCCGCGAATTAAAGACTATCCACTTATTCTGTGCTTCCAATTTTAAAATTAAATATGTGTTTAACTCTTTTTCAAAGTATTTTTACACGATTTATTAATAACCTGTTCTTATTATTAGCTGTATCTCCTATTTGGTGATGTCGAGCTTTTACAGATTACTTTATAAATATTAACACTTTAATATTTATAATATACTTACGATTTGCCATCTTCGATTATCTTGGTACACTTAATTGTAATTCTTATTTCATTATATATATCTGAAAATCACCGCTGCTCAGGTGCATGCTATCATAAATAAAACCTTGACACTTCAAACGCATGTGGACCCGATCTCATCCCAGCTGTGCTATTAAAAAAGTGCTCAGCCGAAGTAGCTCCAGTTCTCTCCAAACTCTACAACAAATGCCTTAATAAAACTTGCTTTCCGGGCTGTTGGAAAACTGCTTCTGTTGTACCAGTATTATAGAATTCTGGCGAAACAATAGGATATAAATGGTGGAGTGCCCCAGGGTTCTATCCTTGGACCTCTATTGTTCCTGATATTCATAAATGACCTCCCTGACAAAATTGCCTCTGAGATGGGTATATATGCTGATGACACTACACTCTATGGCAGGCACGACAGGAAGACGAATGAACACCTTTCTAAAGAAATGGCAGAAACAATAGAGGAAGACCTCCAATCTGTAGTGGAATGGGGACAAAAATAGATGGTCACGTTCAATGCCGCCAAGACTAAACTAGTTTCATTCAATAATTACAAGAAACCGTCTCTACAATGGCCAACGACTCTTTATCTGAGAGTACATCTTTCAAACTCCTTGGCCTAACATTCACAGGAAACATGAGTTGGAACAATTACATTGAAGGCATTGCCAGGGCCGCTACAAGAAAGGTGGACTCTTTCTACCTTACTAGACAACTACTAACACCCGAAAGTATCCTGTACCTCTATAAGGCCACCATTCGCCCATGTATGGAGTATTGCTGTCACATTTGGGCTGGTGCATCTGCTACTAGTCTCTCGCTCCTTGACACGGTTCAAAAGAGAGTCGCAAACCTGATAGGCTCTGAACTGGCATCTAAGCTTCAGCCTCTGTCCCATCAATGAAATGTTGGATCCCTCTGCCTGTTCTACAAGTATTTTAGTGGTGAATGATCTGACAAACTGCAATCACTTGTTCCCCCACGATGTGAGCACCATCGACAAACCCGACAGGCTGCTAATCCTACCCCCACACTGTAGAGGTCCCTAGATGTAAAAGATCTTTCTACTCCAATAGTCTCTTCCCCAGAACCGCTAGACTTTGGAATTCCATTCTAGGTCCCTGCTTCCCCAACAGTACTGACGTGCAGAAGTTCAAGTGTAACGTTAACCGACATCTTGCTGCCCAAATTCCTTGCATACTACTCCAGTAGTTGTTGCACCTGATAGTAGCCCCCTACAGCAAAGTGGCAATTTGCCTTGTTTGGGGTGATAATGTAATTTAAAAAAATAATATATACGCACATACATACACACACATACACACATATGGATAGATAGATAGATAGATATGTATATATATATATATATATATATATATATATATATATATATAATTTTACGTTGTTTGACCGTGCAAATAATAATACAATATCTTACATTCTAAAAATTCTATGTCTAATTGCTCGTTAGTTTAGCATGTTGGGTTGCATCGTTCTAGCGAGGAAAAAAATCCCTACTTGTAAGGAATCGGATAAGGGTTTTTGTTTGTTAAATGACACCTCCCTTTATCCTAGACAAAGTAAGTTTATTTCACCGCTGATCGGTTGAGGCATGTTAGTAGACTTTCAGGCATGTGGCGCGGTAACCCATGTGACAGAGTATTAGTGTCGTATGCAAAAGGCTTGCTGCTCGAAACCCGAATTTGGATATGTCGAACTAATAAGCCCAAACGGGGGCGAAACTCGGGGCTTGGACTTCCGGTTAGTAAGCTGTTATGTCTTTTGTAAGCTAGGATGTCATTAGACTGTGGAAAAGGATGTATGTATACATATATATATATATATATATATATATATATGTATATATATATATATATATATATATATATATATATATATAAATAAGGGGGTAGCCACCATCAATGTGTATTTTTTAACATTATTTTATTATTCCGTGTCTTGGTTTTTCATTGAGAATTATGTTTGGATCATTGTAATAATGTTTTTAAATCATTTAAATCGTTTTTACGCGTTTCAGACGTTCTGTGAAGCGTCCTCGTCAGAAATTATTTTCAAATGTGTTGGAGATGTAAAAATGGCATTTTCGTAGTTCATTTGAAGTGTTTCCAAGAGGTGGATGGGTGTAAGTGTCTACTATTCATTGGAGTGTTTAATTTTTATTACTCTTTTATTGGGCTTGTCGAGGCCGCTGACCTCGGCTGTGGTCACTACTGTGTTGTGTTTCTCTCTCTCGGTCTCTGCTTGTGTTTTTTTTTCCTTTAGGGTGTATATGTATTGAGTTGCAAGCATGATAAAAGGTACAAAATTTCCACATGCATTAAAACATGAGCATAAATCGCTCACGAGCTGTTGGGACTATTATCTCACTAGAAGTAAATCGAAAGCATACAATAAAAAATAATATTTTCGCCAAAAATAAAGAGCAATGGATTTTTTGTAATATTTAAGGCGCATAAAAAACGATTATAAAAAGAAATGATCCGATAAATAAGCATGGGGCGATGAAAAAGAGACGCGTGGGAGAAAAAAAAGGAAGGATGAGGGTCAATATTTCTACAAGAGATTTAACACTTTTATCGATTTCTTTCTGCCGGTACAAAAAAAAAAAAAAAGGTTCACGAATCGCGATAGAGAGACATTCCAAAGTTTTGAAATATCTTTTAGAATCGGCTCTATGTAGTAATTCAGATCACTATATTTCCTAGTAATAGGCACAACTAGTATTCTTAACCAAATTCTGGCCAATAGCAAAGTCTAAAGTTACAGAGGAATAGAGACTCAAGAATCCTACATGTGTATTGAGAGAGAGAAAGAGGGGAGGGTTAAAGATGGCAGCCATGGATTTATAAGGTGTAGTCTCGTGAAATCTCACGAGATCTAATCTTCCACTGCACGCGTATGCAAATGGTATGGGGCCAGTTTTCTAATAAAATGCCTGTTGGCAGAGGTAGTCGGGAGAACACGTGCTGGAAGTTGTGAGGGAAAGTTGACAGTGACGAATTCTATCTGAACTTTAGCTTATTGTATTTATTTGATTTTTTTTTGCTGTTAACCAGCCCATTTAATTGCAATTCATTTATTATGTTTTTTTTTGTTTGTTTTAAGTCGCATGCAAGCGACTCTATAAGTCACTCCATTGGTCGGTCGGTCGGTCGGTCGGTCGGTCGGTCGTACGATCTGTCGGTCTGTCCGTAACACTTTTGTGCTTGGGGTTTTTGGTTAAGATCAAAGGTATCTTGTTATTAGAGACTGTTCTTAACTTTGGAAGCTTTTCTTGGCCTTTTGGCCACGATCAAAGTGTAGCATCTGTTCCGGCAGATACTGCAATCAAATACCATATGTGGGGGTAACCCCACATATCAGACCTTGGTCAATGTAGGGGCAACCCTTCATACCAATTGTCACTATCCAGCTCCCATATCCCACCCATCGGGAGTTGGTCCCCTTTTCCCTCCCCCCTCCCTCTCTCTCCACATTAAAAAACGGCCTTGTGCCTAATTTGCTCAGTGGGGAAGCAAATAAATACAATCTGTTCCGGCAGATACTGCAAGCAAAGACCATATATGGGGGCAACTCCACATATAAGACCTTGGTCAATGTAGGGGCAACCTTTCATACCAATTGTCACTATCCAGCTCCCCTACTCCCCGGTGAGTTGGTCCCCATTTCCCCTTCACTCCTCACTTTAAAAATCGGCCTTGTGCCTTATTTGCTCGGTGGGGGAGCAAATAAATACCATCTGTTCCGGCAGATACTGCAAGCAAAGACCATATGTGGGGGCGACCCCACAGATAAGATCTTGGTCAATGTAGGGGAAACCCTTCATACTAATTGTCACTATCCAGCTCCCCTACTCCCCGGGGGTTGGTCCCCATTTCCCCTTCACTCCTCACATTAAAAATCGGCCTTGTGCCTAATTTGCTCGGTGGGGGAGCAAATAAATACCATCTGTTCCGGTAGATACTGCAAGCAAAGACCATATGTGGGGGAAACCCCACATATAAGACCTTGGTCAATGTAAGGGCAACCCTTCATACCAACAGTTGCTATCCAGCTCCCATCTCCCACCCATCGGTAGCTGGCCCCCTTTTTCCCTCCCTCTCTCTTCACATTAAAGAACGGTCTTGTGCCTAATTTGCTCAGTGGGGAAGCAAATAAATACTCTCACAAATAAGACCTTGCTCAATGTAGGGGCAACCCTTCATACAAATTGTCACTATCCAGCTCCCTTATTCCCATCGGAGTGAGTCCCATTTTTCCTCACTCCTCACATTAAAAATCGGCCTTGTGCCTAATTTGCTCGGTGGGGGAGAGAATAAATACACTTTGTTTTGCATTTTAGACAAGATCAAAGTGTAGTATCCGTTCTTACTACATGCTGTACTTATATTTGTAACTTTGTGATATAAATTGGGGGATCACTTTTCTGTATTAATTTAATGTAAAATGATCACCCAATTTACAACCAGTCAGTCTCAAAGCAATTCAAGTCATTTTCCAGATCATTCAAGTTTTTTTTTTAAGGATTCCAGTTATTTTTTAAGCATTCAAGTCATTCTTAAGGTCATTCAATTCATTCATGAGTTAAACATTATTTTATTTTGTCCGTTACACCTTGAGTTTAAATTGAAAATTAATTTATTCTTTACGCTTTGAATTTAAATGTAATTTTTGCTGTCTGTTATGGTTTGAATCTATATGGAATATTATTTTTTCTGTAACACATTGATTTTAAATGGAATATTGCTTTGTGTATTTTATACTTTGAGTTTTAATGTTTTTTTTTAATATGTAGATTCTAAATAGAATTTAATTTTTTGTTACAATGTGTTTAAATAGAATTATGTTTTGTTATTTATACTTTACGTTGAAATGAAATTTTAATGTGTCTTACACTTTGAGTTTAAATTAGATCTTTTTGTCTGTTATATCTTGTTTTAAACATATGTTTCATGTCACACTTTGCGTTTCAATATAATTTTACTTTTTAGTTACATATTACGTTCTAATAGAATTCTATTTTGCTGTTATTCTCTTAGTTGAAATAGCAATTTATTTTGTTAGTTTTATGTTCTCAGCTTAAATAGTATTTCACATTTCATTTTAGTTTTTCTGTTATATCCTCAGATTGAATAGAATTTCATTTTAAATATCACTATTATGATTTCAAATGCAATTTTATTTTTTGTTACATTTTAAGTGTAAATTGAATAGTATTTTCTCTGTTATGCTTTGAAGTTAAGCGGAATTTTACTTTGCCCGTTATATGTAGAGTTCCTATGCAAAATGCCTCCCCACGGGACAGAGTTAGACACCAGGGTCGTTTTTTTTTAACGTGGAGAAAAGGAACAAAAATAAAAATTGTCTCAGTCGTGAAGGATTTCTCCTCCACTGACAGAGAACAATAAATTGAAGTGAAGCATCTGAAGAACAGATACTACACTTTGCTATTGTCCCGAAGGCCAAGGGTTGTATGTAGAGTTTAAATAGATTTTTATTTTGTCTGATACACTTTGTGATTTAATTTTCTTTTAATTTTGTGTTACATTTAAATAGAATTATCAGCTTTTAGTTTAAATGAATTTTTTTCACTTTCATGTCGATTTTAGATGTATTTTTTTATCTATTCTGTAACTATCTGATTAAATAGAATTTTATTTCGTTTTTTGCACTTTCCGTTTTAATATAATTTCGTTTTGTCTCTTACACTTTGGGTTTAAACTGATTTTTTCTGTTTCCCTTTAATTATAAATATTATTTACATTTGTCTGTAACACTTTAGGTTTGAATTGAATTGTTATTCTGCTACACTTTGACTATAAATTTAATTTTATTTTGTCTGTTACATTTTATGCTTTAATGGAATTTTATTTTGTCTGTTACATTTTATGCTTTAATGGAATTTTATTTTGTCTGTTACATTTTATGCTTTAATGGAATTTTATTTTGTCTGTTACATTTTATGCTTTAATGGAATTTTATTTTGTCTGTTACATTTTATGCTTTAATGGAATTTTATTTTGTCTGTTACATTTTATGCTTTAATGGAATTTTATTTTTCTGTTACACTTTGAGTATAAATAGAATTTCATTCTATTTATTAAATTTTGACTAGAAATAAATTTTTATTTGTTTTTTTACCCTTTGAGTTTTAATTAAATTTTATTTTGTTAGTTACAATTTCAGTTGAAATGGGATTTGATTTTGTCTGGTACCCTTTGATTGTAAATAGTTTTTTTTTTCTTTGTTACATATTGAAATACAATTTTATTTTGCCTCTTACAATTTAAGCTTAAATGATATTTTATTGTGTTTGTCACTCCTCAGTTTTTCGATTATAAAAGATATATATTTTTGGTTTAACATAAAATTTTGTTTCAGCTATTACACATTAGTTTATCATCGCATATCTTTGGTCCGTCACAAATTGATTTCAAATGAAATTTTCTTTGCGCTGTCATGGTTCAGTTGTAAAACACAATCTTATTTGATCCGTACGATTCAGCTTGAAATAAAGTTATATATTATCCGTCACATTTCACTCTGAAATAAATTTTTATTTTGCCCGTCACAATTCAAATTTAAATTGAATTTTATTTTCCGTTCAGTTTGAAAATCAAATGATTTATTCCATTTGTCACTCATCAATGTAAAATGAGATTTAATTTCATCCATCATACTTAAGTTTACAATAGAATTGGGTCCGTTATGCTTTAGTTTGATATGAACTTTAACTAAATTTGTTGCATTTTTCGTCTGTATGTCACCCGCAAGTTAAAAGTTAAGAATGTAGCATTATCTTACACTAAGAATATGAAATAGAATACGATTTAATATAAACTGTCATGTTTTTCTGTACTCGATTATTTAAAAAAAAACATTATAATTTGATTGTGATGCTTAAGTTTGAAAGACTATTTTATTTTCTGTGCTAAACTTTGAATATAAATTACAATTTTTGAAATATTTATTTTATATGCCTGTCAAACTGAAGCTGATATCTGGCAGAACATCTTCTAGTCGTCCGAACTTGGATACAAACATGTTTTGAGACGAGACACTAAGGCGATCGACAGCAGCATTGGGTTATGGGATAGATTTGCCAATGGCTGTTCAGTATGGAATAAAACTCGACATCAACATCGGAAAGCAGGGAAAAAGTTGGTAACATTTGCTGCTAAAATATTGCCTGCTAATAGAAGATCATACTTGTCAAAAGATTAAAGACAATACATTTTTATAACGTTGTCCCATGGACATAATCGATCACAGGGAATTTCTAATTTTTATTTTAACACTAACAACAATCTATGAGGGCTCTATTTTTTATCGCCAGCTTTGTGTTTTCGTTTATGACAGCTGATATTTTCATGAAGTGATGAGAGTATATATATATTGTCACCCGAAGATAGGCTGGCTCCCTGTATTATCATCTTTTGAATAATATATATGTTCATATGTATAACGCTTATACGAGATACATCTAAAGAATAATGGTACTGGTGTCTGGAATACTTGTTTTATATTTAAAATAATAATAATAATAATAATAATAATAATAATAATAATAATAATAATAATAACATGGTTTTATCACTACTACCCCTGATTTGAATACACATTGCTAAACATTTGATAGGATTTGGCATAAAGGCATACTCCACGAGATTTCCAACAACTACGGTATAGATGGAAATGTATTCTCAATTATTAAATCATTTCTCTTGGATAGGTTTATAAAAGTAGTAGTTGAAGAACAGAAATCATATATTCACACTATTAATGCTGGTGTTCCTAAGCAGTCAATCCCATGCGCAACTCTCTTCCTGATATTTATCATTGATCCCTTTAATCACCTCCAAAGATAATGGACATTTACACTGGCGACACTACTATCTATGGAACACTTCAAAGGTAGTAAACGTCCAAAATCTCTTTCTCTCCTCCCATCTTGAACAGGAGGTTCGATGGGAAAACGGGTGGTTAATTTTAATGCATGTAAAACCAAGCTTCTATCTTTCCGTTCCATTGAAATGAATAGCTCTTGTCCTGAGGAGACCCCCTGTTTTGACAAGCTTCTTGGTTTGACCTTTACTCCTGATCTGAAATGGAACACGCACATCAAATCCGTTGCCATGCTCGCTGGAAAAATTGTTGAATCATTCTACCGCTCCAGTAGATATCTCATCGCTGATGCTATTCTTCATCTGTATAAGAGCCAAGTACGTTCAAGGATGGGGTTGCGTAACCATGTCTAAGCATGATATGCTGTAAGCACATTATCCTTCATTAATAGAGTTCAAAATAGACTTCGTAGCCTAGTCGCGGATCCCTGTCTTTTCTCTATCATTATTTTGATGACAGATGCCCCTCTGAGCTCCAATCTAGCCCCCCCTTTCCAGACTTTCACAAAAAACATCGTCTAGCTGAAACCACTATCAATAATTTCCCCCATTATTTATCTGTGCCTAAACTAAAACGTGGAATCCATGAACAAAACGTATGTTTTAAAACTGCACATCTGTGAAACTCTCTTCCGTTTGCTTACTTTCCACCTGACTAAAATTTGGTCGTTTTCAAGTTCAAAGTAAACTATTTCTTGATGAGCCGTCTCCTTTAATAATCCAATTTACCAGATTTCCACTACTAACGATTACAAGGATATTGTCCCATTGATACAGTACAGCTATTAACCCTTATCCTTGAGTGGTCTCCGGGTTTTAATATGTGGTTACTCCTTTGTAAAAAAATATCTACATTCATCTCTTCAGCCACAAGCAGTTCTGTTCCAACCACGAAAATAGTATAGACAGCTAGACTGATGATGCTTTATCTTTCGTCAACCGTAATGAACGGAGGTCTATTCCTACCATACGCTAAATTTCGAAATGCCATTTATATTTGGCTCTCAGCTACTAATGGCTATTTAACGTATAAAAATAAAACAGTTTGTTCGATTCATCTATGCACCTAAATAAATCATTTGTCTGTCTGTCCTGTCTATATTATAAACGGAATTTTCTTTATAAAATACTACAGATTAAATAGACGCTTTTTCTAGATTGTCTTTTCGCCTTTTTATTTCTGTTACTTATCCGTTTGTCTCCTCAGCTTTGCGAATAAAAGTAAACAAAAGCAAGAAAAGTAGATAAGGGAGGTCGTGGTTTGCCGTTGGGCGCATGCTTTTAGGTAAATTAAAAAGAAAGATGCTTGTTTCGCTTCTCCTTCCGCTTTTCGTATCCAATAACAAGAATAAGATTTGATAAGTGATTTGATTATCTTCTTACTTCCGAATTATTTTCATCCAAACATATTTTCGCTGTCAGCGCTTTATTTTGCAACACTTGTCTTTCTTTAATGTGTTTTTCTGCATTACATTTTTCACTAATCTACTTTCTATTTGCTCAAATATAAACATAGAATATAATAACAATCAACAAAAAAAGCAGATGTACACAAATACACGTACAGATATCAATGTTTATATGAATAATCGCTATGTGCTACACCAGAGCAATAAATAGATTGGACACCCGGAACCTTTGGTTTAGAGTGGTCTATAATTCGGCTAGAGATCGGGAATATACACTACTTTTAAACAAAACATCGTCGGCGAGTTTTGAGTCAGAGCTCACTTGGAAATAAGGCTTAACGTGGAAAATTTTGGTTGACTGAAAATGAAGATCGCGGTGAAAGTATATACCATTATCCACCCGGTGTCGCTAGCTTAGTGGCCCTCGTCTGTTCAATATACGTGTATATATCAAACTCTTCTTTCCTAACTAGGTAATCATTACAACGTAGCACTAAAGAATCGATCACGTAATCAATTCGTTATTATTATTATTATTATTATTATTATTATTATTATTATTGGCTCACATGGAGCTTTCACACAAGTCAACAAACGATCTAATTGGAAACCTGTGGTGTTCTCTGGAAGCTGAGTGACAAAAATCTCTCCAGACGTCCAGCTCTCTCCACCTCCTTCGATAACATTTGCAAATGAATTTGGATCATCGCAACAGCCTCTTACCTTTGATTTCTCGCTGGTAGTTGCCATTGGTTTATACTGGAATTTGAGTGGCACTCAGCCTCCCCATGGACCTAGTTTTCTTTGCGCTTGTCCAGCCGAGGTCTGGCTAGCGCTCGCTCCTCGGTCTTTCAGTCCTTCTTGACCCTTCTCGGCTCTATTATTATTATTATTATTATTATTATTATTATTATTATTATTATTATTATTATTATTATTATTATTATTATTATTAGGAAAATGCAAAAAGTGGATCCCAGTCGAACTACTTCCACCAAAACAAGAACAGAATAGGGAGATAGAGAGAGAAAGAGAGAGAAAGAGAGAGAGAGAGAGTGTGTGTGTGTGTGTGTGTGTGCAAAGTTCTCTTATATTAAAACATCGGATAGATAGATAGATTGATAGATAGATAGAGAAATATGGAGAGAGGGAGAGTGTAAAGTTCTCTTCTATTAAAGCGTTGGATAGAGTAGAGAGAGAAAAAGAGAGAGAAATATGGAGAGGGAGAAAGAGGGAGAGAGAGTGTAAAGTTCTCTTCTACTAAAGCATTGGATAGAGAGAGAGAGAGAGACTGTAAAGTTAGAGAGAGAGAGAAAGAGAGAGAGACTGCAAAGTTATCTTCTATCAAAGCATCGGATAGAGTAGAGAGGGAGAGAGAGATTTTAAAGTCCTTTTCTATTTCTCGTAGAGTAAAGCTGATACCACTCCCACAGATTTAAAACTGGATCTTTTTTTTTTATTTATCAAGATAGTAAAGCATTCTCCGTCAGGCACAACCCATATCACATCTTTAGATGTATGTTACTCTTATATAACTATAGGGGTGTATCTAATGGGTCTGTAGTACATTTCACCGTCTCATTAGTCACAGAATAAAGACCACTATAAACTGTGTCAAACAAATTACAATTAAATCGTTTGGTTGTTTTCTTTTACGGCAAATCCACACTTACGGGTTATTTAATGCCGAATCCAGTTATTTTGGAAATAGTATTCATGTTGCATCCAGTTATTTTGTATACGATTTTTATTCGTCAAGCTCTTTGTATGTTTAATCACAAGTTTGTATTGATTGGTTTTGTTGTTTTATAGTGGATTTTATCGTTTTTTTTCCTTGCCCTGCAGAACATGACTGAGTTTTGCAATGGAAGAGAGAAAAGGGTTACATTTTTAATGGTTGGTACATTTTAAGTTAGATAACCAGCCAGGAAGTGGAGGTAGGTAGAAAGAGTAAGGGAAAATGTGAGGACCAAGAAGGGGGAAAAGGCGGGTTGTTGTTTGTGTTTCTGGTTTTGCAGAATATAATTAAGTTTTGTAAAAGAAAGTAGAAAAAACAAAACGCATCATTGTTAGACGCATTTCGTCTTAGAAAGCCAATATCTTTAGATAGCCGTATCTGGTAGCACCAGCACAATCCAAGAATTGTAAAAATATTAGTATTATTCCTGAAAAAAAAACCATACAAATACAACTCTAATTAAATGAAAGATGAAAATAGTCGCAATCTCTAAAAATATACACAGTTGTAGAAGTCAAATAATGTAACGAAAGTTGAAAAAATCCCCGAAATTTGAAATAAAAAAGTAAAGAATGATATAAAAAGAACAGCATAGGAAACCATAGGGAATTTAAACTGTTCCAAAACTCATAAATTATCCTACGTCGTACTAGAAAAAGACACCCACACAGATTTGAAGATGCCAGCTTCGATTATCCGTTCACAAAATGACCATGACGGATATAGGAAGATATAAAGACTAAGCCCAGCTAAAACCTAACAGATCTCCACGTGAAGAGTATTGTAAATGCTAGTCTATTTGAAAGGGTTATTGCTACTAAAATTACAGAGAACACGATCGACCGTTGTGTGACAAAACAATAGAAGACTGTTGGAATTATTTGCTGTCACTCAGAGTCCAGGGATCATCACTTGTTATTGACAATGAGCAATCAACGATAATTACTTGTGTGAAATCTTAAAATCTTAACTGCTACTACTACTACTACTACTACTACTACTACTACTACTACCAATGATGATAATAATAATAATAATAATAATAATAATAATGATAATAATAATAATAATAATAATAATATAAGTACAGAGTAGAGAGAGGTAGTAATTAAGTCGAGTAAGCAACTATAAACAAATAAAAGAAGTACGGCTAATGATGGAGTATTGTTGCCACATCTGGGCTGGAGCTGCAAGAAGACATCCTGCTTTGACAGCGTTCAAAACATACTTCGTATCTTAGTGGGGAATGCCCTTTCTCTTCCCTGCAATCTCTTTCCCACAGAAGAGACGTTGCGAGCCTATCTCTGTTTTATCGTTATTTCCATGGTAAGTGCTCGTCTGAGCTTCAATCTATGGTCCCCCCCTCGACAAAATTTCACGAAAAACACTCGTCTAGCCAGAACCACCACCAATAATTTCCCACGTTCTTTATCTGTGCCTAGACATAAACGTAGATTCCATGAGCAGAGCTTCTTTCTTATAACTGCACGCCTGTGGAACTCTCTTCATTTGGCCAGCTTCCAAGGTGACTACAATTTGATTGTCTTCAAGTCCAGTGTAAACAAGTTCTTGATGAACCATACCCCTATATAATCCAACTTACAGAAATTCCAATACCTATGTTAAAAACGCTATAATCAAATTGACTAATGTATACCCATTAAACTTTATCCGGGCCTTGATAAGTGGTGATTCCTTTGTAAAGAAAAACACAAAAAACAGCAAAAGCGAAAAAAAAATAAAATAAAATGGAAGATAACTATTTTAAAACATTAGCCAAAGTAGTTGGACACATAAAAACATAAGACAGACTGCAAAAAGGTGATATAAAAAGAGAAACGACATTGTTGCTGGCCATCATATAAAACGCAACTAGTGCGAAATAAATACAGGGAAAACAATCCGATGCAAGTGAATCGATACATATCGACTCTGTAGAAAAGAGACGAAGAGTGAACAAACGGGAAAAACAATGCGTCAAGGTGGTTATATAAGAATAGATAAAGAACACCGAAACATTTTCGTGCTAATGATGCGTGTAACACCTCGCTAATGAGTAATTAATATATATCGAATGGAGAGTGCTTGAAATTTTGAAAGACATATTGTCACTATGAATATATGGACCATAATGATGCTAATCTACTATTATATAAAAAAAATCACTTTGTGTGTGTATGTGTGTGTGTGTATGAGAGTGTGTGTGTGTGTGAGAGAGAGAGAGTTCCTTTTTGACACGTTCTGAAACGGCTGAGCTTATCTTTTTCAAATTTCACTCAAAGGTAATTTATATGTCTGGCAGTGTTCTTAGATATATTTTGTACAGAAATTGATCCAATAAGTATCAAAAATCGAAAAAAAATCCAATCCTAAAAATATATTTTTTTCTTTCTTATAGATAAAAAAAAAAAAAATACAGGGGAATAGTTTACGTTCCACCAGCAAAATGAGGTATAAAATATCAGCAATTATTTTTTTTCTTAAAAAATAAATTAGAACATTTAACATCCGGGGATATAGCCCGGGTGTATTTCACCATGGCATTTTAATTTTTTTCTTATTAATGAGTTCCATTTTCGATAAGACAAACGGTACCATTTAAAATCACGACAAATCATTTCTTCCTTTAAAACTAAACATTAGTCAGAAATGCTTTTCACGAGCATTTATCGACAAACAAAACTATAAGCTGACGTGATATTGTAAACAAATACAGACCGAATTTGATAAACAAATTTATCAGTTTTATTTATTTTTATTTTTTTGCGGATTAGTCACTCGGGTCAAATATTCCTCGTAATATATAATATTCAATAGAGAAGTTATTCTATAGTAATAATACATACGCAATTAACGTAAATTAAAATATTATGTTTAAGCGTATTGGATGATCGAGCAACGCCGTGAATCCCGCTTGTAAGCGATAAATCACTCATAACTCCTGGGAAACAATTGTGAGGAAACATATGTTGCTTCCGTTCAATTTCGAAATACAATGTATCCCCCCTGTAATCGTGTATAATATAGCGCAAATGTGCTTACGCATATGCATGATAAGTGACGTCACCGGTGAGGGAAAACGCCTATAACAAAGAGAGAAAGACAGAACGATCACGAGAAAAATGAGATCACGTTCAAGATCTTGAGAGAGACGTGGATAACTTTCTAGATCACGTGGGTGACGTAACGGCCGTAGTGATGAGGAAATAAACGTCGTTGTATAAAACAAAAAGCGAGTTGGAGTTATTTTCTATCCTTTGTCCACTTTGCGACTGAGGTCATAACGTGCGTACAAATGCAAAACGGCACACGTGTAGTTGCGCTTGTAAAAGTGCGGGGCAAGGGTGGCATAATCAAAACCACACCTCGCCTTGATCGGCACGGCTTGAGTCCAGTTGTAAGAAGAAGTCTAGTACGACTGGAAACAATGCCGAGATAAGCAGAGAGAACATACAAACCCTGAAATTCCCAAATGGTCACCTATCTTAGTACTGACCAGGCTCACTGTTGCTTAACTTTAGTGACCATGCTGTATATTAAAATAGTAAGGTATAAGAAAATAAAGAAATACAACGCGTCTACTCTTTTTAATGATGAAGTTTCTTTGTGTGTAGGCAAGCGAAGAAAACCGCTATCAGCAGGAACTGAGACAGTAAAGATTTCATTTATTCAGTTCAGATTCAGAGGGTTCTACACGTGGTTTGGTTTTAAACAACTGTCTGACGTATACGCAAATACGGACAATTTAATAGAGTTTTGAAACGTGACGTAATTTGACGAAATACAAATCTATTTTTCACAGTTAAGGTTCGGTTATATTACTAGAGTATTCTTTTGGCTTGAGATGTATATCCAGAAAAGCCGTGACTGAAATTTTGTATGCGTGTTTTTCTGTTACTTTTTGCCTGTGTGTATGTGTCGGTAACTTTTTTTTCTCGTATGTTCCAGTACAAATCCACACATAAATATTTATTTTTCTTTAAAAAAAAAAAGTGGACTCTTATTTTATTTGTATGTGTTGCTTTTTGTTTCTATTTTTCAGACTCTAAAATTGTGCGTGTGTGTCCACAATTTTTTGTTATATCTTTTTTTGTGTAGGCTATACTTAGATTATATTTCTGATTTACAGTTTATTTTATGAACACTTTTCTCTTTCATGTTCTTTTAGTTTTCATTATTAATATTTTTTATTTGTATGTAATTCAGATTTATTAGATAGAATAACTGAATTAGGCTCAAATAGCAATCTGTTGTATAGCCGGAGTATATAATAAGTGTTTTAATCGTTTTGACGTGTCTACTTCATGTTTATATACAGCATGTGTATACGTAAGGTATTTGTGATCGTCTAGTTCATCTATAATGGAGTTCCTATATATATATATATATATATATATATATATATATATATATATATATATATATATATATGTGTGTGTGTGTGTGTGTGTGTGATTGTTTGACTTTCATGTATGTATAACAAAGTGCGTGGCGATATAATACTGTGCACGTATGTGTGTGGTACTACATATAATAAACAAAGAATGCCATACCATTAGTCCTAGCAAATGGACAGATAACATCTTTCTGGGGTTTACATCTCCCCATATAGGGAGGACCTTCCTTTGTCCATATTTTGGTCTTGATCAAGGGACCTGCAAAAGCTGCAATGAGGATTTACCCGAAGGAACGACCGACAAATTTAAAGTTATATTTTCATGAAACTTTTGTTTTCAGATGTTCCCGGGGTTGGGAGTTGAACGCTTTTCTTTATTTCGACATTCTGGCTATTTTCTACGCTGGATATGTTCCATACCGTACAGAGGCCATTATCTGCCCGCTTCCTAAGCCGGTCGCTACCTGACATCTATACATCTGTCTAACTCGACTGTATAGCTCTGTCTAAATCTATGTGTATATCATAAACTCCATTTTTTCAACTACAATCTCACTGTAATAAAAAACTAAACGCAATCACTTGATCGTTATAACATAATCAATCCATTAGAGTTATTTTTAGCTAAATTTGAAAATTGTCATATAAATATTTTAATTAATATTTTATTTTTCTAAATTCTATTTTGTCAAGCTAAAATTTCTGGTACCGATTTTAACTTTTCTACAAAAAAAAAAAAAACTGATTCGTTTGGGTAACGTTCATTTTGCCATCAAAACATTCTTCTCTACACAATCACCAATGATTAGGTTTTCGGAGTTTTCCGGGAACCAACAATATAGCAATAGGAGTTCTAGCACGTCATGGCCGAGGACACTAGAGCATGTACTCCTCTTGGATTAAATAAATAGTCTACG
This sequence comes from Euprymna scolopes, assembly GCF_053919585.1. NCBI lineage: Eukaryota > Metazoa > Mollusca > Cephalopoda > Sepiida > Sepiolidae > Euprymna > Euprymna scolopes. The sequence goes on along the minus strand of NC_136514.1, from coordinate 23,817,891 downwards.
TTTGAAATTCCGTGCTAGTTCCCGAGACTGACAGAAATATTCTCAATGTAAAGAGAAAGATTCCCGAGTCATACAAGACACACTCGAAGAAAGTCTATAGTTAAATCGGCCAAAACATGGTAAAAATAACACCAAACATTACAGCAGTATTTTAAGAATCCAAATAATACGAATATACCTACGTCTCCTCTTGTTTGGACTTAGAAATTTTCAATTGAATACACGCTGACATGTGTTTGTATATTAACTTCTCATCTACCTATAACTACATCCCCTCTTGTTTGGACGTAGAAATTTTCATTTGAATACACGCTGAGATGTCTTGGTCTTTAGGATTCTCATCTACCTATATATATCATCCTCTATTGTTTGGACTTAGAAATTTTCATTTAAATACACGCTGACATGATATAAAATTTAAACATGTGTTGCCTTTCAATTGCTTGGATGTGCACACAGAAGTGATTCTATTTATATCGAACGAGATTATTTTCTACTTAATATAAAAAATTTTTTTTGAAATTTAAATTGTTAAACAGATGAACAATGCATACAGCTACTCATAAAATGTAAGCAATTATTGAATACACGTATTTGATTAGATTTTTATATGTTTTAAAATGAATCCATTTTCAGTTGGAATTATAATGAATACGAGTAGAAATAGTGTATGATGGTAGTATTTCTCCATTGAAACATAACGATGCCACAAACTGCAAAATATTATCATTTCATATTTAATATTCTTTTATATACGGCGAGAAATAATTCATTGTAAATAATTGTCTGGGATTTTTTTGGTGCGCCTCTGCTCTCCATATTAGACTTTGTCTGTATGACAACTTTCGATTCAAATGGAATGGACGTAACTTAATGGATTCATTTTGGATTGTTTATTTTATCATTTTCTCCAGACAAAACTTCTAGTGGAACCATCTAACAAGTACTTGATTAAATATCTTAAATGCATGTCTATGTGTCGTTAATGTCTCCATTCATCCATCCAGCGCGCCCGTAATCGAGATTGAATTCACTACACAAGTTTGTAGTGTAATTCAACTCTAGTCGAAAGTTGAACAATTAGTGCTTCGCCAGAGCTATCAAGGGTATTTTTTATAGTGATGCAATCACTAGATGGCGTGCTTACCACGGCTTAAGAGATTCCCATCTACCTCCGAGAGAAGGATAGACCGCGCCAGTTTCTCAACCTGTTATTTTACCTCAAGATACATACATCGCCTTGCCTTCCCAAATGGTCACCCATCTGGCCCTGGCCAGGCTCAACGTTTCTTAACTTCGTTGATTTGGCCAGAACCGGTGTATCAAGGTTATTGTGTTTTATTATCTACTATATAAATTAGGAGCAAACGATGGGCATATACAGAGCACGCAAGATCTAAATGACGTAACCATAACCAAGAAATCTTCTATTCAAGAGTAGCAGTATATAAAATTGGATTCGCATACAGATACATGATCTGGAGCTGAGAACACCGTTACATCGCACATGCTATGGAATCTAACATCGTGATATTGGGTGAGACCAGCAACACTCGCTGAATTCGGTATCACTAATACTGCCGGCTATGATACAGCTAAGACAAAGAAGGGAATAAAAGATTTTTTGGATGATATGAAAAGGAAGTAGGAACTTTCGAAATATTTCAATTATTCCAGTTACTTGAAGAGACAGGAAGTTACCTGGCATATATAATCAATGAACAAACAACCAAATAGATCAGAAACACTGCACTAAGTGACCGTCTAAATTTTAACCGGTCATTTTGTATAAATGCTAAAACGTGGAATGGTTAATCCATTAAACAAGACAGATGATGAGGGGAGGTTCTGCCGCGATTACTCAACTGCTTTCGACCTCATCAGATTGTTCGCGAACCCACCAGTTCGCCCGCTACTGAAGCTCAGTATGCAAGTCTCCTACATCTTTTCCTCACAACTTGATCTGAGCTATGCTCATCTTCTGTTCTGTCTTCATTTGGATCTTCCGACCGATCAGTTAAAATAAAAACGAAATGTAATAAGTCCTCTGGCGCACCTTTCCATTGTACAGTATATAGACACTCTATGGCTGATTGGGATAGTTTCCGTTCATTTATATCTGATCTACCTCTACGTTCCATGTTTAAAAAAGAAAGTGTCCTCTATAGTAACAGACCTGACGGAATGGTTAATTGTATGTATAGTCCGTTTCATACTATCGAAAGAAGTACAGGAAAAACCTAACATCCAGCCGTTGTTCTCCCCGGAATGTGCTGCTGCCATTGCGCACAGAAATCACTTTTTCCATTACTTCAAAATTAACAGATGTACTGAGACTAAAACCGCTTTCAGGACTGCCAGCAACCACTGTAAAAGAGTCATGAAGAACGCAAGAGAGTTGTATGCTCAGTCCGTCAAGTTCAAAGTAGCTGAGCAGCGGCTTGATTCCCACCACATTTTTCAAATAGCAAACAGAATCCTGAACAGAAGCGTGTGATCTTTCCCAATATCATCAATGGACCTGAGGTAATATCCTCAGCATCAGACAAAACCAAACTCTTTGCTAAGAACTTTGCAGCTAATTACACACTATCCGACCAAGGCCGCCAAACCCCCGTATTGCCTCCTGTATCAGAAAACACGCTATGCGATATGCAAATATCTGTGCGTGATGTTGCCAAGCTATTCAAAAACGTCGGTTCCAGTAAAGCAACTGGTTCCGAGGGCATTCCTATTATAGCGCTTAAAAAGCTTCAACCAAAACTAGCTCCCATACTTACAAAGCTGTTTAAGCGTTGTCTTAAGGATAATTGCTTCCTGTCATCCTGGAAAACCTCATTGGTATGCCCTGTATTTAGAATTCAAGTGCAGACCTATTAGCCTCCTGTGCATCATGAGTAAGTTACTTGAATCTGTGTTAAATAGAGAAATAGTCAACTACCTCAGCAAAAATTACCTTCTTAGTGACATGAAATATAGTTCCCGTTCTGCTAGATTTACGGCGAATATGCTTATGTTTATTTCTTATGGCGAAACTCTCGGCGGAGGTTTTTTCTAGAGCAATTGTTCTGGACACATCAAAGGCGTTTGAGAGGGCATGGCATAAAGGTCTACTTCACAAGATCTCCAGCTATGGTATAGCTGAACATGTTTGCAGTTATTAAATAGGTTCATAAGAGTAGTGGTCGATGGGCAGAAATTAGAAGCTCATAGTAATTATGCCGGGGTGCTTCAGGGGTCTATCCTGTGCCCTACTCTCTTCCTGATCTATAATGATGATCTTCCAACTCACATCCTTAAATTCGTAGACATTTTGCTGCCGACACTACCATCTTTCTTGAGCATGTGGTACAATGGGGAAAAGTAACTGGTTACTTTTAATGCATTTAAAACCAAGCTTCTGTCTTTGCATCATCAACGTTCTGCCATCAATGGAAATGAATGGCTTTCGTCTGGGGGAGGCTCCATGTATTGACAAGCTTCTGAGTTTGACCTTTACTCCTGATCTAAAATGGAATACGTATATCAATTCCGCTGCCAAGTCGCTGGAAAAATGATGGGATCCTTCTATCGATCCAGTAGATATATATATATGTTGATGCAATTATGTACCTAAGTAAGAGTCAGGTACGTCCAAGGATGGAGTATGGCTGTCACATATGTGTAGGAGCTGCTAGGAAGACGGTATTCTGCCTTGACAGAGTTCAGAATAGATTCTTAGCCTAGAGCGGGATGCCTTTTTCTCTTTCCTGCAACCTCTTTCCCACAAAAGAGACGTTGCGAGCCTGTCTCTTGTTTTATTTTATTATTTTCATGGCAAGTGCTCGTCTGAGCTCCAATATATGGTCCTCCCATTGCCAAACATTCGCGGGAATCAATTGTTTGACTGTAAACAATATCAATAATTTCCCCCACTTTTTATTTGTGCCTAAACCTAATCTAAATGTAGATTCCTTCCATGTACAAAGCTTCTTTCTAAGAACTGCACACCCGTGAAATTCTCTTACGTTTACCTGCTCTCCAGCTGACTACTATATGGCCGTCTTCAAGTCCAATGTAAGGAAGTTCTTTCTGATCCGTTCCGCTTAAGTAATCTTCTGGCTGGGCCGTTCCCCTTAAGTAAACGATTACTATGATATTATTATTTTAACCCTTCTCGTCGAGTGACCCTGGGGCTTGGTAAATGGTGATTCCTTTGTAAAAAAAAAAAATAGCGGCAGGGTATCTGGTATCGATTCGGATTCTCTATCCCTTATTTAAAAAGAGAAAAGTTAATTTTAAAACGGAGTAAAATAATGAAAAGTATAAATGATCCAATAAATTAAACATTCTGTATCATATACATGTTTTACGTCTCTCTCTCTCTCTCTCATACACACACACACACACACACATATATATATATATATATATATATATATATATATATATATAATCATTCAGTAAAGCCAAGTAGTTTGGACAAGACTGTCTTACAAATAGGACAGAATCAGAGAACAAGTCTGCTAGAGAAATAGCCGAGTAAACTCGCTCCAAATACGCCAAGAACGTCCATTGCCGAAAACCGGAATAATAAGCAAACTAAAAGAATGGCAATTAATTTTTAAATTAATTCACTCAGCACTATAAAAAAAGGATTAATAGACTCAAGGAAAAGGGAATCACTCCAATATGATGAAGAAAGGATTATATTGGTTTCTCAAGATTAAGACTTGATGATTAATTATTTTAAAACCATGATTAGTTTCATTAATGATAAGAAGTGTAGGTTCTGCCACACAATAGTAGATTTGTGTCAGCCACCCAGCACCCAACTCCAATGTTTTCCAGGGAGACAACTTCTATACAATATGGCACAATAGAATATGGACGAAAGTTGGATATCAAATGCAGCAGCATATCCTGGGTATTTATACCAAGAAGAACTGATGTAAATAAGGCATCTACAATCCCCTATGTCTATGAAATGCTTACAGCTACGTACCTCGAGAAAGGAATTATTTAACCTGACATAGTGATATACGAAAAAAGGAGAAAGATGCAACTGTAGAAGATAATATCTCCAGTAATGCTGGTTCAAACAGAACTTAATGAGAAAAGACACCAAAATGACAATACCTTATATACAACATGAAAAGAAACTGAAAACTTAGGAAGAGCTTAAATATTTCAGTAATTGTTGACCTATGAATAAGAATTTCAAAAACTAAGTGGTAAATATAATCAATGAACCAAGTGCAAAAGTGATTCAAACAAATGCACTGAAAGTGACGATTGGTATTTAAAAATATCTCTTGGTTGGAATATATGAGATAGCGGATAAAATTCTAGTATCAGTATGTATCATTCCCAGCTAGAAGAAATTGATAAGAAAACTGAAAAAACAAAGAAAAAAATAATAAATGACAATAATATTTCTATCAATATCAATTGCTTTATGCGTCAACATAAAAAAAAAGTAAATAGAACCTTCGTTTTGTTATATAATATTAATGATCGCAATATCGGATTATGTACGTTTTTGTTGTTTTAATATCATTTATGCAAGAAACCCTTGTGTATAAGAAGCAGATTGAACTCAGATCGACTAGTTTGTTTATATTTACAAATTCTAAACACGATAACAGGTGATCAAGAAAAAAATACTAAAGGGCGCCATCGACATTAAAACTAAAATCATTAGGAAATACCAAATAATAACAAAAATGAGAACGAATATTCTATTATTGTTACTGTATGACAACAGTAAAGGTCTTGTCGTGATCTTTAAACCGACAGAGGGTCAATTCGCTGGAGTTCTCATTTACAACAAATCGGTAATAAAACGTCACACGGTCACCAGATTCAAAACTACTCATTACTTTTCTATTGACATAATCATGTCTCCATATTTTGCGGTTAAGGCAATGATAATTTATTTCTGTCTTCCTGTTTCTGTAAAGTAAACTTAAAAAGACTGATTCGCAAAACAAATAAAGAGACCGAAATAAAAAAAAGACAAAAATGTATTACCTCCCTTGATCACAAAGAAAGAACAATGGCGAAATTAGAAGATGCGTTTGTTTAACATGTGAGCCAAGCAATGCAAATGTGTTTTTTTATGGTGGACAGACCAACAGACGTCTTACCTAAGTGACGAGCGGACAGAACCTTTTCTGACACAAGTGAGGGAAAACCTTTAAAGCAGATATTAACAAAGATCTGCAAGACGCTTAATATTTCTAACGCACAGTTCTTAAATCCTTAAATGCAAAAGTAACAAAAAAATAGCTAAGCAGAAATAATTCGTTATTGTTCAACAGAATATCAATTTTTCATTTTTTTCAATAATCGCCGTTTATTTTTTAAGCATTGCGTTCATCGCATTCGAAAAAAAAAAACACAATTAAGAAAACATGTTTACGCTATTCGCGGCCAAAAATCTGTTAAAAGCTACGCAAGCAGAATTTCAATTTTAAGAATGATTCTCCTTTTCACATTCGTGATGTTCTGAATAATAGAACATCCTTTTTGTAATCCAGTCTTAAAGAACCAATAGAACCACTTCACTATGGTTGTTATGAAGAGGTCTGCCTTCAAAATGCCAGATCCGTGGTGTTTACGTGTTATCCTTACTTCCTGTGTCCATTAACATTGTTACATTTTATTATAAGCGAGTGAAGGTGAAACGGTGCTTAGAAGGATGATTTGCATTCTGAACAACTAGCAGGGTACACCGGTGGTACCTGCATCAGATGCATTTTATTATTATTGCCATCAACAAATATCATGGCCAAGATGCAATCGAGGATAAGGGATTATGATAAGAATTGCAAGCTAAATGGTGATGATAATTAGCAAGGACTAATATTGGTCAGTTACATGAACGGTGTGCGATTGCTTATCAGGCGGTTTATGACAACATTTTGTTCACATCACATAAAAAATAGTAATTTGTGGAGTGGCAAATTTGTAGTAATGTGTTCCACGTGTGGGAATATCTGTTTTAGTCCAGATACAAATATATAGTAAGAATATAAAAGAACTCTTTAAAATTCCTATGGTAGGATTTTCATATACAGGGTTAAACAATAAAATTGTCACCCCAAGAAAAAGACGACATGATTCCATTTCAGTTTGATAAATACCTATTCTCTTTTTTAGTTGAAGACCATCTTCTAGATGGACAGATAGTTACAAATCCCAAAAGGCGATAGGAGCCATTTATCCTTTCTAAAAGTTACACAATGTTAAACGACCGAGATAGAAGATGCGCCGCTGTAGAAGTTTTTCTCTCTATCGACCCAAGTTTTGTTAATAGGAACATTGCCAACACCCTAAAAATGCATGACTGGATTGTTACGAAGAACAGGGGTGTTTCCGGCCACGGCTATGGTCTTGGGTGTGATTTCAAGTAAAGGGCACATCAGGCGACATCACATCATCGATGTCAGCTTGAAAGTAGACACCACAGTGTACCTAGATCTGCTAAAGAGCGATCTAATAATGCAATCGCTGGCTTAACTCTGAATGTGGCAACAGGATTCGGCGCTCGCCCAGAAGTCCAAAGAGACCCATGCTTTGCTTTAGAAGGAGTTCTACGACTGCGTACCTTTCTCCCACTGGCCATTTTTCTCTATCCACCTGAACCCGTCGAACTTCTTCGTTAGGTGATACGTTGAGAACATTACCAACATGACCTCCACAATACCAAACCTTGTCTGATCGCCGCCATCCGCCAAGTATTCGCTCAGCTCCCGTCAGCGCTTATGGAAAAGGCATGATGCCAGTTCCGGACCCAGATCGAGCTACGTGATATATATGTCAGCTCTACCGCATAATCAAGTTACCTGAATTGATTTTTTCAATAAATGTTTTAAACAAAAGCTGTAGTGTTGTTTTCTTTTGGGCGACAAATGTATCGTTCCTCCTTCCTATTTGCTATGAGTATATGCGGCACGTTCAAAATTTCTATCAACATCATATATTTATATCGTATATTTTTTTATTCATTCGAATATGCATTTTAATTATCTTTTTCTCGAATATCCGAATAATTAAAACTAGATTAACATAGAGAGACTCTTTTTTTGGTTTCTGACGACACATTTTTTTCTTTACTTTTTCTAAATGCATAAGGCTATTAACGACCTTTATGATTTCTTATCTCTTTTTCGTCCCTATAACGCCAGAACAAGTATTTTCAGTCATTTTCAGAAATTTTCTAGCATTGAGCATTAATTATAAATTATATGTCCCGGAAAAGGATAAATTAATTTTAGTAGATGGCTGGTCTTGTTTATAACATCGAATAATATAATTTAGTAAGATGCCCTAAGAAACGATTTCCGTAATATACTATTATATAAAAATCGCTTCGTGTGTGTGTGTGTATCCGTGTGTGTGTGGGGGGGGGGCGAGTTCCTTCTTTATAAGTGCCAAAATTGCTGAGCTTTTCTTTGGCAAATTTCACAGAAAGGTAATATATATGTTTGGTAGTGTTCCTAATTATTTTTTTGGCACAGAAATATATCGGATAATATTGAAAATCGAAAAAAAATCCGATCCTAAAAAGATTTTTTTTCCATATAGATGAAATATTTTTTTAAAGGGAAATATTTTGCTTTACACAGGTCAATGGAGATACTTTTACACAAATAAATGGAGATTCAATCCTCAGCAAATCATTTCTTCTAAAAAAAAACAGAACTATTATCATCTGGAGATATAGCTCAGTTGGAGAATATTCGACTTCAGATTACATGCTCCCCTGTTCAAGCTCAGGTTTACCTTTATATTTTATTTTAATTTTTCATTATTAATGAGTTCAATTTTCGATAAAGAAGAACTATCATTTAAGATCGGCGCAAATCATTTCTTGGTTAGCATATTTTAAAACTAAACATATAATCGGAAGTAACATTTCCATGACACTTATCATCAAACCCAAATATCAGGTGGCATGATATTGTAAAAACACAGAGACAGAATTTGATGTACAACATTATCATTACTATTTTTTTAAAAACAATTTTTATTTTTTTGCGAATTAGTGCACTGGGTAAATTATTCCTTATCTCTTCTATCTATCTCTTCCATCTATCTATTCTTCTCTATTCTTCTTTCTATCTATTCTATCTTCTTCTATACACATAAAATGAACTCATTTTACCCGTCTGAGTTTGACCTTAATAGGAGTAAAGATCAAGACATTACGTGCAAATGTAATGTGCACAAACTGCAACACATGATTTGAGGTGTGCTATAGGCAGATTTCCCGTTACACTTCCTCACTAACCGTACATTCCTACATTTTTCCGGTAAGAGTTAACTGCCAAAACCGGTTATAATCAATGAAAGTTGTAAAATCTTTTCTCTCTATTAAATTTTTACTACTCATGCTACCACTTAACACCGCTGAGAACGCGGCAACAAGGATCAGTAGAATTAAACCTCCGATTTGGAATCGTAAAGGTTTGCTAAAGCCATGTTTTCCTGTTTTATTCTCTTTTCCCCCCTTCTCTCCCATAAAAAATGAATTACGGACCGATTAACATTATCTGTTTGCGTTTTTGCTTTTTTTGTTTTTTTACGTCGAACGCAAACTGCGTGACTACTCGGATTTTAGTTCCGGTTTTGACAACTCTAACTGCGGAATCTAAGTATGAGCTATATTTATTAGTACTTACCACTAAAAACTTATTGTTAAATAAACAAACAATTTCTTAGTTAAACTTTATTATTCGAAGGATAGCATGAAATTACTTGCCTTTCACATATAAAACAAAAAGAAAACAAAGATAAAAAAATAATAAACGCGCTAAACGTCCGATAAAGATTAGACTGTTTTGTTTTGCATTTCTTTCTTCCGTAAGACTACACTGCGAGACTACTGAGTTTTTACTTCCGGTTTGGACGACTCTAACGGACGATTCTAACTATGAGCAATTTATTATTTAATTTTATTAGTTACATATTTATATCGTTTAATTACTTGCATTCATATTGAAAAACAGAAACAAAAGAAAGAACCCAGACAAATGTCTGATTAAGATCAGAAAATTATGATTGCTTTTTCTTTACTAAAGAATTCCGTACGTGTTTAAATTAACATTTATGAATGCTTTTTCTTCATTGACGATATTACATTTGCTACACACTGAGTTTCCCACAACTTTTTCCTATCTGTGTTTAGTAAGACAACCCCTTTCGATTCAATGTACCGTTTAGTCTGTTCGAAAAACAGGCTTTACCTGTATCTTTCAAACATACAACTGCTGACGGACACTGTTCATTACGTTACTTTCGCGAAAGTCAGTTCAAACTAGAAACACTCTGACACTGTTTTACATAGTTTTAACTTATTTACCCAAAGTTAAAATATTTAACAGAGTCCGCGACCATTTCTCTTCTCCAAATACAGACATAGACACTGTGTTCTTCGTGATGATTAAACATTTTACATTAAATAAAAACACTAAAATATCAGACTATTACGTACTTTTTGTGGGAGTCGATTGCTGTACTAAGAATATAAGAAACATTAATTTTCCTTTTTTATCAGACTTTTCCATTACACCAAATTGAGTCACAGCAACCCGTGGCAGGGTGAAGCTAGTAATAATAATAGAAGTAATTAATAGAAGATTGATTCCATAATAATACATACGCAATCTGCAAATATTAAAATGTCATGAATATTGTACGACCGGCAATGCGAGGCGTCTAGCTTGGGTTTATAGTAATATTATAAACTGTTTAGCTGCTCTTTATGGCTTACAACCGCTATTCATATTCTTGTTAAGAAGAACCCGACTGTCTTTACATTCATTTTATCAGTGGATATATTTACTTACAACTTAACCATAATTTAATGACAGTTTTTCTGGTATCTTTACCGAGTGTTTGTTAGAGTGCATGCTGTACGATTGAAAGAAGATCTTTTAATTGTAGACATAAAATTCGCTAAACAGCTGTACATAAAGCACCTGACGAAATCACAATACTTATCGATGATAACTCTGTTCAAAATAAACGAACTTATTAAAGTATTGATGAAACTTTGTGTACTACACGATTTAACTCTACGATGGGTTGATCCTGCGAGTAAATGAATCGCTGCTTTGTTAGAAATAAGTATATTTCTTCGATACAATATTGCAAAAGAAATAAAATTTAAATAAGTAATCGTTGCCGCAGAACTAACATATTTTACCTACTAATAAACTATTCTAATCAGAATAAATGGCGGGAGATTAATTCGTAAGGTGTAAAAATACACACGGTACATGTACTGGGCTTGTCACTGAAGTGTGGTGTCTGCTTAGATGCTGCACTCAAATTAATTGTCCTTAGTTAATGGAGGAGAAACCCCTTCTATTCTAAGGCAGTTTTATTTTTGCAGAATTCCCCTTTTGAGGGGAGCTGGATACCTCCCACATTAAACCGACCTTGTGTCACATTTTATTTATGAGAAACAAAAAAATAACCAGTCGATATCCGGTGAGCCAACCTAGGTTGTTCATTGGCTACGAAAAAAAACCCTCACCTGTTGTATGCTTTGCCATACATGTTCTTACTTATATTTTTTAGGGATATGACGGAGACGTCGGATTTCGATATCACAGATGTCACTCGAATATAAAATACCTCTATCATTCACACGAACCCACGACAGAAAGCTGAATAAACCAGAAAAGTGTACGGAAGATATTGAAGAAAATTAAAAAAAAATAATAATGTGGACATAGCAGTTTCAATCGCAAACTCGTGGAAAGTAAAAATATTGTCATATTTTGGGGGTTCTTTTATCGGCGCTGTCGCGACATGTTGGTGCATCTGTTAGTGCAAAAATAAATAAGAGTGTCAGTGATTTTCTTACGTACTAAAAAAGATTAAATAAATGCAGTTATTCGTCCTGCCCAAAACTTGTTCTGCTCTATGGTATAAAAAAATTTGCTTTGAAAAATATTAAATTTTTCTGTCGACATATTTCCTATATTTTTTAAGAAATATTCTTTCGAAAAAAAATATTAAACTGTATTTTCAGCATTCGTTTGCAAAGTTAGTAAAAGAAACGAATAACTGTGTGTGTTTCCCCATAGTAGTTTTAAAATACTTAATACTTGTCTGAACAAGGTTTTGTTAAATTTCTGCAACTCTGTATTTTACCGATCATACAAAAATGGATCACTGGCAAAGTACATTGGAAAAATTATGTAAATTGTAAATTGCACAAGAATAACATTCAAAGGAAAAGCAAGAACACGCAGAGAAAAGACAACATCAACATAAAGTATGTAAACACCAGAAGCACCCAGCTGAATGACAAGAATAATTTATGAAGCTAGAGGCGCAGCAACATTAAAATCAACCGTACATGAAAGAGCTGCTTACTCAATTCATAAAAATAATACATCCAGGATAATAATACCGAATTTTCAAAAGGCTCAATATTGAATGCGATTAACAATGTCCGCTGCCGGCCTGAAGAAGATGAATTATTTGAAGCTTATTTTCGTCAGTAGAAAAATGTTCTTATTATCGACTGCAAACAGTGGTCGGGCCAGAAAAGAGTATGCTTACTATTGCAGAAACTGGAGACAGCAGAGCATAACACGTTTGTGCATATTATTTTCCCTCGGAAAACATCGGAATTAACTTCTGCCGAAACAGTGGAAAGTCCCACAGAATTATTTAGTCCGAAATTCCTTTTATTCCGTAAGCGTTGTTGTGTCATAATTTGCAGAAGAATGACAAAGATGATTTTGAAACGTACGCAGCTATAGCAAGTAAATGTTGCGACGGATTCAAACTTGCAGACCTTAGTGCAGACAATATTAAATGTTTAGCATTTGTGCAAGGATTGACTTCTGGTCGGATGCGAGAAATTAGTAAGCGTTTCCTACCGAAAGTTAAAATGGACCAAACCTAATCCTATAAAAGTTAACGGAAGACTGCCAGAGAATAGAAATTATTAAAATGATTCGATCGATATCGATTATCGATATTGGAGTCACGCAGATAAAAAAAACAGACAGGCTATTTAAAAAAAAAACATGTAAAAATTAAAACATAACTTAAAGAAAAAGGATATACATAGCTAAAAAGAAATGGTCAATATTCGAGATAGAGCATCGGTATGAGAAAGAGGTTAAAATTTGCAAATTAAAATGTACAACACTTATTATTCGAAACAATGAGTTGTTGATTAAATTATTTTTCCTTTTATTTTTTTTTACACGAAGGTCACCACTTATCAAGGCCCAGAGGCCACTCAGGGATAAGGGTTATTGTGTGTACAGTAATCAACGAGATATTGTTGCAGTAATCATTAGTATTGGAGATTTGATAGAGTGTCTTACTTAAGGGGGCGGTTTGTCAGGAATTTGTTTATGTTGGATTTGAAACCATCCACGTTATAGTCAGGTGGGAAACAGGCAAACGGAAGAGAGTTCCACAATCGTGTACTTCTGAGAAAGAATCTCTGCTCATGGAATCTACGTTTTGATTAAGGCACAGATAAAGAGTGGGGAACATTATTGACAGTAGTTTCAGCCAGACGGGTGTTTCTCGTAAAAGATTGGCGAGGGGGGGGGCTTGAAGTTGGAGCTCAGACGAGCACTTGCCATGGAAATAACGATAAAACAGAGACAAAGGCTCGAAACGTCTCTTCAATGTTGTTCAAAATATTTGTTCTTATCTTGAGAAGAAAATAGTTCGCAAAATACTATTTATATTGACTAGCTATAATTTTGCGGGTTATGTGGCAGACCGTGGAATTACAACTGCTAGCCAGAAAAGTCACCTTTTCAATCTATATACTAAACGAATTTTTAATCTACAGGCTTTAAAATTACTATATAGGTTGTTCAGACATGTTGAAAACTTTTTAATAGGTTTACATCCGAAACAAGAGCTACTAAGGAGAAGGAATTGAAAAAAAATCGTACGTGTCAGCCATCAGATTTTTTCTCTGTTTGCTAACTGTTTAACGATTGCGCATACTTGAATAATTGACATTACAGGTTTCTTGGACAATTTTGGGCTGAGAGACGTTGTTTAGTTTTCACTAACGATTCGTCCAGCCACTCCGGTGAGGATGTTCATAAGTATTGCGATGTTTAGTGTATGTTAAGCGAAGCAATTGCTATATATATATATATATATATATATATATATATATATATATATACTCCTATAAATTCGTTTTTCTTTAGTGTGTATTGATATTCATATTAAACTTCTATTTTTTATTTATTTAAAAAGAAAATACAATTAAATAAAATAGAATTAAATTCATCTGAAAAAGATCTAGCTAATTTGCATATTCTTTTAAACATTCATTTTAATTAATTCCCTATTAGGTTTTTGAGTTTTCTTATGGAATGATCATCTTTAGTTTACTATTACGTGTAATTATATTCAAACAGATATTCTACATGATTTATACTTGCATAATATTTGCGTAAAAAGTTTACAGGACACACAATATTGTTTCCATATGTACCTATCTTCTATACACCTATGAATTCGTTATTATTTTGTGTGTATTAATTTCATATTAAAACCCCTCTTTTCAACTTATTTAAAAAGAAAATATAATTTTCTTATATAAGGGTTGTGGAAATGCATTCACTAGCAAACGAGCTAGCTAATTTGCACATTCTTTTAAACATTCATTTTTATTAATTCCCTATTAGTTTTTTCGGATTTTTTATGGGATGATCATCTAGATTAAATTATTACGTGTAATTATATTCATGCAGATAATCTACATGATTTATACATGCATACTATTTGCGTAAAATCTTTACAAAAAATGGTTTCCATATATATTTATGTATACGTATATATTTTTGTTTAATCTATTATTCTATCTATCTATACCTATATATCTATAAAAGTGAAAGTGTCTGTCTGTCTCTGTGTCTGTGGGTGTATATTTCCATACGCAATAACTCTATCAATTTTAGACTCGAAATTTGATATACAGCGTACTGAGATTTAGAAAAATCTATGTGATCCATTTTCGGCTAGAAATTTATCTGTTAAGGGGTCAAGGTTACACGATTTGACTTTTGAGAAATCTATCAAACTCCTCCGACAATTTCTAATATAAACACTTGAAAGTGTAGATATAGGTTCTTTGGACATGGATCTTAATTATCAACTTTATTTGAGCCCAAAACAATTAATATCAAGGGGTCATAATAGGGGTAAAAGTTTAAAAAAATCAACCGTTTTTTCTGCTCAACACACACCTCCCAACACCCCGGGCAACGCCGGGCTGAAATGCTAGTATATATATATATATATATATATATATATATATATATATATATAGATAGATAGATAGATAGTTAGATTCTTCTCCGCCTACACATTCATGAGCCATAAAACTGCGATGTTTCTTTTTATTTTTCATCATACTTTCGAGTCAAGCTTTTATGTTTATTCGGCAAAAAAAGTATAGTGATCTGAGAGCTGGGTTGTGAGCTGAGAAGCAATGTGTATATTTTGTTGTAAATGCATTTAGCTTTTTGCTACCTGTGTTTCAGCCTTGGTAATATAGAAAAAAGTAACAAAAGTAAGGACACGAACAACAAAGCTATCACAATTGAACATTATTAGACATATAGAAAGCAATAAATTAAAGACGAGGGATTTTTCTTCTTGTAAGATATATCGAGATTATTTACATTACAATCGTTAACATATATATGCAATCAATTCATCACAGCGCATTGTGAAGAAATAACTATAATGAAGACAGTTGCGGCTTGTGCTTATTACAGTGCGAGCTCAATTATGTAAGATGTCGTTTATTGAACAGTTCCCTAGATAGAACGTGTAGGGACCGGCGAACCTGTCCGGCTGTAACTAATTGATGCGTATTAATTAATAATAGATTTCTTATCAGTTATTTATCCATATCTATATCTATGTCTATCTCTCTCACTCGCTGTGTCCCTCCCTCTCTCTCTTTCTCTCTCTCTCTCTCTCTCTCTCTCTCTCTATATATATATATATATATAGAGAGAGAGAGAGAGAGAGAGAGATCGAGAGAGAGAGATACTAGCATTTGTGTCCGATGTTGCCCGTGTGTTTGGAGGTGTGTGTTGAGCAAAAAAATAAGTCGTAGTAAGAAAGCATGCTCGAACCCGTACCGCGAAGGAGGAAAAGAACGGGGAAAAATGTGACGTCTTTGCTGTTACGACCACCGCTAAACCAGAAGTGACGTAGGTTTAAATGAAGACTAGACAATAGAAAAGAGGGTATGACTTTCGAAAATATCGACAAAAAAAGCCCTCCCTGTAGAAAAGTGCCCAGTTGAGGGTGATGTTTTTCACCAATTCTTCAGTATTTTTCGTCTGAAGGGTCGAACTTCCAAACGATGCTGATCTTGTGAAAATCCGTCGCTTCTTTCGAAAGTTTTAGGCAGACTTACACACATACATACATACATACCTTTATATATTTGTAGCTCAAATTTTATTCCCAAATCGATTAAAAAGCTTGCCCTATTTATGAATACACTTTATGTAAAATTTCAAATGTTTAGACCAGAAATTGTATTTAGTAATTTAATAGAGACCGCAGAGGTCAATTTTTTTAAACTTTAATCCCTATTATGACCCCTTAACATTTATTTTTTTTGGTTCAAATTAAGTTAGAAAGTTAGATCTATGCACAAAGAACCTATACCTAAAATTTAAAGTGTTTAGACCGAAAATTGGTAGAGTTCTCAAAGGTCAAATTGTTGTATTTTGCTCCCTTTACAGTCAAATTTCTGGCCGAAAACAAGTTCCAAAATTTTGCCAAATCTCAGTACCCTGTATATCAAATTTCCAGTCTGTAGACTGAAAGTCTACAGAGTTATTGTGTAGGGAAATGTACACAGACACATACACACACAGATACACACACAGACACACGTTCATTTATATATATATATATATATATATATATATATATATAGGTGGGAATGTGTTCCGACAGAGGCTCTTTTCAATCTATTTACTTAACGAATTATAACTTTACAGCCTTTAAAATTACTATATAGGTTATTCAGACATGTGGAAATCTTTTAATCGGTTAATATCCGAAAAAAGAGCTACTAAGGAGACAAAATTTTAAAAAATTGTACCTGTCAGTCATCAGATTTTCGCTAACTGTTTCACGATTACGTATGCTTGAATAATTCACATTACAAATTCCTTATGTATAATATAAGTCGATTTTAAAACACTTTTAAAAGAGCGTGTCACACTGGCTGAATAGTTATCGTACTTGACTTACCGTCTTTTCATTTTTTTGTTTCTTATATTGCATTAATTCGAAGAAGTGAACTATTTAGAAAAGAAAATAATACTCGATTGCACATGTCTCAAATTCTGTATTATTTAAAATATAATATTGATGTGTATTTTAAAACCGGGCAACGCCAGGCGGCCTGCTAGTATATTAGTAAATGTGATACTGTGTCTCTGTGTGTGAGAACTCTTCCTAACCCATATACTCAACGAAATTTTCATATACAAACTTTAATTTATTATATAAGGTATTCAGAGATAGGGGACATTTGCAATCGATTTCCATCCGGAAAATACAGCTACTAAGCGGTCCAAATTTAAAAATTCATACGTAGGAGTCGCCAGATTTTTCTTTCTTAATCAACTGTTTAATGAATTATTTACATGATAGATAACTAGTGTTAAGATTAAGTAGGTTTTAAAACAAATAATCTTGTAAAGCTGGCCTAATGGTTATCATGCTTCACTCACCTTTTTTAGGTATTATGTTCGGGATTAGTTCAAGTATTTCTTTTATTTACAAAAAGTGAACCGTTTAGGGAAATCATAATACTCGCACGCACATGTATCAGTTTATGCATTAATTCATGATATTGATGTGTATTTTCGATCGGGCAACACCGGGCAGACCGCTAGTGATTATATATTATATGTTATTCTACGCAAAAAAAAAATTGTTTTGAATTAATTTAACTTTTTATATTTGTCCCACATCTTACAAAGCCTTCTGGTTAGATTCTACTGACAAGCCACGAAGAAAACAATACACAAGCTATCGATATTGTTGTTGTTGACAAGTCGAAGTAGAGAGTAAAAATAGGTCCTTATAATTCCACTAGATTTCATAATTCATTAGCTGCGCATCCGTGCCTATAATCTTATTATACAATGCCTATAAAAATTGTTACGCAAACATTAATGTTTGAAGTTCGCCTAGAAATTTGTTATGCGTCAAAACTTATTTTCTGAAAATTAACAGAAAAATGGGATGTTATGAGTTAATCACCTTCTTTTTCGGGGCACATATTCTCCAGCCATATTCTAGTAAACAAACGACGCTATGTTGACTGAACTGATATGAAATAAATCATTTATATGAATGCATTCCTCCATATAATTTTCATGTAAAAGTTGTTACATGATTAGAACACAAATTCAATATCTTGATTTATTTTTTACAAATGTAATCGAATAAAAAAAATCCAGACTTGAAAATAACTCTTGCACTGGGAACTTTTTAAGCTTAGGTCGTTTAATTTACATATTAAGCGTATGCAGTATATTTTTGCCAGAACATGGTCGAGTTTTTGTACGTCTAAACAATGTTTTATAAAATATAAAGCATCGCCTACATGGTCTACGAGGTACTTTAAATAAGTTTCCAGACTTTATTGCAGAGAAATTTTAATTTTTCCTAGATCCTTGAAAATTCAGTATATTATTGCTATACATCTTATGATATTGCTGACCAATTTTTACAATCTTAGTTTTAATTTAATAGTTCGAATAGATCTTGAAATACACCTAACTAAATCCTGATTTTCACAACAGGTGAATTTTCAGAATGAAATCTGGACATGAAAATATTTAGAATAAAGATATGCAATATAATTATGGTTAAAAGTAAGGAAAATGCCACGCCAACGTATATAATGCTTTAGGCTGATTTTAGAATAATCTTGCATGAATCCCACATCAGTATTTGAGTGTCATAAGGAATTCAAGGAAGGCAGGAAGCCTATAAAGAATCCTGAAAGGTGTGAGACGATTATGGAAGTCGGAACACAAAAGTTGATTGGCCAAATAAATAATTTACTGGATAAAGACCATTGTCTGTCTATAGAGACAATAATTTCACAGTTTGATGTCATAAGGAATTCAAGGAAGGCAGGAAGCCTATAAAGAATCCTGAAAGGTGTGAGACGATTATGGAAGTCGGAACACAAAAGTTGATTGGCCAAATAAATAATTTACTGGATAAAGACCATCGTCTGTCTATAGAGACAATAATTTCACAGTTTGATGTCAGTGTTCGGGTTGTACACACAATTATTAGAGAGGAACTGAAGAGGCGGAAGATTTGTGCGAAGTTTGTCCGTTCCTTGTCACAGACTATTAGATAAAGATGGGCATCAAAAAAGTTTCTCACACTCCCTATAGTCTAGACATTTCTCTCTGGTACTTTAACTTATTCCCTAAGCTCAAGGAAAGATTTAAAGGCTCTCGTTATGAGACAAGTTAGGTGATGAAAGAGGGTATGATGAATGACATTACACGCTTACTAATAGGACTTTCCAGAGGTTGATAGAACAGTACAACAAGTGCATTGCAGCCGGAGGAGTTGACTAAGAAGGGACTAGATTTTCATCTTTACTATAAAAAAAATATGCCCCTACGATAAAAAAAAAAAGTCTAGATGTTGTATAGAGGTTCATATTAGAGACATATAACGGGTACATATTATACAGGGAATCTGACGAGATGGCGATAACAATTCTGATGGGAAGGCATTTATATACATTACAGTTCTTTTAATACATATTAGAGGAGGAGATACTTCACTTATGATTGAGGGGAGGGAATAAAACACTTGGAAGAGTTTACACAAAGTCGTTATAGACGATGATAAAACACATTTACATTTTTGTTGTAAGGAATGACGAGGCGAACAGTTATAAACATAATGGTGATTTCTTTATTCATCTGATCAGCCGGTCGATGACGTCAGGAATTCAAACTTGGATCTAGATGGTCTAATGTATTACCCTTCGCCTCTAAGATGCTCCCATTCGAACTAATTCTCTCTCCTCAACTCTCTACATCAACTGACTGACGCCTCAACTCCGTATTCCAACTCCGAACCAATAGAATCCTATATTGAGAAAACTCCTTTGTTTATGACTTCAGAAGTGTGTTTTCAAACGTGACTAGTTTTCACGTGGCTTTACATATGTTTGTCCAAACACACTTTTGGAAAACAAAAGAATCCTCAATTATAATTCTAACCTATTTTTAAACAATATATTTTAATTTGCGTTGCCCATTCTTTAACTGACATGTTTAATATCTAGATTTCTAAAAGAATGGACAATCGACTCTTTTTTTCCGATATAAACAATATTTAACCCTTTCTAATAGAATTAATAGACTAAATTACTAACCTTTCTATTTTTCACGAATCTTAACACTTGCGTCAAGGGTTTATTCTAATATCATTTTCACTAATCTAGTATGCCTTCTTACTTACATGATAGGGGATAACTCTTCATCTAACATCGACACTTATTTAAGGCAACTCGTACATACAGTCGATATGTGTTCACTATCCTAAACAAACACTAATTTTGTGCTCATATATTTCCGATGGATTTTATGATGATGAACGAATTGTAATTGCACATATAGCTTATCTGATTGCAGGTAAATATCAATATCCCTTTGACGCAGGTCTGCCTATACTATAATAAATAGGGAAAGAAGAGCTAGCAATATTTTTTGCTACTAAAATATTCATGAATTGTTATATTAGCTGTATCATCAATCATAAAACTATTGATAGTGCATACACATCCAAAACATATATGCAAGTCTGTGCAACGTTATGAGCAATATTATCTCAGAGAAACCAATCTAAAAACTTACGACGTTTCAAGCTGATTGAATTCCCAGAGAATATTATCTCTGTCAATCGTAATTTTATTTACTTCCGTTGATTTTTAAGGTTTCTGAAAGCTAATAAATAGAACCCAAATATGCACGCCAATATTTCGTTTTCAATCTAATAGCCAGTTCAAGAATTTGTGGATCTATTTTTTTTTATTTGTAAGTAAATATAAGCGAACATTCTTAAAACTCAAAGGAAATGAACTCTTTCAAAAATTCTTGACGTATTTTTGAAAAAGTAGTAGAGCAACGCAAAACTCAAAACTCCTAGTGAGAGTTTATGGTTGAATCTCTATTAAATCAAAACGTTCATTTAAAGATTCTAGCAATGCTTATCATTTTCCTTCAATATTATATTTTAAATATCATATTGCACTTAATTAAAATTACGTATATGTAACACATTTAATATCATTAATTATCTTCTTGAATAATGTGAAATCGTTATAAATTTTAGAACACATTTTCGACACAAAAAACTCGTTAGGGAGCGTAATATTTGATATATATATATATGTATATATATGTATATATATATATATACATATATATATATATATATATATATATATATATATATATATATATATATATATATATGAGCAAACAGTTAATAAAAAATGTTAAAACACTTTGAAAAAGAGTTAAAAACATATTTAATCTGCAAAGGAAACACTTGATGAGTGGATAGTCCTTAATCCGCGGAGTTTCGAATAAATATTTTCCTTCTCATCAGAGGGTAGGAGTTATGATAGTCCATTTGATTGAGAAGGGGGTATTGTTAGAGTTAAGTTTTTTTAATTAAAGTGGTTAGAGAAGTTCCTTGGTTATTATTAGAATTATGGTTGTTAAAATAAGAAATGTGGTTTGATATTCTTTTCTTAATTAATGTTGAAGTAGCGCCGATATATGTATGCACTTTATTAAAAGCTCGAGGTCTGATATTACTATTAATTTGCTGATTTGTGTGAGTTAAATAGTGTGAATTTTGTTTATAGTGTTCAACTAATTGTGGGACAATGATTGTATGAGGACTATTTTGGAGGGGATAATGAATGTTGTTAGTGTTAGTATGGCTGTTAGAAGAAATATTATTATTATTATTATTATTATTATTATTATTATTGTTAGTTGTATGACTGCAGATGGAGAGGCTGTTCGACTGGTGTATTTAATTAGTAACTATATCAGATAGGGATGAGAAGAAGGATAAGTTGAAGACGAAATATTAGTGTCTGTTATGGGAGCATTACGTGGGAGCTCAGTAATTGTGCATGAATATATAACATCATTATGGATGCAATCATTATTGAGTGGGCAAAGATGTTTGTTATTACAATTACAGTTAGTTTTGGGTTTAATTGCGAAAGGGATTTTTTGGGCAGTTGTAATTTTTTGTTATTAGATGTTAAGATTCTTTGTGCTAAATTAGGCATTGTTGAATAAGAAATCCTGATTGAGTTTTTATTGAAAATAGAACTATATTTTTGTGTTGGTATTTGAAAGAGTTTTGTACAATGTCGAAGAATTCCTTAGGTATATTAGTTTTGACATTAACGCTAAATGGAGGATTAAACCAAATATTTATCTTTCTCCTGATGCGACTGGGTGGGTTAGATGTATTGCGATTAGTATTTTGGTTTGGATTATATATGTAGACTGGTGCATTGTTATTGATAGCAGCAGATCTTGTTATTTTGTTATTATATACATATATATATATAGTTTTATTTAATTTATGCAAAGAGAGTAAAAACGATCGACACACTTGTAAAATATAAAATGCCTGATTATTGTAAAATTTCGATGTTGCGTATTAGACTTCAAGTAATGAATATTTACAATAGTTCACTATGTTTGGCTGATTATAAAAAGCACAAGTTTATAACTATTTTTCAGAATTCATCTATAGTCATAAGTGCGTATAACGACATTGGCCAATAACATGAGCGTTCCAAGTTTTAATTCAGTTCGTCCGACAAAATGACTTTCACTTACGAAGTTAGCACCTTTAACGTAGGGATAATGATAAAAGCAATTATATATGCGGTAAACTAAACCTGCAACACATGACGTTAGCTACTTATATTTTCCCTCCCTCGACACAGGACTCTATCCTAATCAACTAAATCTCTGACAGCATAGCTACAGCTCTCTCCTTAGATATAAGCGAGCAAGTATATATATTTGGTGACTTTTCTCAACTTACACAGACGCAGCTGCTAGCATAACACATAGCTTTTCTATCTCTCGCCACCTTCCACGGACAGTTACGTTTCCGACCCGTCCCCCAGATCGGCAGGACCAGCAAGCCTCACTTTTTGATCTATTTATGACCAAAGCTACCGAATATTGTGTAATAAATGCTCACAGCCCACCCGAGAATGCTGATTACGTCGTGATAATGGTAGAAATCACCTTAAACTCTCGACCCAAAGCTAAAGAGTCATTACTTAAAACGACAAGTTACTCTAAGAAAGCTGTCTGGGAAATAATCAGAAATCACACCAGAGACCATTCATGGAATAGTACCTTTTTTTCTCCTCTTGTGGATCAGTGTTCAAATTACACTACTGACTAGTTCAAAACAGCAATGTAAGCACACTTTCCTACACGAAAGTATTAATCCACACTCTCCACAATGGTTCAGATCTGATTGTTCAACTGCTATCGCTCAAAGGCAGCATGAATTTCGCAAACTTATCCGACATAAGTCCAATACAAATTAGGCAAAGTCTGTAGAACTTAAAGTACTTGTAAGGTAGAAATAGCTTTAGCCAAGAGATGATGATAATGAGTCATCAGTAAACGCACTGAGCCGTAGAAACTAGGAATTCGTGATCCCTCGAAATTTTAAAACAGTTTAGTAAATAATAGACAATCGATAATTTTTTTTCACTTGCCAACAATATTGAAATTGTTCGCACAGCAATTAAAAGGACAAATTTGTTTGCCCGATGTTTTGCCTCCAACTCCTATTAAGAACCAGCAGACCACCCCTCCAGAGTGTCTATTGGCGGACAGCCGCCGCACTTGATGACTTAGGGATCAACTTTTCCCTTGTTTGTGATGCTATAATAAATCTAAAATCTTAAAGCCAATGTGGGCCCAATCTTATCCTTGTTATACTATTTTAAAAAAATGCACAGCTGGGGTTGCTCCAGTTTGTTCCGAGCTCTTTAATAGATGTCTTAACGAATCTGACTTTCCCGGCTGTTGGGAAATTACTTCTGTTGTACCAGTTTACAAGCATTCTGGTGAAAGAACCAACCCAGTCAATTATCGACCCATTAGCCTCCTCATTTTATTTGCCAAAATGTTTGAGTTTTTTTTAATCAATTAAGCACTAGTCCACCTCCTCACAGACAGTAAACTTTTATCTGACCGACAGTATGGATGTACACAAGCCCGCACTACTACAAATATCGAAGCTGTGATCTTCGAACGCACATACCAACCATTGGGGAAAGCAGATGAAACAAGGTCAGTAGCCCTGGACATATCTTAGACTTTTAACAAGGTACTGACACGTTGATCTTATCATGAAAATCAAACTATATGGCATTGATGAACGTATACTGAACATAACCTAACCTTCTTGAATCTAGTCCTAGATTGTCGTATATAAAAACAACCTGATATAATTCGGGTGTACCACAAAGGTTAATCTTTGGACATGTATTATTACGGATATTCATAAATGACCTTCCTGATAAAATTTCCTCAGAGATGGGGATATTTGCTGATAGCAACACGCTATATAACAGACACGAGGGTAAAATGAACGAACAGATCTCTAGGAAAATTGCTAAAACTCTAAAAGAAAGTTCTCCAATCTGTAGTAGAATGGGACCGTAACTGCTTGGCAACATTCAATGCAATCAAAGCTGAGCTCATTTACTTTTAATAATCGCAAGAACTCTTCTCAACAACTGATTACCATGGCTTATGATACACTCCCTTAAAGTACTCCCTTAAAGTACTCCATTAAAGTACTCCCTTAAAGTATTTCACTGAAGCTCCTAGCCTTAACATTTACAGACAACACGAATTGGAACAAGACATTGCGATAATTACCAAGGTCGCTGTGAGGAAGGTGGGCTCTTTCTACCGTCCTATAAATCTACTCAAACCCGAGAGTGTCCTGTATCTATACAAGGCCACCGTTCGCCTACGCATGGAATAATCTTTGCCACATCTATGCTGGTGCATCCGAGAGGGTTTTTTTAAAAAAGTCACCACCATAATAGGTTCTGAATTATCAAAAAAACATCCAACCTTTGTCCCATCAATGAAACATTGCATCCTTGTGCCTGTTTTACAAGTATTACAATGGCAAGTGCTTTTACGAACTCTAAGCACTAATACCCACTCGAGGACAATACCCTTGACAAACTCCACAAGCAGCAACATCGCACTCTCACATTGAAGAGATCCCTAGATGCCGTAAAGTCTTCTACTCGAATAGCTTTTACCCTCGGGCTTTTTAACTTTGGAATTCCCTTTCGGGTCCCTGCTCCCTGACTCTACTGACATGCAGAATTTCAAATGTAATGTGAACAGATATACCGCTGCCCAACCCTATAAAGAGTATCCCTGCGAATCTGGTCCTAAATAGTAACTCTCACGTGGCCTTGAGCGTTGTTTGGGGTGAAACGTGAATAAAAAAAATAATAAATTAAAGCACGAGACCCTAAATTGTTATTTATTCTTAAGACATCTTATATTTAAATAGTATTTAAAATCAAATCAGGAGGTAGACTTAAATTAGAATACGAATTCTAGTCATAATACTTATATACATTGTGTCATGGTTATACATTGTGTAAGTGAACATTAAAACGGTGTAAAACTGCTCTCTTTTGGGGATTTATTTTACTCGCCTTGGGACGGGTATTCTAATACTTTTAGAATTATACATTTTATGATCGACAGCTCGTGTTAATAATAATAATGACGATAATAATAATAATAATAATAATAATAATAACAATAATAATAACAATAATGATAATAATAATAACAATAACAATAATAATAATAATAATAATAACAATAATAATAACCATAATAATAATAATAATAATAATAGTAATGATACTAATAATAACAAGAATAATAACAAGAATAATAATAATAATAATAATAATAATAATAATAATGTCCATTTATAAATTGAATTATAAATATTTTAGTAAGTGTCGTTCATTTTGTTTTGTGTGATTTTTTCATTTTTACGACACATAGACGTCATTTACGTCATTATATGCCGAAGCTGTGCGCCGATATTCAATACTTCATTGTTGCTTAGTGACTTATATTTGGTTATTTGTGTTTCAAGGCATGTCAAACATCGCTGAACCTTTTTATGCCGACAGCGTACGTGCGTTTCGTATACAATTGGTTTATAGATTACTTTTTGCATCTAACACCAGAGGAGACCCCAGCGACATAAAAGGTGACCACGGGTTTCGGTTTATATTTATGTCGATCATGGTTTATTTAACGGATTTACCCCCCTCCCCATAATATTTAGATCTGGCTACGTAAGCAGCTTGTGGGGTTAGATGCATTGTGTTGAACATATAATTTATATACTATATCTAACTATAGTGTTTATTATATAGCGTTCGGTAGAATATGCACAGTCTTTGAGAAAGTTTTAAAACACAGCGCGTGGCCAATTAGTTTATTACAATGCATTATATGCCACAAAAAATATGTATAATAGTAAGAGTAAACTTGAATACCTACTGGAGAGAATATTAAAGTTTAAAAGACACTATCCACAAGTGTCTTAATTCTCTCTGTATATGGGTTTGTCAAAAAAACCTGGCTCGAGGTTACTTTTTTGTAACTACATCCTCGCAAAATATCAAAATTCACGTAGTATTCGCGGCCAAAAATAAGATCTCCTACATATAGCGAACCAATACTGTATTTTACGAAGAATGCCGCGCCTTTTCTAAATGATCTTTGCTTAAGTAATAGCATAAAACCTGATACCCAACCAGACAAGTCAGATTATCATCCTCAAAGTGGACACAAAGAGGGTATACTGGAAGATGTGTTAATAGTAAATAAGGTATAGAAAAATATGTTTTCAACTACTTCACTAGCTTAGTGTCAAAGAGGTTATGCGGGCCTCTAACTGCATATTTTATTACCTATGTTATGTTATATGGAGATGAAGTTTTAGCTACAGAAAAAGCAGTTCTTGATTTCTGATAACTTCGACTGAAGGATGTTGCGAGCCTGTCGCTTCTTTATCGTTATTTCCATGGCAAGTATGCATATGAGCTTCAATTTATGCCCCCCTCGTCAAACACTCATCTAGCTAAAACCACTATCAATAATTTCCCACACTCTTTATCTGTGCCGAAACCTAAATGCAGATTCCATGAATAAAGCTTTCTTCTTAAAACTGCACGCCTATGGAACACTCTTCCGATTGCCTGCTCTCCAGCTAACTACAATCTGATTGTTTTAAAGTCTAACGTAAACAAGTTCTTGATCAACCGTCCCCCTAAGTAATCCAATCTACAAAATTCCTCCTACTTGGGTTTACTACGCTATAATCACATTGACTAATGCATACCCGTTAACCGTTATCCTCGAGTGGCATCCGGGTCTTGATAAGTCGTGATTCCTGTGTAAAATAAAAAAGTAAAATGAAACACAAGCCAAAAATCATACTCTTGTGAGTTATGCGAATATAAAATGTATTTATAAGGTTCTCCTATTCAATAAGTGCCTTCACCCGCGTCCTGAAACTGTATTGTCCAATTATTCTGGATTCAACATCTTACACTATCATTTAATAGTATCTCTTACAAAGTCGAGGTTTCCTTATGCTGTTCTATTGAACACATGTTCTAAAACGTTATTATTTGTACAATCCAAGTTCTATTCTTAGATGTAAAACCGTATGTGGTAATAAACATGATCACCGAAATAGTTATAATAAGATTTTCAAAAATCTTGCATTTTATCGCTTTGCAGGTTGGAGCCAATCACATGCCGACATAAAATTACCAGAAGAGTCTTGTACTAAGTATACCAATGACCTTTTCATCAGTTTTGTGAAATTGTATAGGGGTTTTCTTTTCATCAATGCCACAACCTCAGCTGTTAATTTTACTATAGGATCTTACTGTTGAGAATAACATAAGCAATGACATATTTTTAACCTCAAATATAGCAAAGATACAGACCATTTTATTGAATCATGTAGTATAACTATTGAAACATCCAGGTGGTGATCGTAGTCAAGTAATTAAAAGATTAGGGCTAGGACAACAGCATATTCTAGTAATGTAGTTCTTTGTTGATGTTTTAACTGTGTCAGATATATACTTGAGAGTCAAAGCAATGAAAAGAATATGCTGTTGTCATATCCCTATTTATGACACAGACTGATGATCACAGAGTTCCAATTTCGAAACTAGTTTGTTTGAGAAAAATTACTTCTATTAAGAATGTGGGCAACATTTTTGTGGTCCCCCTATAAGTATCCAATGTCTTTGCAGAAGGAATTCTGACGACAAAAATATCGGGAAAACCAATGCCGACTAAAGAATATCCGGATTCATACGATATCATGATGATGATCACGATTATAATACGTTAACCGATCAAGCACATTTTCTTTCACATTTGTTGTCAAATAATGTTTTGATGCTCTTGTGTAAAATATTAAGTATGCATCATGTTCAATTTGTAGTGCTCTTGTTGTCGAACCCAAATTAAATTGCAATTTCTCGCGTGTATTCATTTGGATCCTTCACTTTTTAATTTGGTTATAAATCTTTATTATCTCACCTTAAATATCTTGCTAGTATATCATGCAAACAAGTAATACTAACATGCTGCTATATTTGTGGAAAAAGCAGAACATACACCAAAGAGTGGAAAAAAAATTAATTCCCCGATCAAGGTATGGCGGTATCAATTCATATGCTAGGAATAGTGCTCGTCTGATCTATATATTAACATGATCGCCTGTGTCTTATTTTGTGTGTCACTCTTACATCTTTTTTCTTCCGTGTGATTGCCGTTTAATCGCTATGCTATTTTTTGTAATAAATAAGATTATCAATAATTATTCATAAGTTTTCTGTTTCGGTTTCGATTATACCTGATAGCAGTCAAGTAATGTACTTTTTTTAATAAATAATTTTACCAAGAATTTATTCATAAGTTTTGGTGTTGGTTTTGTTATCGCTAAATTAACTCAAATTATATATATATATATATATATATATATATATATATATATATATATATATGTATATATATATATAAATACATATATACATATATACATATATATCCTTATATATATACATATATATGCATATATATACATATATATACATATAATTATATATATACATACATATATATACATATATACATATATATACATATATATACACACACATATATATATACATATATATATATATATATATATATATATATATATATATATATATATATATATATATATATTCTTCATATGCATACGCTTCGGTTCCGATTCAAGCTGATGCGCCCGAGTCAGATGGATCTGTTTTTATTTTTGAAATCATAACTTTATAGTATACAAGAATCGATAGAAAATTGGCTCTATAATAATATATATGCATGACTTCTCAGCTAGCGTAGACAACTACTTTTGCAGTTTAAAAAAAAGAGTTACAATAATATTAGGGCGTGTCCGTTTACGCTTAACCTCGATAGAATCCCAACATTAACATATTTCATGGGAAAAAGTTCGCTGTAGGATTTCCACAGATCCCTCTACTGTTTATTTAATAAGGATCGAATTTAATTAAAAAAAAATAAATCATTAAGATTTTTATATTAGAGACTGTTTATATACTATGCTATACACACCATTTCGCATTCCTAAAATGCAATGTATTAATTAATGTATAATACTTCCTGTTATAAATTCATATAAATCGTAGATATCTGAATTTTGAAGAAAATACTCTACCTCTTTTGCCATGTGTGTGTTGATTAAATTGTAGTAAATATAGATCAATTAACCCTATGAATTATGCTCACAATTTCATTATGATCGGTTATTTAGTTAGGACTCATGTACGTACAAATATAAAACATATACGATCACTTAACTTTATATAAATACACATTATTGAATTTATTTACTTATCTTTCGAAATTGACATCTAGTTATTTGTATCATTGGAATTATTCGAATACTTTTACTCGCATTTAAGGTTTTTTCATACGGCATTTAAGCCAACCTAGCCTCCGACTTTCTTTGGGTGTGTCTTGTAAAATTCAGGTTCAACTTTTTGTTGGACCTGGGAATCTGCAGAAAATTTCGAATAGAATTCTTTATGTACCAAACGGTAAAGTACGGGGTATTTATTTCTCTCCCACGGTGAGAAATCCGAAACTACGATTGAAAAGTAAGTTCTCTCCGGAGGAAGTCGCAAGAAAATTTCTAGCCAGCCCGTTGGCATTCTCTGTTAACAATAAACTAACCTCTCCCCAAAAGAAGAATGCAAAGCCTAGTGGGTAGACCTCCTTGAACCGCACGGAACCAGCATCACACCGAAATCAACAGGGAAAGATCAGTACAAGAAGGTCTAGACATTATTGATTTTGATTCCAAGGTAAAACCCCCGGCGGCTCCGAGTGCGAGGTTCTCTTGCCGCCAGCCATTACTGGGTATAAGTCTTAAGCAATATACAATTGTATCCTTAATATCATTAGCACTGAACTAGTTATCTGCCGGCAAATGCTGTAACATTGTATATCAGTTAAATACATTGATATAACATGTTAAGAAAAACAGTTCAGCAATATTAACCTTTAATAGCACAGATGTTTTAAAGCATATTTAATCTCTCAGTTTTGTTTGGCTCTGTCTTCAAACATTATATATATTTCTCTACCTCTTCATTTTTTTTATTGTATGCTCTTATTATTTATCTAGTTCTCCTTCTTAACAGGCTTTTATCACTAACAAAAAGTTTGAATGATACGCCCAGGAAAACTGATATAAGGGTATGTCCGTTCGTATTTCTGTCTGTCACGCATAGATTTAAATAATTTTTAAACCAATTCAACCAATTCAGAATCTTTCAATTAACTTTCTCCTCGCAATAAGTTATATATATATATATATATATATATATATATATATATATATATTTATAAATATATATATATGTATAATAGGATAATTAAACTATAGGCAGGCTAAAAAATGGGGAAAAACAAGAAGTTGTTTTAAAATAAATTAAAATCTATTCAAATACATTAATCTTGAGCAATTATTTATTTCCAGAAAGATAAATGTCTGAATTTTATCCTATAGAAAAACAGAATAATATAAAACTTTTTCTACGATTTTATTCTATTACATGTAGAATTTTATTTAAATGTGACGTACAAAAAATCGACCCCTTTTGTGGTATGATATATATTTTCGTAGCTTTTTAAGTTTTTGAGTTAACAAATAACATGTGTTACTTTTGGGATTAATTCTGTTGCATATTTTATTATTTAAAAAAAGTTAAAATATAATGTTTGTTCCCCTGCTTTCAAACATACTTATATTAATTGCGTGCAGTACCTATTACAGTGTAACGATATAGTATTTTGTGAAATAGGACGGATGAACATTACACATTGATGAGGTAACAAGACCGACCGTAACTGAGAAAAAAAGGAAATCATTTCAATCTCGTAAAATGAAAATTGTGTCTTCGGATCACATTTAAATACGGTTAGTTGAATGCTTAGTTTTTTCTCTCTTTTACTTGATTGGACAAACAGAGTCGGTGTAGGTGCTTAATAGTAGTTGTATTATAGGATATATCTATTAGATAGTCTGTGGCAGAGCATATCATTCTCATGTAAAAATATCCATCTCAATTTATCACAAAATATTTAAACTAGTAAAACCTGTGGAAATTGACTGAAATAATAAATGTATTTGACCAACGAATATGTATGTATGTATGTATGTATGTATGTAGGCATCTATCTATCTATCTATCTATCTATCTATTTACTATTCTATAAAAGGAAATTTGTGTATGTGAGTATGCGTCTGTTTGATATGAATGTGGGACGATTTTTGAAATACAAAAGGCACTTTATATGACTGGGAGTGTTTTTATGTAGGATCTTTTTTTTATCAGAATGTGTCTGATAAGTATCGGTAATAGATAACCAAATACCCCGATTGAAAAAACAGTCTAATCCTGACCAATTTTAACACTTATACAATCTTACATGTCAAGAATATTTGATAAGGTTATAACCACTTTAGTCCAAAAATCTCAACTCTTAAAATCAATGGTATATTCTTTTACAAGACGGGCGCGTTCGAAATGTGTTTCTTTCTTTTATTTCCTTTTTTTAGTACAATTTCGTTATGATACTTCTGTTTAATGCAAGTGATTATGTACTAATTATTTGTTTTAACAGTTTTTTATAAGACATTGACGAATTCTGAATGAATGTTTCTGTTTATAGCACAATTCAACAATGATAGCTGACTTTTTAATAAGGTGAGTATCATATAGATTCGTTCGAACATCATTATACGTAGCGTGGTATGTCTGTTCATAACTCTCTCATGTTATATAGTTTTTGAGCATATAAATTATAATTCACGTCCTTCTTTCTCTCTTTAAGTATAGTATAGGCAGATCTGCACCAAAGAGATATCGATATTTACCTGCAATCAGATAAGATTTATATGCAATTACAATTAGTTCGTCATCATCAAATCCATCGGAAATATATGAGCACCAATTAGTGCTTTTTTATGACAGTAAACACATATCGACAGTATGTACGAGGTGGCTTAATAAGTATTTGGCCATATAAAATGTTCGCCCGTCTGAATGACAAAAAAAAGACACCGGATCCCGTTGGAAATGATGAACGAAATGCGTTAAAAGTTTTCGGGTCGAAACGGAAGGAGTCCTGGCAGTATGCCGAGGCTGGCAGAAATATCGACGGCCTCGTTCATAACTCGCATGATATATACAAATGGTCATCCATCTCGTCCTGACTAGGCTGAGCGTTGCTTTATTTCGTTAATTAAACGGGAACAGATGTTCTAACGCGGTCAAGCCGTATGTGTTTATTAGTTGTATATCAAGAATATTTTATGTGCTAAGAAAATCAGGCCTTTCGCATCGGTCTAATACGATGATTCATCAACATTATTTAGCAGTTTTAAATATCATAGCAGGGTACCATCTTAAGCTGATAAGTGGTGATATTTAAGTTAACCTATTTTATTGGCAACAAGATAAAACAAGCACTATAGTTAGATGAACCCAGGCTCTGGTTCGCTATTTACCAATCGTACACGTAAGATCTGACATAAAATGAATGGGTTTAGAAAATAGTGCAGACTACGACCAGCAGAATAAAGTATATATGAATACGCAATAGCTTAAAGAGGGAACTAAAATATTCCCAATAAAAATCACATATTGATTATGGATTTATTATTGATTGAAGCGTTCTTATGTATTGTACATTGTAATTTCAGTTCGGTTAATCTCTGTTTTGCATTATCCCCTTCTTAAGAATGTTGAAAAAGTTTTTAGCTGTATTTTTCATATTCTTTAATAGTTGTTATTATTTTCATTTCTATTTAATTATTGAAATCATGTTCCCGAATAAATTATTTTTAAACGTTCCAATAGATTATTGTTTGTTAATAGATTAGTTAAAACATCCTAACATGCTCCCAGCCCTGATCCAAACCCTAATTAAAACAATTTTCGACTCAGGATTAGTTGTACAAATGTTGTTAAATGGCTTTAAACGCTAAAATAGCCTAGAGATTCGGAAACATGATACGTTAAATGTTTATACAAAACTGATTTCAGAATAAGCATTTAATATCTTTTTTTTTTTTTCATTTAGTTTTTCTTTGCTTTTTCGCCGGGGTGGGGTGTTGATTCAAGTATTCGTCAAAAATGTGTAAAGTTATTGGGGGGGGTGAATCAATAAAAGATATGAAGCTACAAATGTTCCAAAAAGAACACACGTTTCTCGTTGCGAACCTATTTTTTCGGAGAGGATAAAAAAAAAACAAGGAAACGTTGTCGTAACAGGCACGAAAAAATATGAATCCACCGAAAAGAAATTGTCCCTCTCAAGAATATTCCACAATACATTTTCACCAATTTGAGCTTTATATTTCTTGATGCTTGCTTTCAAGCAAACTGAATCGTTTTAAAGACTATGAGGTAGTTTTTGCGAAATCAAATAATAAGTACTTTTCTCAGCTAAATTTGAGCTCATAAAAAACCATGACGAGATAATAAAATTGAACAGTTCGAACTCATAAACGCAACGAAAATATATAATTTCCGTATGTTAAGATAACACACCATTGCCTTTGCTCGACGTTCGTTTTTAATTAAATAATGCGGAACACGAGTATAAAGTCCTTAAGGTTCGAATATGTTTTGCGGGAAATAGAAGAAAAAAGAAATCGGTAACTAATATAAAATTAAGAACACTAATATATTCTCCCTGAAATATTATGCCACAAATATTCCTAGTGAAAACTAAATATCCAATACACACACACACACACACACACACACACACACGCACGCGTATGTAGTATATATATATATATATATATATATATATATATATATATATATATATATATATATATATATATATATACTACCATTTCAGCCCGGCGTTGCCCGGGTGTTTGGAGGTGTATGCTGAGCAAAAAAAAAAAAAAAAGAGTATTTTTTTTTTTAATTTGACCCCTATTATGACCCCTTAAAATTTAGAGTTTCGGGCTCAAATCACTTTATTAAATTAGATCCAGGTTCAAGGAACCTATATCTAAAATTTCAAGTGTCTAGACCCAAAATTGTCGGAGGAGTTTGGTAGAGTTCTTAAAGGTCAAATCGTTGAAATTTGACCCCTTAACAGCCAAATTTCTGGCTGACACCCGTCACATCGATTTTCCGAAATCTCAGTGCCCGGTATTTCAAATTTCGAGTCTATAGACTAAAAATTGACAGAGTTATTGCGTAGGGAAATGTACACAGACAGACAGACAGACACGTTCACCTTTATAGATATATAGATATAGATATATATATATTCATTTAACTTTCTTGAAGTTATATATTTGGATTTTTCCGTCACTGGATTATTTATCTTCCATCAGACTATCCATTCATGTGTAATCACCTTTTTCTTCACCATATTCCCTCTGCTTCACATTTTTTGTTTTCAAGTAAGATCTTTGACTTACTTGTTGTTTCATCAAATACTTCTGCATACAAAATTCGATCCTGCATTTTGCTAATTCCTACCCTCTGATGAGAAGGAAAGTGTTTATTCGAAACTCCGCGGATTAAGAACTATCCATTATCTAGTGTTTCCTTATCAGATTAAATGTGTTTTTAACTCATTTCAAATTGTTTTAACATGTTTTATTAACTCTTTACGAGTATATATATATATATATATATATATATATATATATATATATATATATATATATATATAGGGGGGTCTATGTGCATATATTAGGTTGCCAAGAAGATTATTATAGAATTTTAAATTTTTATTTCAATGATGCACTTTCAAATAAGTGTTTGCTTTAATACATTTACTTTATATAGTATTTAAAAAAAAATCTTTATCGCCTCATCTATTGTTTTACTGACACTCGTTTTTAACTATGTCTCCCTTTCAGAACATTCACTACTAAATGGAAAAAAAGCTAATCTGCACTATATCCTTATTACAATTCTAACTTGATCGAAAATCTGCTGAAACACCATAGCAATATAAACGAAGCGTTTAGCCCAGAAACAACTACTGAACGCACGGCGGTTTAAGAAAGTCCATCCTGGCGATGACAGTCTTGGAGATGATGAGCGTTGTGATTGGCCATCAGATGTTGACGACGATCAATTAAGAGCCTTAGACGATGGTAATCTTCGTACAACTGTTCGAGAACTATTTTTGAGTCGAGATATGTTTATCTTAATTTAAAACTTAAAATGAGCATATCTTTCTGGTTAATTCAATATATATATATATATATATATACATATATATACACACATATATATATATATATATATATATATATATATATATATATATATATATATAGTGATCATGGTCTTCAGCGGGCATGTGTTAAAAGCACACAGATATCTTAGCGTCATACTGTGTTTCTCCCAGAAATATCAAACCCACATGCAGGTCGTGACCACTGCCACGGCGGCGGGGCTCTGATGAACAGCGAGTGTCCTGCGCCGTATAACTGGACCTCGACTGTCTTGTGGGCCAAGGTTCTTTAAACAAAAAGTGAAGGGTGAGGTAACCCTGGCAGAAATGAAGACTGATGCGGATATGGGTGTCAATAGAAATAAAGTCTCTGGAATATTCCATGGCTTATCAGGCAGGTGTTCAGGGCACCACAGCCTGGACCCTGTCCTCGGCAGATGGGGGCACTGTACGTATATATATATATATATATATATATATATATATATATATATATATATATATATATATATATATTGTAGGTGACCGTCCGGCACGTTCTGCTTGTGGCGCTCATGCCTGCCTCTTTGAAGCCAGAAATGTATTAACTAATGGGAATACTCGACAACGAGTTATCATATATATATATATATATATATATATATATATATATATATATATATATATATATATATAATTATATCAGAAAATACTTTTCAAAAGTTAAACAACTAATAAATTCTCAACGCAGTTCATACATACCTGCTCAGTACTAATGTAACAAGACCTTCTTTTTATTCAACTTAATAATTAAAAAATGCAGAATAAGAAAATCATCTGTCTGTTATCGTAAAATAATATTAGATAATTTATGAAAAATGTATATATGTACTTGATGTGCATGGAAGTGTTTTAAGCTAGGTTTTGCATCGAAATGTTTAAACAATTATCGTCAACTGATTATAACTATGTATTATTGTACGTATGCGAATGAAAATGGCTGGCCATTGTTCCAGGTCGTTGCTTAGTGACGATCCAAACCGACGCTAACACCGTATTTCTGTTATGGAATTGTTCGTACTACTACATTGCACTTCACAGCCCACGCACAGACGCATACATGCAGAGACTCACACACGCACACACGACCATTAAAGCGTGTTTCTCTTTTTTCTTTATTTTTGTTTGGCGACGCAACTTTTTAATGTTGTCACGTTAAATGGAAATATGTTTATTGACACAATTGGACAATTGGTTTTCTCAAATCAAAACTTCACAGACGGTAATACCTCAATTACAGTATAAATATAACTTTGCAAGTTTTTATATTTTAAAAAAGTTCTTCCATTTTTCCATTAGCTTGATTTAATTAAACACTTTAAATAACATTTATTTATACAAATACACATTCATTAACTTACTAAAAATGATTTTTTTTGACTACCTAATAAAAAAAGACATTCCTCCTAACAACAATAAAACTACATTGCTTATACAATACCTATGCATTTACGAACATTTATTTAAAATTCTCTCTTTTCTCATTGAATCTTCTCATAAATTTTGATGGAGATTTTTTGTTTCGAAAATTTATATTTTTACATATTTATTTTATCCTACTCTTCATAAGCATTAAATGGCATTAAATCAACCCCTGACCAAGGTCGGGTAATAATGTTAGTATATATATATTTATATATATATATATATATATATATATATATATATATATATATATATATATATGTGTGTGTGTGTGTACATATGTGTGTATGTATATATGTATATATGTATGTAGGGTCATGTCATATGCTACTGGTACCTGCCTCATGGTCGGGTCACCGACGACTAAAATGGTTCCCCCACCAGATTTGTTTGGTGAGGAGGGCTACTAATCTTCCTGAACGATTAAAAACAAGACCTTCCAATGAGCGAATGAACTCTTTTTCTGGGTCAACGGCCAACTAGCACCGTGTATATTTGTGTCTGTGCATATATGTGTATTGGGGTAGAGAGGGCTTCCGTAAGCCGTGGTGAAGGCAACCTTTCTAGGAGAAGCAAATCTCTGATTTAAAAAAAACATAAAGCAGGAGCCCAGTACTCGCATTAAGCTGGTCTTCAGTTTAATTTGTTGCTGGCTATCTTGCACTTGCTTGTTGCTGGATCTCAACATTTTGAACCGAGAGAGATACCTAGCTGTCGTACAAAGCTAAGACTCTGTAACATCATATTTGTATAGATACTCCCTCAGACATTTAGGCTCATGGATTTTAAATATCTGAGGGAGTGGTACTCGTCTGACAAGACGTTGTAATCATTATATATGTATATATATACACATATATATAAATATATATATATATATATATATATATATACACAGGGTGGCCCCCAAAAACCTAGCCACAACTATACTTAGGCCCCGTTTCTTAGTGTTTTGTCCGAATGAAATGAAAGTTTCGTCATAACTAGTTTATAATATTAAAAACACTAGGGTCTTTGGCCATTTTTTTCCATTCTAAAGCATATGTTCTAGACAGCCTCTATTTACCTTTTGTTTTTGTTTTTTGGGTCACCCTGTATATATATATATATATATATATATATATATATATATGCATATATATATGTGTATTGTACATATATATATATATATGATATATATATTATGTATGTATATGTATGTATATATATGTATATGTATGTATATATATATTTAAATATATATATATATATGAAAGATAGAGAAAAAAATGAAAAAGAAAGTGAAAGAGATTTTACATTAAAAATGAGTAATAAAAAAGAAATGCTTATCAGAGAAAGGGTTGGCTAGACTTTATGACTGATCTATTTGACTTGGTCGTCTGCAAGTCCAACGTCATGAAGTTCCCGTTTAGCTGTTTCCATAAAATTACTAAATTATATCAAATTGCCCCTACTACCGATTGCTACTCTGTTTTATTAATGACTAACGTGCATATACTCACTTCTATCCTGCAGTGAACTTTCCTTCACCCCTTGTAAAAAATATACGTCAATATATGTGTAGCTTATACGTTGTTTGCATACATTGCTTTACTAATTCAAACAAATTAAGTACTACCGAAAGTAGTAGATAGTAAATCTTACTTAAATAGAAATATTAGTTTATTTGTATTTTATTAGGACACTAGTTGCTAACATAATTCAAATCATTCTTCGTGGAAAATTAGTCACAGCTAAACCTGTCGTAATTTTTTTCTGTGAATTGTCTTTCTTGCTTTCAGTTTATCCATCTCAGTTCGCTATCAAATGGCAATCCTCGATGAATCACTTACATTATCCGGTGTTTAACTTTTGTTTTTCGTACAAAAATGTAAGTGCTTAAAAAAAAAGACAAAATTCGACATGTAACACTCACCCTCGTTTATATTTTATTTTTCTTCTACCCACGTGCATCGAGAAGCCAATTACAAAACGAATGAACACGCCCCCATTTACACCCACAGGCAGCAACAACCTGACATAACTCGATTATTTTATTTTTTATATATTTATCTTGTTGTTTTCTTCTTGGATGTGTGTATGTGTGTATGTGTTTGTGTGTGTATGTTTATGTGTGTATATGTATACATATCGAATATACGTATATGTCAAATATACATATATTCATCTCATACATGTGTATATGAATATATGTGTGTTCTTGTGTATAACCGGCGTGTACGCTGTTGTAAGTTTTGCCAATAAATGGTGTGTGCTTAAATTTTCTGTAAGTCTGTCTTTATTTTCTTTGCTTCTAAATAGCATATCATTTAAGTAGATTCACATATATTCACTTAAGTTAACACGGTTTTTCTTCGTTTCTATAAATAAAAATGATATGCGTATATATATATATATATATATATATATATATATATATATATATATATATATATATATGAGGAAATAAAAACATACAGTGTTTACCTGATATAAGCAGCGGTAAACTTCAATGTAAAATAAACACCAAGATTTATGTATAGATAATTTAATCCCATCCGTATAAAAAAGCTCAATGCACATAGTCGATATCTTTTTTCCTCTGAGGAGAAAAATGGCAAGAATAGCATTTGTTAGGAATTTCGCGGAATAAGGATCTTGTATATTGATTGGGGGGGGGGTATTCAGTCGAACAATAAATTTTCATTGGAAATTTCATCTTACAGTTTTAATTTTCTTTCTCTTATCTCTCTCTCTCTCTATATATATATATATATATTTAATTTGTCTTTACATAAGCACTAATTTCCTGCTACACAGTCTTGCGCATGTTTCGGTCTTCTTGTGTTTAGCAACTAGAGACCTTTTCAGGCAACATTGCTTATTTACGAAAGATGAATTCTCAACTTGAGAATTCCGCTTTCATAAATAAACATTGTTGCCTAAAGAGATCTCTAGTTGTTAAGTACTAGAAGACCGAAATACGCCCATGACTGTGTAGGAGCAAATTATTGCTTATGTAAAAACAAATTGAAAATGCAACTTGCCCTACATCTGTATTGAGCACTCTCGTATTAACCTCGTTATATTTCATTGGTTACCCTACTTTTAAAAAATAGCAACCTAAAATTATATATATATATATATATATATATATATATATATATATATATATATATATATATATATATATATATATACAGGGTGACCGTAAAGTTACTATACAGTCTTATTGTTTTATTGTATTATATTTGTATTAATAGTTAATATTTATTTTTTTACAGGTTTATTTAATCAAGCATATATATAGTAACTTTACGGACACCCTGTATATATATATATGTATGCATATATATATATATATATATATATATATATGTGTGTGTGTGTGTGTGTGTGTGTGTGTGTGTGTGTGTGGAGGGAGAGCATTACAATGCTGGAATAAGAAACCATATATATATAATCTAGAGGAATACCGTCAGAAGACAAGTAAAATTATTATTTTCAGTAGAAAATGCTTGTAAAATTGTTGACCTGATATAGTTTATATTAACAAAACAGTTAATGTATGTGCATGTATTTGTATGGCCGTCTGTGTGAAAATATTTCACCGTTAAACTTTTTAACTATTTGTCGCACAACACTGAAATTAGCAGGAAATAATAATCATAAACCAAGCAATGATTTATAACGTGTAAAATATTTTGTTGGATGGATGCGTAACGCGTACAGAAACATGTCGGAAAGTTAAAACGCAAAATGCCCATTACATATGTCTATTACTTTTGCCCATACGCACATGTATTCATAGCTCGAAGTTGTTTAATTATAACCGTCTTTATTTATGTGTCGTCTGCGTTACTGTCTAAAGATGATATTATAATATTGTTTGTGAGATCATTGATAAATATCAGGAAGAGATTTGCGCACAGATAAAATCCTAAGGTGCTAATATTCATTTTAAGAGATACTGACTTATGTAAATCAATGACTATTTTTATGAACTGATAAGAAAAAAAAATATTTGAGTTGATAGGATTATACAAATATCTAACAATCTTATGAAAATACCTATATGTCGAACTTTGCTGAATAAAATTTTGAACTATTAAGTCTTAAATCTATGTAGAAAATTCAGAAAATATCATTATCGGTTTAACGTCTGTCTTTCACGCTGGCATGCGTTGGTAGGTTTTAGTCAATTGATCTCGAATGTTAGCTACCTCTGTTAGGCCCTTATTTATCTATCTTTCTATCTGGTTCATTTATATCAATGTCTTCCGTATTTTTCTTGGTGTGTACCTGCAAACTGAACCAGCAACCACAAGTTCTTTACATTTGTTAATGTAATAACTCACATACATCCTTACAATAGGGCCATATCATCGAGGTTTATTTTTCTCCACACATTTCCCTATCGTTTTAAGATTTAATCGTCGGTACTAACACTAACGTTTAAAACATTACACCTCCACCGTATCATCCTCATATAATTTCAATATAATTCCTTAACTCTCACTGTACGAATTTTACTTCCATATATATAGCTCTGGAACACTCTCGGCTATTGACCTCACTATATCAGAACCCAGTATTTTCCCAGAATATAAATGGAATGTACATCATGAGACCTGTGGGAGTGATCACTTTCCGATCATCCTAGAAGGTCAAGAACCAGAGAATGACACTAAAATACACCGATGGAACTTGCATAAGGCCAACTGGGAAGATTTCAAAAATATGTGCCACACAGACCTAGTGCAAGAAGCTAATTTAACAAAAGATGATGACATTACCCACTTCACCAATACTCTAAATATTATAGCTGAGAAAACTATTCCTAAAAGCTCCCCATCAACAATATATAACAAACCTTGATATAACAAAGATTGCAAAGAAGCGCTCAGGGCCAGACGAACAGCACTCAGAAAATTTAATAGCCAACCAACTAAAGAAAATTTAG
Organism: Euprymna scolopes; assembly: GCF_053919585.1. Lineage (NCBI taxonomy): Eukaryota > Metazoa > Mollusca > Cephalopoda > Sepiida > Sepiolidae > Euprymna > Euprymna scolopes. The sequence goes on along the minus strand of NC_136514.1, from coordinate 23,775,453 downwards.
AAAATTACAAAATAAACCGAGCCAAAGCTCGCAGAACGTTTAAACAAGCTAAGCAATCAACATGGCAAACTTATATTAGCCAACTAAATTCAAACACCAAACCTAAGGAAATATGGAACATGATAAACAAAATTACTGGGAAATATACTGAACAAGCTAATAAACATCTCATCCATCACAATGTCAAAATCACTAACAAGGAAAAAATAGCTGAAATCTTAGCAGAAAACTTTGCCAAAAACTCCTCACCAACTAATAGGAACAAAAAATCCCAAGTCATCAAAAACCAAGCAGAACAACAACAAATCCGCTTCCATTCAGACAACACTGAATACTACAATCAAATCCTTACTATGTACGAATTAGAAGAATCTCTCAAAAACATCCATAATTCAACAGCCGGACCAGATGAAATCCCCTATGTCTTCCTAAAATAATTGCCAATGAAATCAAAAGAATACCTCCTACAAAATTTTCAAAGATATCTGGATCAATGAAAAATTCCCCGACACTTGGAGACATGCCATTATAATTCCCATACCTAAACCTTCAAAAGACCCCTCAAATCCAATAAATTACCGTCCCATTGCACTTACTAGTTGCATCTGCAAAACCCTCGAGCGAATGATCAATAGAAGACTATCCTGGTATCTAGAAAGAAATCACCTAATCTCTGAACACCAAGCAGGCTTCCGAAAGGGCAGAAGCCCTATGGACCATATCATAAATTTGGAAACCTATATTAGAGAAGCTTTCATCCTCAAAGAACATGTGGTAACAGTTTTCTTTGACATAGAAAACGCTTTTGATACCACTTGGAAGTATGGAATATTAAAAGACCTGAATGAACTAGGTCTAAGAGGCAGAATGCCAACATTTATCAAAAACTATCTGAGTGACAGAACCTTCCAAGTAAGACTCGAAACATCTTATCAAAGTCTCAAACACAAGAATTGGGAGTTCCCCAAGGTGGAATTATTTCAGCTACACTCTTTAATGTGAAAATAAACAATATAGTTAATAACATAAACTTCGGAACACACTATGCCATCTATGTTGACGATCTCATGATTAGTTTTAAGGCCAAACATATGAACACTATTGAACGACACCTACAATTATGCATCAACAAAATTACTAGCTGGGCGACCAGAAATGGCTTCAGCTTTTCTCAAACAAAAACAACATGTGTTCACTTCTGCCAACATAGAAAAATGTATCCTGACCCCGAGCTAAAAATTAGCAATAATAGACTAACAGTTACGGATCAATACACGTATCTTGGAATCACCTTTGACAAAAAACTCACCTTTATACCCCACATTAAATACTTAAGGAAAAAATGCAACCAAAGAATGCAACTTGTGAGAATCATAGCTCATACAAACTGGGGAGCTGATTGCAAAACAATTCTAAAACTCTATCAAACACTGATAAGATCAAAGTTGGGCTATGGCTGCTTTATCTACGGTGCAACAAGAAAATCCTACATTAAAGAACTGAACACAATTCACCACCAAGGACTCCGACTATCACTTGGAGCATTTCCCACTACACCAGTCGAGAGTCTTTATGCAGAAGCGAATGAACCTACACTTGAAATGAGACAGACAAAATTAGCCCTACAATACTATACAAAACTTGCATCTAACACTTCGAGCCCTATATACCAGAGTGTCTCTCACCCCAAACACCAAATCCTATTCCAAACAAAGGAAAAAGCAATCAAGCCTTATGGTCTCCGTATGAAAGAAATGAAAGACGAAGCCAAAATTAACATCTCGCAAATCCACAAAGCTTCTACACTCAAACATCCACCCTGGCTTTCCAAAACTGCTGTAAACCCACCCGAACATCTAAAACATTCTCCTATACTATTAGATCTCTCTAAACACCCCAAATCGAACACAATCAAATCCATCTATATGGAAAACATACATGACATCCTTCATGACTATCCAGACTATAAACACATTTATACTGACGGAGCTAAAACCAAAGAAAAAGTCGGAATCTCTGCTATTTATCGGCAAAGAAAAATCCAAAAACGCCTACCTGATAGGTCTTCCATCTTTAGTGCTGAAGCCTCAGCAATAAACCTGGCCCTTAATATTATAAGTGCTGATCAAGCAAACAAGTTTATAATATTTTCGGACTCTTTATCATTCCTGACTTCATTAAAAGAAAAGAACATTTACAATCCGCTAATAACTAATCTATTAAACAAACTCGATTTTCTTCATACTCAAAAACAAATCATCCTATGCTGGATCCCAAGCCATATTGCCATCCTAGGGAATACAAAAGCTGACCTAGCTGCTAAAGAGTCACTAAACTTGGAAATCTCCAACATAAAAATCCCCTACACTGACTTTAAACCAACCATAAACCTGTATATCAAAACAAAATGGCAACAACAATGGAACACTTATACAAAAAACAAGCTACAAAAAATCAAACCTACACTTGGAGAATGGAATCCCAAATCAAAACTAAATCGTAGAGAAGAAATTATCATTACAAGATTAAGAACAGGGCATGCAAATATCACCCACTCATTCCTATTAAAAGGAGAAAATCCACCTGAATGCTTACCTTGCCAAGAAAACTACACCGTTAAACATTTTTAACTAACTGCATTGACCTAGCCCCCCTATGCCAAAAACACTACAGCATTAACAACATTAAAGATCTCTTTGAAAAAATAAATGAAAAAACAATTCTAAATTACTTGAAAGAGGTAAACCTCTCCTCCAAAGTATAAATCTACCAAAAAAGAAAAAAAAATTTTCAGCCCAAATCTCTTACAGACCTTCCTCCAATCTTACCTTGACATACTGGAAAATAAAGAACACCTACCTTACTAAGACATACAAAGAAAAAGAAATGAACTTATTTGGCCTTAAATGACCATGCAGCTGTTGATAGGCCAATAAACTGAACAAACAAATCACAAACTTCCATATATAATCAGACTGTTGATATATATTTGGAAGACTTTTCGTTGTACTCAGTTGGTTAATAATTGCAATTTTTAAATAATTACTTCACTTAAATCTCATTATTGTAACCACGTTATGACTAAGATGTTTGAATATCTTAAATGGATTCCCCACATAAACTCTTGTTGTATATTAGTAAGAAGTGCAACGACGCTTCCAATACTATTTCTGATCCTGCTTTCTGTAATAGCAGTGCACCTGACTTAGAGATCTCGTCTATAATACTGTAATGAGTGCGCATTCACTAATGTGAACTTGTATTTATACCGAACGTTATTTAATCTCGCAAAAATTGTGGATTGGAACAGAATTAACATAATAACTGAGAAAGGTTTAACTAGTCTTTCTTTTAAAATAGCTTAACATTAGAAAAAAAAAACAAGAAATATATAGAGAGCATTATGAATCGAAGTATGTTTTTAGTATCGACAATAGTTTTAGTCTGCGGTATTTTTCAGAATTCTACTCAAAATAAATAGTATTACAACATTGGATTCATTACAGGTATTTACAGAAAAGTAAATATCATGCCATCCTCTAAAAAATTGTGTAAACTTCTGAGTTTAACACGTTTTGTGTGATCAATAAGTTATTTCTAAAGTAAATTTTCGGTTTTAAAAATATCGAAGTTATTGAAAGGGAATAGGCTTTTTCAAATATATTTCACTATGTATGTGCATAAATCCTGTTTAGTTAACTTGTGGAATATAACCACAAAGGATGTATAAATATATAACCATATAGCTATATTCTATATACTAAGTTTTTATTCAGTCTCACGATTCAGTTCTTTCAGCATATCACACATTTAAAATTGTTTCGTTAAGATTCTGGACACTTCATATATATATATATATATATATATATATATATATGTGTGTGTGTGTGTGTGTGTGTGTGTGTGTTTCAGGGAAAAGCTGTCCCTTTCCATGTAAATTACAAGAGTATTAGATAGGTGAAAATGAGATTAGGATAAGCTGAGACTCGAACATTGTAAGCAAGGTTAAGAATTGGAATATTAGAATTTAATCTATTGATAAATTCTATTAGTAATAGTCCGATATTGTTTATATCGTAAAAAGAATTGATTTTTGATTCTTTTTGGAATCGGAATTTTATAAAGGTTGTCCCAAACGAATGAACAATACAAATAAAAAAATATATTGTTAAAAAATAAGTTAGAATCATATGTTGAGAGTTCTTTCGTTGTCAAAAGCGTGTGCATAGCCACGTGAATTAATCACGTTTGGAAAACACACAGTTATGACGTCATAACGAAGGGGGATTCTTAATATAGGAATTAAGAATTAGTCAGCAGAAGAGTCTGGGAGTCAGTAGCAGAGTTGAATCGAGGGCAGTTGAATTGGGTTGAGTTCGAGAGTCCTTTGGAAGCGGAAGAGAATAGGCTTAAACAATATAGACCGAAATTTGAATTCCTGGCGTTCATTCGACCGATCCATTGAATACAGGATCATCATTGTGTTTTTGTAACCCTTGTCATGTGTCATCTTTCCACACTCAGAATGTAACGTGTAAATCATTTGTAATGAATATTGTGTAACCCTTACAATATTATATTTCTCCCCTCGCCTGTGCAAAGCACGTGTATTCATCTCCGGTCAGTATATATATTAAGTCGCAAACATCATCAGAACTGTATATGTACAAAGGTCTCTCTCCCTCTCATCACTATTGTCATCCGTGTTTCATATGACCCTGATATGAAGGCCCTGTCTCACCTTAATATGTACCCCTGTTATACAATATATATATATATATATATATATATATACATATATATATATATGTAAATGTAATGTGAAATTAAAGTCGGAAGATCTAATAAAGTAATAGAAGTACTATTATAATACTAACGGCTTAATCTTAAACTATCTCAGTACAAATTCATAAAATAAAATTAAGCAAGTACTAAATAAATAAATAGCTTTATATATATTGAATAAAGTGAGAATATATATATAGACATATCCGAACTCGGAATTCGAAACCTGAGCCTCTTGCATGTGCGGTGAGCACTCTGCCGCCTTAGCAAACACGACGCACACAAGAAAGTCTATTTACTAACACAGATATAGGAAACCGCGGCGCCTTCAGACTATGGCATGTACTTATTTTTCTCGAATAAGGGACTTGATCATCCCAGCAAGCCATAACCAAAGCGGATGTCTCACAAGTATAAACTTTATACTCGCTAGGACGATATTATCCGACATGGTAACCAACCAAGTAATTACTAATAGAATTTTCAGAATGTAAATGATTATTAGATAATTATTCCTACAGGCAAACAGCGTCGCAGCTCAAAAGAGGCATAGAAGCTAACAAACTGGAATTCAAAGACTCGGGTTTATATTATATTTTATATATATATATATATATATATATATATATATATATATATATATATATACAGAGTATATTCTGAGCTATTGTATTATGTGCAAGAAACCATAGAATTCTGGTTATAATTCGAAGATTCCATAAGTTAAGTATAGATGTATCAGAAAATGTTACTAAAAATGATTGTGGCCAATGTTGTTGTTTTTTACAGGCGATGGAAGATAACTCAGTTAAATTCTAATTGAATTAAGTGCCTTGAAAAATCTAGATAAGTAAGATTATCTAATAAACAATATAACTTCAATCATGGTTAATCGACGTATGTTTTGACACTATGGATTTATTTACTCGTCAGAATGTTGAACAACACTGTATTTGGACTTACACCAACTTGAGAGATTCTATCAGAAAGACCTTAGTCGAATTTTGAATGTAAAATAGCAGTCACTGACACATACCTTCTCAGAAAAGGTGAATGGTTCAGCATTTGAAACAGTTGTGATGAAAAATCTTTTTGCAAGCCGTTATTTGGAAGGAGGATGTTTTACGGCAAGCTTAATACTTGAACTCGTCCTCATCATGACCCAAAGAGGTGCTTCAAGGCTTACATAAAAGATAATATTAAAGAACTCAAGATTCCTGTTCCGAATTGTTAAACTCTAGCGAAATGCCGGCCCGGATAAAGAAGACTAGTTAGAGCTGGATCCAACATTTTTAGAAAAGGAAGAATCGATCGTGCTTTCCTCCCGAGAGAACCTTGAGAAAGGAGATATGGCAGTTTTACCTAACGCTTTAGACAGCTGGAAATGTGAGGCTTTTGATTAGATGCTACGCTCAAAAGCTACTTACATTAATCACAAAAAAAAGAAAACACGAATTGTGCAGAAGGAAAAAGAAATACGAAGACAAAAATAAAACAAATGGCAACACTCAACTTTATCTGTCACATATGTGGCAGATTGCGCAAGTCAACTACTGACCTGAAAAGTAAATTTCGGACACATGCACATGATTTGGGTGTCACTAAGGATTTACGCAGCATCTGCGGTAAGGGTGGTGAGGACGATTGAGATAGGTCGCCTCGGTTATGATGAAACAATTGCTATTTGAATATATTTATATACTAAATATATGTATGCATATATATATATACATATATATATATATATATATATATATATATATATATATATATATATGTCTACCTACATACAGAGTGACCAAAAAAAAACAACCCCCAACACTAATTAGACCCGGTTTCTTAGTGCTTTGTTTAAATGAAATTACACTTTGGTCTTAACAAGTTTATTATATTCACAACATCACATCATACACCAGGGTCTTTGGCCTTTTTTTTTTATCTTAGTTGACTGTAAAATGCTCAGAAAAACAAATTAATGTCATCTGTTTTTTGGGGGTCACCATGTATATATGCAAATACTTTGTAACTATAAGTCAATACACAATGATTTCAGTATATATAAAGTTAAGATAATATGATAGCATTGGAATTATTATTAAGATGGGCATGGATCTAATAACTTGATTTGAGCCCAAAACAATAAATATTTAGGGATCATAATAGGGATAAAAGTTAATAAAATGACCTCTGCGGTATCTACCTAACTACTCAGAGAGTGTCTGGTCTAAACATTTGAAATTCTACATAAAGGGTACAAAGAGATATGGCAAGTTTTTTAATCGGTTTGGGTCGAACATTTTTAGTTACCAATATATAAATCTATGTATATATGTAAGTTTGACTGTCTGCCTAAAACTTTCGATAAAGGCGACAAATTTTACCAACATGAGTATCGTTTTGAAGTTCGATCTTTCAGACAACAAATATTGAAAACATTGGCTAAAAACATTAATATCTTTACCTTCAACTGTGCACATTTCCACAGTGGGGCGTTTTTTTTTCGCCGATATTTTCGAAAGTCATCATCTCCTTTCGATTGTTTAGTCTTAATTTAAACATAAGTCTTTCGGTTTGGCATTGGTCGTAACAGCAAATATGTCAGGGGTCTTTCTCGTTCTTTTCCTCCTTCGCGGTACGGGTTCGAGCCTGCCTCCCTACTACCACTTTTTCTGTTTTTTGCTCAACATACATATCCAAACACCCGGGCAACGCCGGGCTTAAATGCTAGTATATATATATATATATATATATATATATATATATATATATATATATATATATATATAAGTGAACGTGCCCATGTGTCTATGTGTCTGTGTACATTTTCCACCGCAATATGTCAACTTTCAGACTACAGACGCGAAATTTGATATACAGGGTACTGAGATTTAGGAAATATATTTGTAATCCGTTGTCGGCTAGAAATTTGGGTGTTAAGGGGGTCAAAGTTTAACGATTTGTCTTTTAAGAACTCTACAAAACTCCTTCGACTATTTTTGGGTCTAAACAATTGAAATTTTAGATATAAGTTCATTGGACAGGGATCTAACTTAATAGCTTCATTTGAGCCCCAAAACAATAAATGTTAAGGGGTCATAATAGGGTCAAATTTAAAAAAATGACCTCTGCGGTCTCTACCAAATTACTCACACGGTTTCTGATCTAAACATTTCAACTTTTACATAAAACGTATTCAGAGATAGGGCAAGCTTTTAATCTCTTTGAGTCGAAAAATTTTAGTATTAATATATAAATGTATGCATGTATTTATGTTTGCATGTCTGCATAAAACTTTCGGCAGATGAAACAGATTTTACCAAGAGCAGTATCGTTTTGAAGTTCGGTATTTCAGACGACAAATATCGAGAAATTGGCTAAAAACATTAATATCTTCACCTTCACCTGGGCACTTTTCTACAAGGGGGGTGCTTTTTTCGCCGGTATTTTTTAAAGTCATCCTCTCCTTTCGATTGTCTAGCCTTAATTTAAACATAAGTCACTTCCAATTTAGCGGTGGTCGTAACAGCAAATAGGTCAGTGGTTTTTCCCCGGTGTTTTCCTCCTTCGCGGTACGGGTTCGAGCCTGCCTTCCTACTGCAACTTTTTTTGTTTTTACACACCCAAACACCCGGGCAACCCGGGCTGAAATACTAGTATCTATAAAAGTGAAAGTGTCTGTGTTTCTGTCTGTCTGTTTACCTTTCCCTACACAATAACTCCCTCAATTCTCAGTGTACAGACTCGAAATTTGATTGGGAAAATCTTTGTAATTGGTTTTCGGCCAGAATTTGTCCGCTATTTCGGTACAAGCGTTCGATTTCAGCATGCCATTAATGCCGACGGTGGAAAGATGCCTGTAACGACAAAACGCAAACGCCAACTCTTTAAAACAATAAAAGTATATTTAATTCTCTCTATCTTCATTAAAAGAGAGAGAATGAAATAAATAGAGAAAAGAGAGAGAAAGAGAGAAATGGAGGGATGCGTTTTACGGAATGTTTTATTTTTCAAACTTCAGATATCCGCCTGTAAGTTTGACCTGTCTTGAATGATTCCGACACCGCTGAAGTATCATAACATGTCATGTCATTCAAACCCAGCCGACATGCTCTAACCTTCCCAAACCCACAAAACACCGGCATGAAACGTTTTTAACTTCATCACAAAGTCAGGTACAAGGTTATAAGCTAGATATAGGGTTTATTAATGTAGAAACCCCCGATCCCCCAAAAGGGGTTACGCTAGTGTCGTCACAGATGCATGTATGTATGTTTGCATGTTTGCCTAAAACTTTTGACAGAGGCGACGGATTTTTACAAGATCAGTATCGTTTTGAACTTCGACCTTTCAGAGGAAAATATCGAAAAATTCGCTAAAAACAATATTATCTTCACCTTCAACTGGCCACTTTTTTTACAGGGGGTCGCGTTTTTGGCAGATTTTTTCGAAAGTCATCCTGTCCTTTCGATAGTCTAGCCTTAATTTAAACCTACGTCACTTCCGGTTCGGCGGTGGTCGTAACAGCATAGACATCTGGTTTTTCCCGTTCTTTTCCTCCTTCGAGGTACGGGTTAGAGCCTGCCTTTTTACTACCACTTTTTTCTCAACGTACAATTCCAAACGCCGAGCACCGATGCAAGTATATATATATTTATGTATATATATATATATATATATATATATATATATATATATATATATATATGTGTGTGTGTGTGTGTATGTTCAATTTGTATTTATATAAGCAGTAATTTGTTGCTACACAGTTATGAGCATGTTTTGGTCTACTAGATTTCAGTAACTAGAGACATCTTCAAGCGACAACGCTTATATTTGAAAGCGGAATTCTTAATGAAAACGAAAATGCACTCTCAGTAAGAGAGGTTTTTTGTAGAAAGGGCCATTGGGTAAAGTTCAGCTGTGCGAAGAACAGGATTTAACTAGAACTAGAAGACTGAACCATGCTCATGACTGTGTAGCAACAAATTACTGCTCATGTAAAGAAAAAATGTAACTTGCTCTAATTTCGTAGTGAGCACTCTTGTATTAACCTCGTTATACTTGACTGGCCACCTTGTCTTTGAAAAATCGCAACCTCGACTTATATATATATATATATATATATATATATATATATATATATATATATATATATATATATATATATATATATGCGTGTGTGTATCTGTCTGTCTGTGTTTTTGTCTGTCTGTGTCTGTGTGGTAAAATAGATATACGCCAGATGTAACTATAGAAACGTTTTCCTGACTCGCCCTGTCCGTTACAATACATTAAGAATGATTAATCGGTTCATCTTGCTTATTGTATGTTGATACCGTCCAGACATTTTGATCTTGCTTATACAGACGGATTATATAATGGAAGATTAGCTGCTATCGGTGATTAGATTAGCATTTTGTTTCAACTTACAACATATTGAATCTCACTTGTCTCTCTGCTACGTGCCCTGGTTAAGTTTGAGAATTCCGCGCGCTTGGTTGCAATATCTCCGGGAATTAATATTACAGGTCGAGCTAGCGAAGTACTCTTTGTCTATATGCTACAAATGTCTGCTTATTTAATCCGTAGGTTATTGGTCATTTGAAAGTTTTAGCATACTTTTTAGATATGCTAAGAATTGCAGTAAAATCAATGAAATGTATAGACTATGGTTCTCGCATTTAACTACTGCATTTTTCTCTTAAGCTACACAGATTATTTCGCGTTTCATTCACGTGAGAATTCCTGTGTGTAGCTTAATTGCAACATATATTTTCATAAACCATGTATATATATATATATATATATATATATATATATATATATAATAAATTTCACAGCCAAACAACGTCGCAACCAAAAAGAGACATGACAGTCAACGAACCGGAAGTCCAAGACTCGACTTTCGTCCTGATTTTGGGCTCATCAGTTAGACACATCCAAACTCAGGATTCGAAACCCGAGCCTCTTGCATGCGAGGCAAGCACTCTATCAACTGAGCAAACGCCCTGCACACAAGAATTTCTATTAACCAACATATATCAAGCAAACCACGCCGAAATCCGACTGTAAAATGAACCTGCTTAGTCTCGAAAGGGACGCGGTCATCCAACCAGCCAATAACCGCAAGCAGATGTCTCACAAGTAAGAGTTTTAACTCTGAAGGACAATGCCATCCAGCAATGCTAACCAAGCTAGCAACTTATGATGAGATTTTCTGAATGGGAGAGATTGTATATAATAAATTCCACAGCCAAACAACGGCGACACCTACAAGAGACACGACAGTCAACGAACCGGAAATCGCAGGCTCGAGTTTCGCGCTCATTTTACGCTCATCAGTTTGACACATCCGAACTCAGGATTCGAAACCCGAGCCTCTTGCATGCGAGGCAAGCACTCTACTAACTGAGCAAACGCCCCGCACACAAGAATTTCTATTAAACAACACATATCAAGCAAACCGCGCCGAAATCCTGAGTTCGGATGTGTTGGTTAATAGAAATTCTTGTGTGTAGGGCGTTTGCTCAGTTGGTACAGTGCTTGCCTCGCATGCAAGAAGCTCGGGTTTCGAATCCTAAGTTCGGATGTGTCTTGCTGATTAGCCCAAAATGAGAGCGGAACTCGAGTCTTGAACTCCGGGTTTGTTGACTGTCATGTCTCTTGTGGGTTGCGACGTTGTTTGGCTGTAGAATTTATTATATACAATCCCTCACATTCCGAAAATCATATATATTTTGTGCCAATCGCTTTATTGCAGATTAGTAAACTATCAATATTCCACTAAATATACGCCACAAAAATGAAAATTATATCACCAAACGATTCCTTTAAGGCTCAAAATATCTTCAAAGATTTTATTCACATTTATGCGATATTCACGAAGATATGACAATTTATTCTTTATCAAAGAATTTTCACCGTCCATTGCTTTATTGCGGGTCTCTTCAAATGTTGTTTTAGAAAAAATGTCTGATCTTGCGAACTTTACATTTTATATGTTTCAGTAAAAGAAAAAATAAACAATAACATATCCTATGTATGGGTCTCATATAAATTAATTAGTTATCGATATATCCACCATTTTAAATAAATAAGTTATAACTACCTTTTGTTCCCCGAGGAAGTTAATTCTTTGATATTAAAAGGAGTCATGGCTCTATCAACATCAACTATGTTCCTCAACAAGGCATGCTTTGAAGTAAATTTCTCCCATCCTCATAAACTCCTCTTTTTAATATTGGCCAGAAAAATTCAATGGAGTTAAGGTCTGGAGAACACGGAGGTTAGGTCATGGTAGTTTTATCAACGAATTCCATGGATTCGAAGAAGGATGGAGTCACCCCAAACAGAACGAGATGGTACATTGGTATGTATAAAAATCATCGGAAAGCGACGTGACATTGTAGGTCATCTAGCCGTGTCAACAAATGATTATCCAAAAAGACCATATACGCATTGCTGGTAGACTTTACACTTTTTGGCGCTCGGAATGATCCAACCAACTTATCCCCAATGATTTCTGGCGAAAATATGATGACTCCACCTCGTTGTTGGCAGTGACCTCTGTAACAGTTCGGAGTTCTGTTGGAGTTTCACACTTTGATCTATCTATCTGGGCCGTCCATAGTAGCATGGCCCTCATCTCTAAATAGGACCTGTTGGAAATCCGTTTTATGTAATTCTGTGTCCAAGCCATTCTTTCTTCCCTGTGTTGTTTTCTCAATGGATGCATTTGAAGAGATTTGATGTTCCTTGCAATCTCATTCAACACATTGTATTGGGAATTGGAGCGATTTCAGCTTTTGCGAAAACGAAAGCATGGTGCTGTTTGTGTTTCGGCTGACTTCCATACGAATTTTTCGAATATCTCGATCTAAAAGATTTTTCTGCTGTTATTATTTTTCTGGATTTGATGTTGGGGTTGTTCAGGAATGCAGGCAAGGTTTTTTTTATTCCATTCAAGCTTCGTAGGTAAATTTTTGATGGTCAATCCTTCTGCGAGTCCCGCAAATATCCTTTGCTTTTTTATAACCTTTTGTTCGTCTAATTTTTTCCCATTGAAAGAGATATGCGATAAAGCGATTTACAGTATAGTTTTATTGATAATAAATAACATGCTATATCGTCGTGAATATAGCATAATTTAACATTTTGGAAAATAACGAAACTTAAAGCAAACCTTTCATGGTACAACTTTCATTTTTTGTGACGTATATTTAGTGAAATATTAATATCTTACTTATCTGCAATAAAGCGCTTGGCATAGTTTATATATATATATATATATATATATATATATATATATATATATATATATATATATATATATATATATATATGTGTGTGTATTCATATACCTACAATATATATATATATATATACATATATACAGATATAATAAGTAAATACAGAGTAAAGTTACTGACGAGCTTTATTACATTATCAAGTCAATAAGATTTATAGAAATGGGGAAAGGGGAGAAACCTCTTCACACCATCGCATCAAACAAATAGTATAAATAACAACGCCGACTTTAAAAACATTAAAAAAGGGAAGTGAAAAAATGAAGGTGATGTTATGATGGAGAAAAAGACTAGATAAATCGGAGAAACTAATTTGGTCTCTTCCTTATCTTGTTTGACGTATCCTCGAGAACAGCTTTTTTACATGGAAGTCACCACTTATCAAGGCCCGAAGGCCAATCGGGGATAAGGGTTATTGCGTGTACAGTAATCAATGGGATATTATCGTAATAATCGTTAGTATTGGAGATTTGATAGGGTGTTTTCATTCATCAGGAATTTGTTTATGTTGCACTTGAAGACATCCAAGTTGTAGTCAGGTGGGAAACAGGCAGACGGAAGAGAGTTCCACTGCAAAGGAGATTCTTTCCAGTGAATCAACAAGCATATGATTCTCTTTTCAGCAACTTTTATTACCGATGTTTCCCTATTGGAAAGCTGCTGCTGGTCATAAGCTGGCGCATTTTGTCCTCTCTAGTGCGAGCCATCACCGTCCGACTCGCTGCCACTCCCGATTCTGTACTGACATAATCCTACGTGTGTTTTTGTTCTAAACTCTACATAATTCCAAGTTACTTTAAAAATGGTCTGTACGTAAGACTATGCCTGACTCTAATGGTCAATATATTTTAAATCATTGTTTATGTCTTACATTCTTGTCTATTAAAACACGTTAACATAAATAATTTTCTCTGTAAACTATTTTTTTATTTATTATGATGACATTTTATTTTTAGAAATATTACAACGTTCATAACACTCGTGGACTAGCAATACCTTCGGTGTTGTCCTGCTAATATGACAAGGTATGTGACATTGCCTTACACGGAAACATGCAAATTTAGCTACATAAACTATTGTTGAATTTGTCACGGCAACGTGCATATAGAGTTGGGAAGCCAATATGCTTCCTCCACCTTACATTTTACACATATAAATGTCTGCATGTATGTATGATCGTAGAAACAAGCAACATTGAATACATTTCAAAAGCAGGAAATTTGATAAAATAAGAGTTTATGAATGAAAATATTCCAATCGAATTTTAGAGTGAAGGAGTGTAATTTTATTGTCAGCTATCATGTGTCGGAGTATGTACTATGAGTTGCTACAAGTGTAGAAATTTAAATAAATCACGTATTGTGGAAATACGTGTTAAAATGACACGATCTTACAACAATGTGACGATGCAACATATATTGGAACTTGCTAAACACTTCGCAACCTATTAGACAATTAACGCATATATATATATATATATATATATATATATATATATATATATATATATATATATATATATATATATATACATGTTTTACTTCTAATAGAAAAAAATAAGACGTTATGTTTTAAACACAAATTAGTCACTTTGAACTAATGCCACACACCCGTTCTGATTTACGTTATTTTGTTAACTATTCCAATAAAAGGGCATATATTAAAAATAACTTTCGATTTATTTTTGTCAAGAAATGAGAGTGAACAGGTTCTACTTTCTTACAAATGCGGAAACTCGAAACTATGATAAATTTATAATAAAGGCGCACGAGGAACTGCAGATCTTCACGGTGAAGCATTTTGATAAAATCGTTTTTAAGTATTGCAAAATTAAAACACGCTGATTAGCCTTATTGACGGCGAATCTGGTTTATGTATGATAAATTTAAATGTAAACACAATCATATATAGGGGCGACACACCGTGCAAGGCGTATGACTTTCTCTTTAATTACAGAAAATTCTTCAGTGTGGATATCTGATTACGTTTATTTGTAATTATCTCTGTAAAACAAACAAAATCATGAATTCATTCATTTGGGGTAAAAAATGTATTGTCAGTCTAGAGTAGTTACGCAGCATAGTCTTGAAAGCAAATGATTTCAATAAATGTGGTCGTGATTTCAACTTACACAAAAATCAGCACACGGATCTGTCGACTTGTGAAGATGAGACCTTTCACGCAACATAATGTATATTATTTTTTAAAATATAGAGAAGGATCTTCGCTTTTATAACTTCATAGTTGCTGGATTTGAAATAACATTGGCGTCACTATATCACACTAAAGTTTGAATTACTTTTGTAGCGCTTTTGTCTTTCTACTCGAAAGAGAATTTAGATGAAGTTGCCGTGATCAAGTAAGAAAGTACCCTTTTCTTACGCTTAAGATCTGTACTGTGAATCCAACGCTAATTTTGCGTTAAAATAGACGTAACTGATTTTAAATATTTCTGACCATATGTTTAGTCGGCGCCAGTAAACCCCAGTAGTCTGTCTCGCTTGATTGAACAAATTTAATGGGCATACTCTTATAATATCCTGCTTGTTGTAAGTTCCATGGGAGGCAAAAAGAAAAAAAAATGTCGACATAAAGAAAGCCAATGAAAAGCCTACAACTTCTCTGGTTTGGATATTTTTCAAAGCATCCTGGTCTGTTTCAAATTAACTGTCTATTTTATCGTTAGTTCTGTATTGGGCTCTTCATCTTTCCTTTTTTCTGTCTCTCTATATATACCCCGTTTCCTATATCACTGGTATATCCATCTCTTTCTCTCTTTCTCTCGATAATAAACTTGTATTTCCTGTATAAACATATACTAGATTATCCCCTCCTCCCAAGAATAACATTAATTCCTACAATCAAACAGTTTTTTTACTCCTCAATTCACGAGATGACAATTTATAAATTCGTATTATTTTAATTATTCGTACTAAATGTATCTTTATCTGTGATCCCCCGACAAAATGAAGGTTTACCTGTAAATTCATCGTTGTCCGTTCGTTGGTACGTCCGTTCGTCTCTCCGCACTTTTCTCATTAACTATGCCTTGGGATTGTTTTTTAAATTTTGCACAAACATTATATGAGTAAAAAAGTAACAGAACGGACTTTTCAGGGAACATTCCGATTGCCCCCCCCCCACCTCGGAATGCCTTTCGGGTTAAAATGGCTTATTTGACATTTTTTGCTAATTTTTAAAAAAATTAATGCCTTGGATTTTCATAAAACTTTCTGAAAAGTTATAACTAACTGATTTCTATATAATTTTGCTTATCTAAACTTCGCGATAACTCTTAGATGTGTCCCAGAGGATCTTTTAGGGCTAATAATAACACTCCATTTTTAGACTATTTTACCATATTTGTCCAAAATTTTATGTGTATGTCAATTTAGCAGTTTTCCATGTTGCTGAACTCAAATTTAAATATGTTAAGGACTTGGAGAGTTTTGGGGCTAAATGTGAGGGCAAATGATGGACTTAATCATTTCTTTCTTGCATGGTGCAGACCTCAGATGTACATATGTTAAGGCCTAAAACTGCACCGTTTATTCATTTTCACCAAGATTTGACGCCCCCTGGGAACGTTTGGATTTAAATAGGGGGGGAACAAATGTTAAAATTAGTCATTTTTTCATGCCTCGTTAATTGTGCACTCACGGGGGGGGCATGCATGCTTCACTTGATTTGTTTTTATTTCAATTATTGTATGTGTAACTAATCTTCAAACATTCGCGAAATAAACAAGAAAGTGAAATGGGGTGTTGTTTGGATGTTTTCTTTACGCACGCAAATATATAAGTAAGATGGAATGAAATATATTATTCTGGAGAACATGTTTTATTTAGTGTCAGTTTTCCGAATTTCACTAGTAAGAAGAAAGTATTTGCTGCCATTAGCTAAAATCGAAACCGAAAGCAAACCTGTAGAATTAATACTGGTAAGGTTTTCACTGCACCAACGTGACACGCATACACCAGTTAAAAATGTATAAGTAAAAATTAACTAAGACGATTGTACAAAATGTAAAACGATTTTTGGCGATTTTAACCCACTTTTGACGCCCTAAAATCTATTGTAACTGGGTAAAGACATATAAAAGAAGAAAAATGACCATTTGAGTCCCCAAGCTCAACTCTATGACTGTTTAGTTTTGGAATAAATATAGTTTGACAAAAAATAAAGTTAAACAGATAGACAGACGGACAGAAAGACATATAGTTTTTTATATATTAGCCCAGTGGATGATTGGGTCGCCCGGCTTTGCCCTTGCGTAAAATCCGCTTAAATATCATATTTTAATTTGCCCAAATCTCGAATATATTATTACAGAGTCGTGATTTCAAAAGAATTTACGTGCCATCGGCTAGAATCGAAACTGTAGCATCCAAAGCTGGTGACGTTACCACTGTAGCAACGTGACACGACTATACATTGCTTAAAAATTACAAAAAAGTAAAATTAAACTAAGATGAATGTTAAACGATGTTTTCTATTCTAACCCATTTTGGACCCCTTCAAGCAATTTAACCAGCTTAAGACCCATAAAATGACGGGCCTTAAAAATCTAATAATTTGAAGCCTCTCGCGCCGCTCTGAGACTTTTAGTTTCATTGGGGATACAGTAAAAAGATATAAAGACCGACAGACATACAGTAGTTTATATGTTAGATTATTTAATTCACTTAGCCATTTAAAATTAATTTAGTTAGAGTATATATATATATATATATATATGTATATATATATATATATATATATATATATATATACATATATATATATACAAGCAAAATTACCCGTTGTTGACTGGGTTCAAAAACAGTCTACAGAAAATGGATTTATGAAAGTATGATAGGTTATGAAAAGGAAGGGTTGTAAATTTGGGTTGAATTTGGGGGAATCAAAACCAAAGCAAATTATGATGAAAGTAAAAATAAAATAGATACACCCCATAATTTATTATACCATACCTGTTCACACTGAAACACTGTACACTGAAACACTGAAACATTGTACATCTATATCAAAAACATTTGTAAACGTTTTTATTTTTTTATTTTTTATTTCCATAAATGTGTGTGTATATGTGGTCACGAATAGGCTACTATATGGTTGACTATTTTAAAAAAACTGATTACATATAATGATAAATGTATCAAGACACAGGAATGGGTATGTTTAATTTGGCAGAACGGTGGTTCATTAAAATTGTCGGATATGCGTTCGCGCCTGGTCCACAAAGTATGGAAATAAAAAATTAAAAAATTAGAAAAAAACGTTTACAAGTGTTTTGATATAGATGTACAAAAGAATACTTTGATAAGTATGTTTTAACTTAAATAGGGATGGTATAATAAAATTGTGGGGTCTGCGTTCGCGCCTGGTTCACAAAGTATGGAAATAAAAAATTAAAAAATAAAAAAAAACGTGTATAAGTGTTTTTGATATAGATGTACATAAGAATACTTTGATAAGTATGTTTTAACTTAAATAGGGATTGCATAATAAAATTATGGGGTCCGCGTTCTCGCCTACCCTTCATAGAATGGAAATAAGCATACACTTTAACAAAGACTTTTCATATCTATCTGCGTAAGTATACTCTGATAATTGTCTCAGTTTGAAGAAATATGGTATAATAAAATTATGGGGTGTTCGTTCGCACCTGACCTCCATAGAATGGAAATATGTCACAAAGTTTAACAAGGTTTTTTAATATAGATCCACAGACTATTGTGATAAGTGTTTCATTGTGAACAGGTGTGGTATAAAAAATCATGGAGTTTATCTATTTTATTTTTACTTTTATCATATTTTGCTTTGGTTTTGATACCTCCAAATTCGAAGCTATCTCTTTACAACCCTTCCTTTTATTAACCCATCATACTTTCATAAATCAGAGTCCATTTTCTGTAGGCTGTTTTTGAACCCAGTCAACGACGGATACTTTTGCTAGTATATATATATATATATATATTTATGCTAATCTATAAGAGGAACTTAGTTAGTGTGTGTGTGGGTAGGTGGGTGTCGCCTGTGTGGACACTTAAATGGCTAAAATGTTTTTCTTATTACAGGGAAGCGTTCGAAATGAATGTTTCAGTTTAGAGCACAATTATATGTATATATATATATATATATATTATATATATATATATATATAATTTTGGCCAAGGAATTGGGGAAATACAATGGCGGCATTGCTGCTCTATCTGAGACGCATTTTGCAGGTGAGGATATACTAATTGAGCGTGAGACAGACTACACGCTCTTCAGGTTTGGTAGATCATAAAAGGAGAGGCGTGAAGCTCGTGTAGGCTTTCAAGTTAAGTACTCCTTAATTGACAAGATCGAACAGCCAGTTGGCATAAATGACCGTGCAATGAGATTTAAAATTCTCCTAGCTCTTCATCGTAATATAGACGTTATTTCTGTTTATGCTCCGACTCTTGCTTCATCTTACAATTTCTCAACCTTTCACCTCTGAACAAGTCAGTTGTAGCTGTCAACCTCTCTTTTGTACGAAGTGAGGTTCAGTGTTGTGTGCGCAAAATAAAAAAAAATAATTGGTGGTATGATCTCTCCGTGAAGATACAGACTGCTTACGATTATAAAGATATTAAGACATTTTACGCTTTGCGTCGTCAGGCTTATGGTCCGAAATCCTTTTAAACTACACAACTTCTGACGAAGAATCGTGGAACCTTGCTGAAAACCTCAAATGAAATCATGCATCGATGCCATGAACATTTTCTGTGATATTCTACTTGGTATACATTTTTAGGATACTTTAGTAGAAACAATTATTAAATATCTCTTAGTTTTCAAAATGAACAAAAAATGCTTTGCGGGAAAGAACACAGACACCAACCTATTTTAAAATTCTAATCAAATATTTATTAAATTTTAATCTATTGACAGTTACAAAATGATAATTATTTGAATTTTTTTCGCTGTTAGCCACTGTAAGTTTTAGATTTAAATTAAATAGAAAAGAAAAACGGTTTCTGATATCAAATCATGTAATGAATTTTGATAAAAATATAAATTATAGACAAAAAGTTCAATACTATCATATTTTCAAACGAGCACAAAATATATTTTATTTGAGGATCTAATTATACCCGTAGCAGGACTACGTAAAATAGAATGTCAATGAAAGCGGCATAGTGTAAAAAATAATTAAACAAGTAAAGGATCACAGTATAACATGAGTATACGGGTCGTACTGGTTAATATATATATATATATATATATATATATATATACATGCATATCATATTATATACAGATACAAACACAGACAAACACCCCCCCACATATATATATATATATATATATGTATATATATAGGTGTGTGTGGGGGGTGTCTGTGTTTGTATCTGTATATAATATAATATGCATGTATATATATATATATGCATGTATATATATATATATATATACCAGGTTATAGGTATTCAAGAGTAATAAGTAATGAACTTAACGAGGTTAATAAGAGTGTTCAATAAAACAGGAGACATGCTAACTCTTCGAACAGAAATGTTCTTCAGTTGACTTAAAAATTGCTGCTTACTACAGAAAAATTCAGTCCTTTTAAAAAGTATATACATATATATATATATATATATATATATATATATATATATATAATTTGAGGTTGCTATATTTCAAAGGTAAGGTAACCAGTGAAAAATAACGAGGTTAATACAAGAGTGCTCAGGACCGAAGTAGAGCATATTACACTTTCAATTTGTCTTTACATAAGCAGTAATTTGTTCCTACACAGTCACAAGCATGCCTAGGTTTTCCAATATTTATAAACTAGAGACCTCTCAAGGCAACAACGCTCATATTCAAAAGCGGAATAAGAGATTATCATATATTCACGAGAAGAACATATGATATAGTGTAGTCAGACTAGTTAGATCACGAACGGGGTGGATTTGAGACTTGAGTTATTATCTCGGAAGACCTGTCAACGAAAGCAATTAGAAGATGTACGAACCAAATATAAATGTTAAGGACAATACTAATGTATTAATATATAAATATTTACCTGTGTTTAGTATTTATCATTAGATATATGCATCTAAATTAGAGGACATCACAGTAAGACACCGACCAAGAAAAAAGAACTATACAAGAAGGTAGGTCTACATCATCTAGCACGCGCCGATATTTATCTGTATCGTAGCTAAAGAACTGTACATAAAATGTAGGATGTCCCATTTATATTATTGAATACGTTTTTCATCGGTTATGCATACATTTCAAGAGAGGCGCTTGGTGTCTGTATATATGTGTATTTGTTAGCAGTTATAGATACAACTGGTTTAGCAAGTATAAACATAACACGTTCTTTAGATGAACACTTTATATACACAATTACCAATGCATTCAAGAATATGGCAGGTCTCACTAGTAACAACAAATGCACATTCCACCACACGTAATTGGAAAGTTTGAGCCATCAAGGTTCTTTTGGGGAATGGCTACTACACATCGAGATATGATGGAGTATGTAAGTACTTCCACTGGACTATCTGCAATAAATGAAAAATTCAATGTAGCAGCAAATCCTGGAAATATCAACCTGAAAGAACAGTTGTCAATTACATATATACTATACATTATGACCATGTTATACCTACAGCCACCTACCTTGAAAATGCTGCTGTGAAACCTGACAGGGTTATATGGAATAAGAGAGAGAGAGAGAGAGAGAGAGAGAGAAAAGAGAGAGAGTTGCAACTTTGATTAAAGTACGTGTCGTTTATTATGGGAGTCTGAACAGAGCTGAAAGGGAGAAACAGACCAATTATCAAAGTCTCATGTATGATATTAAAAGAAACTGGAATAATAGGGAGATATCAATCATACCAGTTATTATAGGTGCCACAAGGCTTATGAAGAACAACCTGAAGTCCTACCTAACTAATATACCTGGTGAACCAAGTGCAAAAGAGATCCAGACAATTAAACTTAAGGACACAAAGAGCTCTTGGTTGGTTTTAATAAAAAGCAGGGCAATGTTGGCAGCTGGTTATGCTGGCTCATACCCAGCCTTTCAATCCTCAAAGGAAGAAACTTTTTTTTAAAAAAAGCATATACACAAGACGCCACGATCCTCTATGCTACATACTCGGTATATAGAGGTTATAAAAATTGTTCTGAAATAAAAATGAAACTTTTTTGTAATTAAAAGGTAAAACGTCTCACCTTGTCCAAATTTGACGTATTCTTAAAATACAAATTTAAGCAATTAGATACATATGTTTTTTTTGTTGGAACACAACTTAATAAGAAAAAATAATTCCAGCAACTGAAGCTGACACATGCGGCGTTCAGGTTTCATTTAAGATAAATATGAGCAGCAGTTCGTGTGTTGGAATCATCTCCTTTTAATCGTTGTAGGCAGTACTTTTAGTATCATTTTCACCAATGTTACTATTTCCTTGTGGAGATGTGGAAGAGTCAATCCATTTCTCCTAAATGGGGAGCACTCTGGACATTTTTAAATCGCCTGGATATTACTCTGTCTGGGTACATCCGGAAATAAGCAATAATTTAACGTGACCGGACAGCCGGGAGACACGATTTTAAAGGTTAGACCACATTCGATAACCAAGACAAAATACTGCAACGCGCCAGATTAAAAAAAACACACACACACACATAGAAGATATCATCCAGTTTCAGCCGGACTCATTGTCGAGCGAAGAATTTTTACTAGCATGCATCAGCGATCGGAGGTTTTGGCCAAATCTAATAGTCCAGTTATGACGCGTGAATATTGGCATTGCTGAAGTCGTCAAATTTCTAAGAGAGATATTAATGGGGTCGACGAAAGCTATTCCATTCAATATTAAGACGGTACCAAATTCTGAAAAATACAAATATTGTATACAAATAGTAATCCATAAACTTTTTCACTTGTGAAGATTTCGAAAATTAAAAACTTATTAAAAAACATCGTATTTTTTCGGACCCAGTCTAGACTATTACTGATGTAAAAAAATACACTCGGTGAACCAAGTGCATGAGAGATATAAACAAATAATTGCATTTAAAGGAATTGTTCGCGACTGAAAAATATCTCCAAAGTATACAGTATGAAAAAGAAGCTATGATATATATATAGCATTGCGCATGATATCCTATTCCAAGCAAGACAAAAAAAATATTAGAAAATTGAAAACCTCCTTTTAAAAGAATATGCGAAATCGCAAACTAATAATGGTATATAAAATATAAATATCGCTTTTATTATTTACTGTATATACTTGTATATAAGTCAGATTTTTGGAAGATGATTTTAAGTATTGGGGGGCGACTTATACATATGGCAATGTTTGAAGAAATGTCGTTAAAGAGCGACTCGGCGCTCGATCATAACATAGAAAACGCCATTTTGTTTGTGCACTCGGTATACCAGTAATCCTAGTAAGTAATCACACTCCTCCTGAACTCCACTGCTGTGCGTTTGCCAGCATGCACGCACATGCGCGGTTTTCAGCGGGAGACTTAATAATAATCAGAATAGATCTCGCAGTATTCACTTTCTAGACGTGGCTATAGGTTTACGTTCGATATGATGTATTCGGTGATGATATGACGTTTTTTAGTAGGTTAGGAAATGTAGTGTTTACGAAATGCCGTTCTCCTCTAAGTTCAACAAGTTTTAGCAATTTAATGGCAACTATTTAATGAAACCATTTAATGAGACTTAACGCATGCATAAACATTATGACGGTATATTACGGCTCGTGCAATATATGTGTTCACGTTATTATGGCACGTGACATAAATTATGTCTAAAACAGTATTTGTGCCTGGAATCTACAGCATGATATTGATCAGAATGTTTGATTAGAAACATGTGCGTTCATTGTACAAGTGTGCAGCGAGTTAGTTCTATATATGAAAATCGAACAGACCACATTTGCGTAAATGCAAGTATTATCGCTTGTGGATGCCGAGAAACAATTAATAATATGTTTTAAAAAATAAAAACAGCAAACAGAAAATTATCTCTGCCATGAGACGGACCATTTAACTTATCTAGAATCTACAGTCGATTCATACACAGGTAATATCTAAAATAATATAATTTTTCGCTTTAAAATGAACATCGACTTATACAAAAGATCGATTAATACACAAGTATATGCGTTAGAGAAGATGAGCTACTGTGCTCATCTTTGTTGTTAATCTCAAAACGTTTCGGCCAATATGACGTATGAACTACTTTAGGAGTGGGTTCTTGTAGGTAATCATCGTGAAACAGAAAAACTGTTAAAGTAACAATTAATTTTTAGCAGACTTGTGGAAATTCCAGGAAATAAGTAATACATTTACTCAGTAGATGCCTTAATAATATTTTCTAGATAGCATAAGAAAATAGTTTTTTGGGAATAAAAACTAATAACAATCAGCTCA
Source organism: Euprymna scolopes (assembly GCF_053919585.1). Taxonomy (NCBI): domain Eukaryota; kingdom Metazoa; phylum Mollusca; class Cephalopoda; order Sepiida; family Sepiolidae; genus Euprymna; species Euprymna scolopes. The sequence continues at coordinate 23,750,917 of NC_136514.1, read as the reverse complement.
TATGAGTTTATTTATGAATGAAGTACCATCCATTAACTGAACAATATGAGATAACTTTATAAGTACAAAAAGGAATCGACCAGTAATATTGTGCTACATTAGTGAAACAATACAATCACTTTGTAAGAGACAATATTTAATTTTATATTAAAGTCCTTTAATGTTTTGGCAGACAATGCTCTTTTTTGGCTTGTCTATTTTTTGTTTTGTGTTTTTTCGAATAAACTATTTTATATGTAATGTTTCACTGGGTTCTTTCATCGTGGCTGCACTTCGAAATTACCCGGATTTTTTTTTTCTTATTTCACAGTATTACAACAATGCTCGTATATTGTTATTACAGTATACAAGAATATATGGTTGTATAACTTGGAATTTATTGTTGTTAGAGTTTTTCCGGATTGGTCGTTTTCAAGAAAAATCCGGTAAAGTTGTTCTTTTTAAGTGGTGTGGCCTCAAAATTTTGTATTTTACATTTCTCGAAAAAATAGGAGATCTCGTAGCAAAACAAGATTTGTTTAAGAGTCAGATGCTTCTATGTATATATCTGTTAAGCTTAAGTTTATTAAATAGTATTATTCGAAGCGTCCGCTCATTAATGATACGAGCTGCTTTCCCGGCGGTTCGTATGACATGCACGTCGGAAAAACGAAAACATTTTTTAAAATCTAACAGTAAAAATATCTAACAGCTTTGAAAATCGTCGCAATTGAAGAAATAAAAAAAAAAATCACACTCGTTACTGCGAATAAAATATATCATCATCATCATCATCATCATCATCATCATCATCATCATCATCAACAACAACAACAACAGCAACAAAAACAACAACAACAACAACAACAATAGCAGCTTAAGAAGCAGCGAGGTGACGGTGGCAATTTATGTGTTTAAACTTCCGTTCCGGTTAATTCCAGAGAAACAAACCATCATCATCATCATCATTAACAACAACAACAGCAGCATTATCACCCTCAACAATATAAGCAGCAGCATCAGAACACGGGAGTGGCGGTGGCTCAGCGGCAACTTGCGTGTTCCAAGTTCAATCATCATCATCATCATCATTATCATCAACAACCGTAACAACAACAACATCAACAACAACAACAGCAGCTTTAGCAGCAGCCTTATCACCATCAATAATATTAGCAGCAGCATCAGAAACAGGGGAGTTGCGTAGGCTCAGTGGCAACTTGCGTGTTCCAAGTTCAAATTTGGTTCGTTCCACAGAAATGCAACAATCATCCTAACCGACAATCGCAGCAGCGGCAGAGGCAGGGAAGTGATAGTTGTTTGCATAGCACATGGATAACCTGCGTATTTCAAATTAACATCCTGTTTATTCCACAGAAACAAGATCATCATCATCATCATCATCATCATCATCATCATCACCATCATCATCATCATCATCATTGCATACTTATTTACCGTGTTAAAATCACACCGTCAACAATAAATATCCAGCCATTTAGATCTGAACACCAAATTTCAAGTATACCGATCTTCTGAAACATGAAATATAACTATTCTGGTTTATGCCTTTAAATATAAATGACCTGTTCATGGAGATCAATCTCCAAAGTACTTGTAAAAGTTTACAGTATATTTTCATTTTATGGATATCAGATACTGTTGTATAATATTTGTACAAAAGAGATGTTACACTTTTTAATACAGGCATAAAAGACGTGTACTGATTCACGACATGTGTTCTAAACAGAGGTGTGTTCTAAGTCCGATTCCAGTTCATTCCACATAACAATTTCACTAGTGGATGAGGGTAAGGTACCAATGGTCCCTCCAGTTAGTGACCGATATATTGCTATAAAAAAGTATACATAGGAAGAAGTTGGAAGAAACGAATGCTAACAATAATCATATTGATGCGGTCGAAGGACTGACGCTTAACACCAACAATAACCATCATCATCATCATCAGCATCAGCTTACCAGCATCATCATCCTCAATTTTATCACTATTGTTAACATTATCATCCTTATAATAATCGTCCACACTATCATCAGCATCATCACAATCACCATCACTATCATCATCATAATTCTTCTAATCATCATCATCATCATCATCATCATCATCATCATCATCAGTAGCAGCAGCATCAGCATCACAGCGTACTCATTTACCTGAATGACATCATGCCGGCACCAACAGAGTCACAGCTATTTCAGCCGGGACACAAACCTTAATGGATACTAATGTTTCTCTTCATGTCGTGTTCACTGTTATGCAATCCTTAATAAACCGATCACTTCCACATTGTATCGTCCTTATCGTCTGCTGTTGGGGTTCTTAAACGTGTTAGTACATGACGTGTAGGTGTTATTGGTGGAAATCTCATTAAATGGACAAATCATGACGTAACATCCTTTTATTATCGCAGCATCCGATAATTTTATTGAAACGATCATGTTCGTAAGGGTCCGTGGCCAGCTGATTTCGAGTCTCTTCTTACTAGCTTTCATATTCATAACGACACTTTATTACTCCAAATAGAAATAATTAAGCTTGACATGTGCACTGAATGTGTCTGAAATTAATTCATTAATCATTATCCCTTATTATATAATTTCTCATATTTGAAGAATTAAGACATTTCGCAGTATACGAGTAATAGATTTATTTCTACGTAAGAATAGAGAACACTAATAAATATTCAATACATTATATTTATTATTATCATTGTTATTATTATTATCATTATCATTATTATTATTATTAATAATAATAATAATAATAATAATAATAATAATAATTGTGATTTCGTTTATCAACACCTCTCTGGAAAGGGAGGCGATTCATTTTCAGAGGATTTCCCTCAATCCCGGCTCCAAACCAGGAGTTTAAGGATCAAGGGTTTTTCTAAGGATGTTGGTGGTACCTACAATTGCAGAGGTCTTAAGGCTACCTAAAACATCGGGGATTTGTATTTTTTTTCAATTATCCTTCCGACCATTTGTTATTACTCCTAATTTACCAACTATAACCGGTATTATTTGTGTTTTAACCCCGTGTATACGCCTTATCTCCAAGGCCAATGGAGCATAATTGCTCCACTTCTCGTTCTCTTTCTCTCTCACATTCCTGTCCCAGGGTATTGAAAAGTCTACAATTTGCCATTTTTGATACGTTGTCAATGACAACCAAATCTGGACGAATATGTTCCAATCTCTTGGTCGTTATGACACTTTTGTCCCACCATACCTCCACTTTGCCATCCTCACTTGTTCTCACCTCATCAGACACTTCCTAAAATTATTTTCCAACACACTTCTAAATAAATCATCATATATTCTTTGTATAATGCCTTTCATTCAAAGTCTTATTTATTTTTGATAATGTGTCAAATGAGGTAGTTTTTGTCCTACATATCCACGTATGACATTTTTCCCCTAAATCCAGACATTTTAATTATTCTTTCTGTCTGACTATTTATTTTATTTCAGCAAAACAGAATCAATCATATTCTATATTATTTTTTCAGTTTTAAAATGTATTTTAGATTCCTATAGTTTCATATATATCTCTCTATAAACTATAAAGTATGTGCACATGTTTTATGTATTTATATAATATATTTACCATGAACTTAAATAAGTATGAATTAAAAGCCAAGTACGTCCAAGGATGGAATACTGCTGCCATATCTGGGCAGAAGCTGCTAAAAATAGCCTATCCTGCCATGACAGAGTACAAAATAGAGTTCCTGGCTTAGTGGGGGATGCCCTTTTCTCTTTCCTGCAACCTCTCTCCCACAGAAGAGACGTTGCGAGCCTGTCTTTGTTTTATGTTTATTTCCATGGCAGGTGCTCGTCTGAACTCCAATCTCTGGTCCCCCCTCGCCAATCTTTTACGAAAAACACCCGACTAGCTGAATCCACTGTCAAAAATGTTCCCCACTCTTTATCTGTGCCTAAATCAAAACGTAGATTCTATGAACAAAGCTTCTTTCTTAGAACTGCACGTCTGTGAAGTCTGTTCCGTCTGCCTGCTTCCCACCTGACTATAACCTGGATGTCTTCAAGTCCAACGTAAACAAATTCCTGATGAACCGCCCCTTTAAGTAAACACTTCATTAAATCTACACACTAACGTACCGTACTTGCAATAACCCTTATCCCTGAGTGGCTTCCAGACCTTGATAAGTGGTGACCACCGTGTGAAAAATTATAGGATAGATTGTAAGTGGTAATTGGACTGTATTTAATTTTATTTTGGTTTCGTACAATAAGTGATTAAGATAATAGCGATATCTGTGAAATGTTAAAAATATGAAAAATTAAAAAATACCTCACAGTTTCTTTATAGTACGTAATAAGTTTTTGGACAAAGAATATAAATCACCTTTTTGCGAATTGAAAATTCAAATATTTCGAATAAACATCAAATTTGTTCTACAATTACTAGTTACAGTTTATGAAAGATTCACAGATTTTGTTTCCTAATATAACGTATTCGGTTCATGCATTTAATTTAAGACAGTGATATATTTGTATTATACGGAATCTTCGCAGTAATGATCACAATAATGTCATCATCAACGCTCTGATCCCCATCTGGCATCAATTGTGATGGATGGCTCTCGTCTGGGTGAGGCCCCGTGTTTTGACAAGCTTCTGGGTTTGACATTTACTCCTGATCTGAAATGGAACACGTACATCAAGTCTGTTGCCAAGGTCGCTGGAAAGATGGTGGAATCCTTCTACCGCTCCAGAAGATATCTCACTACGGATGCAATTCTCTATCTATATAAAAGCCAAATACGTCCAAGGATGGAATACTGTTGCCATATCTGGGCAGGAGCTGCTAAAAACAGCCTATCTTGCCTTGACAGAGTACAAAATAGACTTCGTGGCTTAGTGGGGGATGCCCTTTTCTCTACCCTGCAACCTCTCTCCCACAGAAGAGACGTTGCGAGCCTGTCCTTGTTTTATCGTTATTTTCATGGCAGATACACGTCTGAACTCCAATCTCTGGTCCCCCCTCGCCAATCTTTCACGAAAAACACCCGTCTAGCTGAATCCACTGTGAAAAAATTCCCCCACTCTATATCTGTGCCTAAATCAAAACGCAGATTCCATGAACAAAGCTTCTTTCTTAGAACTGCACGCCTGTGGAACTCTGTTCCGTCTGCCTGCTTCCCTCCGGACTACAACTTGGATGTCTTCAAGTCCAATGTTAACAAATTCCTAATGAACCGCCCCCTTAAGTAAACATTTCAGCAAATCTCCTCACTAACGTAATGTACTTGCAATAACCCTTATCCCTGAGTGGCTTCCGGGCCTTGATAAGTGTAAAAAAAAAAATTTCATCGATGTAACCTCCGACCTTCTTCATCGAACTCTGGAATATTTTTGTCGAACTTGAGAATTTGGACGAAATTTCGAACAGAACTTTTTATTTACTTCACGGGAATAGTATTGTTTTGCAGGGTAGTCAACCACTTATCAATGCCCGGAAGCCACTCGGGGGTAAGGGTTATTGCGTGTACAGTAATCAATGGGATAATATCGTATTAATCGTTATTAATGGAGATTTGATAAAGTGTCTTACTTAAGGGGGCGGTTTATCAGGAACTTGTTTTTGTTGGACTTGAAGACATCCAAGTTGTAGTCAGGTGGGAAACAGGCAAACGGAAGAGAGTTCCATAGGCGTGCACTTCTAAGATACGCTCATTCCCTCAGCTGTGAATGGATAAAGGTTCTAAGTAATTCGCAATTGTATTTTTCGGTGTCCCACATTGAGAATTCAACTGAAGAAGGTCGGAGGTTACATCGATCGAAATGTTGCGAAAATTACAGTGGAGATAAGAACAGTAGTTCGATGAATCCAAATAATACGAATAACAAATGCTCATCTGAAAAAAAAAAGCAGACACGTAATTGTTATATTTATTACTAGCGGTGGTACTCGGCGTTGCCCGAGTGTTTGTTTCCGGGACGGGGGGGAGAGTTTTAAAAAATGTTATGCTAGGTAAGTAGGAAGGATCAAACACGGAGTCATGAGTAAAAGTAGGAAAATAAAGTGTGAAAAAAACAAAAAAAACACACCTCAGATATTGTTCTGCCGTTTGTGCATATTATATTTGCATAAATTACCTTGATTTTTAATCCTATTAAGGTCAAAATCAGACGTGAAAAATGAGTTCATTTTATTTATATAGAGATAAAATGCATAAGGCGACATAAGAGTGAAAAAGAATAGTACGAACTTCGAGTTCATGAAGATTTATGTTCCGATATTTTTATGGCACCACAATTCTGATCTATACTTATGATCAGGGACTAAGTTCTATCTGACATAAATTCTTTTTAATGCAGTAATAATTCGAAGTAAATAACAGTCACTTGATCCGGCCACCATCTGAGCTATTAATGTATTTCTCTCTTTTTCCTTCATTCTAGAGTGATTCAATATCATTTTTATTTATGACGCTGTTGTTATTTAGAAAAATAGTGACTCCATTTTGCAGTCATCAGTTCATTTTCATACGTTTATCTGTACATAAAAGATTGTAAATTATATGGAACATTAAAAGGGATTTACTTCTACGTAAGAATAGTAAGCACTAATAATTATTCAATACATTATATTTATTATTATTATTATTATTATCATCATTATTATTATTATTAATAATAATGATAATAATAATAATAATAATAATAATAATAAGAAGAAGAAGAAGAAGAAGAAGAAGAACAACAACAACAACAGAACAAACCCAGCAGAGCCATGATAACTATCAAAATGGAAAAAAAACGAAGAAAGAAATGGACAACAAAAGAGAATAGACTCATAATGGAGTGCTATTATAGAAGTCACCATAAATATAGATATGGTGGTTATCGGAAAAGAATGAAAGAACTATGAGACCTATCCAGTGACTACCATGCGGCAGAACAAAGAATTTCGGACCAAGCAAGACTGGTACTCAAGAAAGGTTAGGTCTCTAAACTAGAACTAGCAGAAATTCAGCGAAAAATAAATAATGAAACTGAACAAGAAGCATCCCCCAACGGACCCGCACCTAGAGCAACTGCACAAGTTGAAGCCTCACAAGTAAAAACACCAAATACGGAAGACCAACAAAGAACGAAGTCTACAAACGTGGAAATCGAGAACAATGAAAGAACTAACAGAGAATGAAGCAAATGAAATAAATAAAATAATACAGCTTATGAACTAGGGAAAAACAAAGCTCCCATTGTTAAGGAACTAAGAGCAGCAGAAATTAAAAACAGAAACAGAGAACGTAAGCAAGCTCCTACCACACGTCCCCAAAAATACAATCACAGACTTAAACAACCTAATTTACGCAGGCGCCAAAATGGTAGGTATGAATCTCAAATCAGTAAGCAACCGGGAACAAGCGGACCGACAACATCTGGATGGGAAATAAGACTAGAAACTCAAATACACAAACATAAAAAAGAAAGCAAAATGATCAACAGGAAGAAAGCAATGTGGAGAAAACAGAATATTGGAAATGCAACTGGCAGGGAGAGGCTAAACAAGAAACATAAAGAACTGTACCAAAAAATAAAAGCAAAAGAAGCGAGATTGAGACGATATAGATATAAATCTGAACAATGCAAACAAAACATGACATTTGAAACTAATGAAATCCAATTCTACCAAAATGTGAACAGAGGAAAAACAAAAACAGACAGAAATAAAACTCTACTGGAGTAAAATATGGGAAGAGCGACGAGATCACAATAGAAATGCCGAATGGCTGAAAGACATGAAAGAGAGTTACAATAAATAGAAGAAGGAACAGTGAATGATATCAGCAAGGAAACCCTAAAGAAAACCATAGGATAATGGCAAACTGGAGAGCACCAAGGCACGACGGGATACATGCATACTGGTTCAAAAAATTAACAACCTTACACGAAAGGCTAGCCCGAAACCTGAGAAGATATATACAGGAAGCAAGCGTACCAGACTGGATGACAAAAGGTAGGACCACGCTGCTACAGAAGGACACGCAGAAAGGAACCGTCCCTAGCAATTATAGGCCAATCACGTGCTTACCCACTATGTGGAAGATACTGACAGCACAACTGAGGGAACAAATCTACCACTCACTGAATAACCGTGGACTTATCCCCGAGGAACAGAAAGGATGCCAAAAAGGTAAAAGAGGAACGCATTATATGTTATATGTTGATCAAAAGATCCTAAATGAGGTAAAAAGGAAGAGGAAAAATTTAGCCATGGCAAGGATTGATTACAAGCATGGATAATAGAATGACTAAAAATGTATAAAGCGGAATCACAACGTAATAGAAAATGCAATGAAAACATTGAAAGCTGATGGACAACATACAACAGAAATTAACATACAAAGAGGCATCTTCATAGGAGACTCACTATCACCACTACTGTTCATCATAGCCATCACTCCCTTGAACAATATTCTGAGAAAGTGTCAAGCCGGGTACAAGTTCCCCAATATAGAGGAAAAAATGAACCACCTGATGACCATGGTCGATCTGAAACTTTTTGCAAGGACCGAAAAGGAGCTAGAGACACTAATTAACACTACCAAGATCTTCAGCTAAGATATCCAAATGGAATTTGGAATGGAAAAGTGCGCACAACTAGTTATATGAAAGGGAAAACTGGAAACGACAGAAGGCATGGAACTACCCAACCAAACAGAAATTTGGGCACTAGGGGAACAAGACGACTATAAATACTTGGGAATTCTGGAAGCGGACACCATCAGAGCAACAGTAATGAAAGAGAAAATTGGAAAGGCATACCCCAGGAGAACAAGAAAACTCCTCAAAACGAGATTATATAGAATAATCCTAATAAAAGTTATAAATACATGGACAGTATCACTAGTAAGATACGCTGTTCCGTTTATAGGGTGGACAAAAGAAGAACTGAGAAACTCGATCAGAAAACCAGGAAATACATGACCATGCATAATGCACTACACCCAACGGACGATATTGACAGAATCTACGTGAAAAGGAAAGACGGCGGGAGAGGACTGATCTGTATAGAAGACTATATGTGTTACAGAATGGATTGAGAGAGAGAGAGAGGTGTTCCCTCCACTTCACTGGGGGTGGGGGACGCTGAAGTGTTCAAAGCAAGCAAGATTCACTTCCATATCCTGTGTCGACATCTGGAAGAAAAATAAAAAGTACTATAAAACCAATTCATCGTCTTGGAATGATAAATCTTCGTCTAACAGGTACCAGCCCCCCTCCAAGAGAAGATGAATTCCAGATGGATCAACATCGACGACACATGAAGTAAGGTATGTCGAAGAAAATGCATGTAACACACACACACAAAAGCATATGAACAATTAGATATGAACACACACAACCGCATATGAAACTAGACGACCATACGCACACGGAATTCTTTTATGACACACATACTCTCCTTTCATTCTAATAATAATCATTCAATGACAACAAATACAATTATGGTCCTCCCCTTTTATGTTATACACCAAACGTCAATTTGGTGCCCCTCTATGATAACCCAAGTGATAACTTCAATGAGAACACTATGTAACAAACGTTCAATTTGGTGCCGTAACTTACCAGACCACCTAGCAAGGGTGGGTTTAAAAGAAACAAGAAGAAAAAAAAAAAGAACTTCGGTTACCACGGGGGGAGAAAGACAAGAAAAACACAATAAAATGTCTGGAAAAAAAGGGAAAAAGAAGAAAAAAAAGAACAGTAGAAAAAATACAAATCAACACACACAACGTAGGGTCCATTAAAACACTAGGCGAATTAGAAAAATAATTAAGAAAAAAAAGAAAAGAAATACACATTTACACATGAAGAACCTCTTATAAAGAAAGAAAGAAATGGTTCTGAAGAAAAAACAGACACATTAAAATTATATATAGATAGATTTATATGATAAATCAATAAAAAGAATTAAGGGTAGAACGGTACGTTAAAAAGAAAATAAAATAAAAAAGAACGTTTCTGTGTAGAAAAAACAATAGAAGAAATTGAAAAAAAACAGCTATGACGATAGACATACAGATAATAAATTGTAAATTTTTAATGAACAGCCAGTGAGTAAACCAAAAAGAAAAAAAATAAAACATATGACTTTAGTAACAGTGTGGGCCAGGAATGAACCTTTCAGCTTACCAAAAGATAAACACGTCAATCACAAATATGTGTTATGAATATTTTTGTTGCATTTTTAAACTGTGAAATTAAGTGTAACTTTTAATGAAAAACAATATGTACTCTGCCAATGTGATTTTTTTCCTTTTTCACTAATTGTACGATTTTTTTTTCTTGGGAATTTTTTTCTGACGTGGACAATTTTAGTTCCATCGATGTGTTAGGATTGTCTGAGACTTTATAAGTGAGTCGTTTTATTTTATTTTAGACACGACTATGTATTTTAATTATAAATCTCTAGGTATTTTTTTGTAAACGACTGTGATTTTTCTTTAATTTTGAATTCTGTGGAATGGTATGCAGCCGACCTCAGGAGTTAATGACGTGGTCAATTTTGGGTTTCCACGAATCGGTGTTTTGTTATTTGGAATTTTGTTATTAGTGAGATGGGACTCTGTGATTGCTTATAGGACATTTTTGTATTTTTTAATTTATTATTTTTATGTAATTGGTGTGTTGTCAAACGGTATTGTGCAGAATTTTCTTGTTCTTTGACATGTATTTTTTTCGCAGAATGGGGAGGTGGAATACTGGCTTGTGGGGTCTATGGAAAGAATGATTAATAAAAGAAAGAACGTGTTGTTAAGTAATTAATTAATAATCATAATAGTAATAATAAAATTGGGAAAAAGAGAAAGATATAAGATTTAAACAGTGTAATAAATAATAATAATAATAATAAACACTACTGGGTTATGCATAAGGGATCAACTAGTTCTTAAGTTTCGGAAGAGTCAAAGGTTCAGTCGGTATTAATTTTAATTTTCGAAATGTAGAATAAATGTTCTATTCGACATGAGTGACGTTTTGACCACATAAGTATGGTAGAAAAAAAAGGATAAATATAAGGTTAAATAAACTAGATGAAGAAATGAAAGCAAAAAAGTGGGGCGTGAATGGAATTTAATTTCTGTGGCAAGCATGTTAGAATTTTGGAGAGGTGTTTAATTACATGGGTAGTTATTAATTTCATTATTCTCGAGAAGTGATTCGAATTTTATTTTTTTTATCGTGATTTCTATTGATTTCGAGTAGAATCAACATGGAGCAAGTTTGAATACTTCATGTGTGGAAATCCGATGTTTTCCGTGTAGCTATGTGTCTTCAAGGCAGGTTACGCTTACCGACTTTGGAAAAAAATTTTTTTTCTGACATAGCAGTAAACGGAATGTATTCTGTCCAGCGTGAGCGGATCTAGTTGTAATCAACTTCAGGGAGCAAATGAAATACCCTCTGACATGGCGTAAGGGGCAGAGGGGGTGCAATGGCTGACGTGGCCATTATGTTACGAATCGCTCAAGGGAAGATGAATGAAATAAGTATGCAAGTACTTAGGAAAATAGAAGGCTACCCACCATAAGAAAGATTAAGAGGTTTTTTGTTTCCCACAAAATACTAGTAATAAGAGTAGGCTTATGATGAATACGATAAGGCTTGGGATGGGAACATTTTTTTTTGTGTGCTACCTATGGGAAGAAAAGCTGATCTGTAAAGCCAAGGACGATGATAGTCCGTTTTGAAGAGGCGGGTGGACCTCGATTTTATTATTCGGTTGATTGTCGAGAATTTATCGATCACGCGTAGTGTCGACGGGAGTAAAGGATGCTCCTGAAATTCTGATTTAAATTAAGAAGAGACCATGGGGTCACAGGGAGTTGTTGACCTTCGAGGGCGCAAGGATTAGCGCCACATGGTATTATTTGTTGATATTATTTTACTTAGTATATGTTATTAATTATTGAATAAAGGTATGACAGTTTTCTTTGCCAGTGGGGTGAGTATATATATCCCATTCTTAGTAAATGTGGGAAGTAGAAATGTATGCCTTCGCCATACATTTTGAAAAAAAAGGGAGGAAGGAATGTTACAGAATGGATTGAGAGAGAGAGAGAGAGAGGTGAGTAAACGTGAAGTGTAGACACGTTTACCAGAACCGAGGGTCAGCTGACCAGATTACGTATGAGTGACGTGGTCAGGTTGGCTAGATCTGAGAGACTGGATTTGGACTTTGAAGAAGACGGACGGCTTAATAGCTGTTCCCTCCCCTTCACTGGGGGTGGGGGACGCTGAAGTGTTCAAAGCAAGCAAGATTCACTTCCATATTCTGTGTCGACATCTGGAAGGAAAATAAAAAGTACTATAAAACCAATTCATCGTCTTGGAGTGATAAATATTCGTCTAACAGGTACCAGTCTCCCTCCAAGAGAAGATGAATTCCAGATGGATCAACATCGACGACACATGAAGTAAGGTATGTCGAAGAAAATGCATGTAACACACACACAAGCATATGAACAATTAGATATGAACACACACAACCGCATATGAAACTAGACGATCATACGCACACGGAATTCTTTTATGACACGCATACTCTCCTTTCATTCTAATAATAATCATTTAATGACAACAAATACAATTATGGTCCTCCCCTTTTTATGTTATACACCAAACGTCAATTTGGTGCCCCTCTATGATAACCCAAGTGATAACTTCAATGAGAACACTATGTAACAAATGTTCAATTATGTGCCGTAACTTACCAGACCACCTAGCAAGGGTGGGTTTAAAAGAAACAAGAAGAAAAAAAAAGAACTTCGGTTACCACGGGGGGAGAAAGACAAGAAAAACACAATAAAATGTCTGGAAAAAAGGGAAAAAGAAGAAAAAAAAGAACAGTAGAAAAAATACAAATCAACACACACAACGTAGGGTCCATTAAAACACTAGGCGAATTAGAAAAATAATTAAGAAAAAAAAGAAAAGAAATACACATTTACACATGAAGAACCTCTTATAAAGAAAGAAAGAAATGGTTCTGAAGAAAAAACAGACACATTAAAATTATATATAGATAGATTTATATGATAAATCAATAAAAAGAATTAAGGGTAGAACGGTACGTTAAAAAGAAAATAAAATAAAAAAGAACGTTTCTGTGTAGAAAAAACAATAGAAGAAATTGAAAGAAAACAGCTATGACGATAGACATACAGATAATAAATTGTAAATTTTTAATGAACAGCCAGTGAGTAAACCAGAAAGAAAAAAAATAGAACATATGACTTTAGTAACAGTGTGGGCCAGGAATGAACCTTTCAGCTTACCAAAAGATAAACACGTCAATCACAAATACGTGTTATGAATATTTTTGTTGCATTTTTAAACTGTGAAATTAAGTGTAACTTTTAATGAAAAACAATATGTACTCTGCCAATGTGATTTTTTTCCTTTTTCACTAATTGTACGATTTTTTTTCTTAGGAATTTTTTTTCTGACGTGGACAATTTTAGTTCCATCGATGTGTTAGGATTGTCTGAGACTTTATAAGTGAGTCGTTTTATTTTATTTTAGACACGACTATGTATTTTAATTATAAATCTCTAGGTATTTTTTTGTAAACGACTGTGATTTTTCTTTAATTTTGAATTCTGTGGAATGGTATGCAGCCGACCTCAGGAGTTAATGACGTGGTCAATTTTGGGTTTCCACGAATCTGTGTTTTGTTATTTGGAATTTTGTTGTTAGTGAGATGGGACTCTGTGATTGCTTATAGGACATTTTTGTATTTTTTAATTTATTATTTTTATGTAATTGGTGTGTTGTCAAACGGTATTGTGCAGAATTTTCTTGTTCTTTGACATGTATTTTTTTTCGCAGAATGGGGAGGTGGAATACTGGCTTGTGGGGTCTATGGAAAGAATGATTAATAAAAGAAAGAACGTGTTGTTAAGTAATTAATTAATAATCATAATAGTAATAATAAAATTGGGAAAAAGAGAAAGATATAAGATTTAAACAGTGTAATAAATAATAATAATAATAATAAACACTACTGGGTTATGTATAAGGGATCAACTAGTTCTTAAGTTTCGGAAGAGTCAAAGGTTCAGTCGGTATTAATTTTAATTTTCGAAATGTAGAATAAATGTTCTATTCGACATGAGTGACGTTTTGACCACATAAGTATGGTAGAAAAAAAAGGATAAATATAAGGTTAAATAAACTAGATGAAGAAATGAAAGAAAAAAGTGGGGCGTGAATGGAATTTAATTTCTGTGGCAAGCATGTTAGAATTTTGGAGAGGTGTTTAATTACATGGGTAGTTATTAATTTCATTATTCTCGAGAAGTGATTCGAATTTTATTTTTTTTATCGTGATTTCTATTGATTTCGAGTAGAATCAACATGGAGCAAGTTTGAATACTTCATGTGTGGAAATCCGATGTTTTCCGTGAAGCTATGTGTCTTCAAGGCAGGTTGCGCTTACCGACTTTGGAAAAAAAAATTTTTTCTGACATAGCAGTAAACGGAATGTATTCTGTCCAGCGTGAGCGGATCTAGTTGTAATCAACTTCAGGGAGCAAATGAAATGCCCTCTGACATGGCGTAAGGGGCAGAGGGGGTGCAATGGCTGACGTGGCCATTATGTTACGAATCGCTCAAGGGAAGATGAATGAAATAAGTATGCAAGTACTTAGGAAAATAGAAGGCTACCCACCATAAGGAAGATTAAGAGGTTTTTTGTTTCCCACAAAATACTAGTAATAAGAGTAGGCTTATGACGAATACGATAAGGCTTGGGATGGGAACATTTTTTTTGTGTGCTACCTATGGGAAGAAAAGCTGATCTGTAAAGCCAAGGACGATGATAGTCCGTTTTGAAGAGGCAGATGGACCTCGATTTTATTATTCGGTTGATTGCCGAGAATTTATCGATCACGCGTAGTGTCGACGGGAGTAAAGGATGCTCCTGAAATTCTGATTTAAATTAAGAAGAGACCATGGGGTCACAGGGAGTTGTTGACCTTCGAGGGCGCAAGGATTAGCGCCACATGGTATTATTTGTTGATATTATTTTACTTAGTATATGTTATTAATTATTGAATAAAGGTATGACAGTTTTCTTTGCCAGTGGGGTGAGTATATATATCCCATTCTTAGTAAATGTGGGAAGTAGAAAATGTATGCCTTCGCTATACATTTTGAAAAAAAAGGGAGGAAGGAATGTTACAGAATGGATTGAGAGAAAGAGAGAGAGAGAGGTGAGTAAACGTGAAGTGTAGACACGCTTACCAGAACCGAGGGTCAGCTGACCAGATTACGTATGAGTGACGTGGTCAGGTTGGCTAGATCTGAGAGACTGGATTTGGACTTTGAAGAAGACGGACGGCTTAATAGCTGTTCCCTCCCCTTCACTGGGGGTGGGGGACGCTGAAGTGTTCAAAGCAAGCAAGATTCACTTCCATATTCTGTGTCGACATCTGGAAGGAAAATAAAAAGTACTATAAAACCAATTCATAGTCTTGGAGTGATAAATATTCGTCTAACAGGTACCAGTCTCCCTCCAAGAGAAGATGAATTCCAGATGGATCAACATCGACGACACATGAAGTAAGGTATGTCGAAGAAAATGCATGTAACACACACACACAAGCATATGAACAATTAGATATGAACACACACAACCGCATATGAAACTAGACGATTATACGCACACGGAATTCTTTTATGACACGCATACTCTCCTTTCATTCTAATAATAATCATTTAATGACAACAAATACAATTATGGTCCTCCCCTTTTATGTTATACACCAAACGTCAATTTGGTGCCCCTCTATGATAACCCTAGTGATAACTTCAATGAGAACACTATGTAACATGTGAAGGACACAAAAAAAGAACTAGAAATATACATAATACAAAACACTGAAAAGATAATTATGGCAGCGAGAGACACTGAAACACCCCAACAAAACAGAAAACAGAGAGACAAATGACAAAACGAGAAAAGAGAAGTGGGAAGAGAAACAAATCCACAGAAGATTCATGAGAATGACAAAAGATGAGAATAACGAAAACACCTGGACATGGATGCTAAAATGACATATATACCGAGAAACTGAATCTCTTATAAGTGCCGCGCAAGATAACTCGATAAGAACCAACCATATAAAAGCAAGGATCAATAAAACACGAGAAAACAGCAAATGCAGACCGTGTGGTAAAAGAGACGAAACGATAAACCATATAGTAAGTGAATGCAGCAAACTGGCCCAAAAGGAATACAAAAACAGGCATGGCCAAGTCGGGAGGGCGGTGCACTTGGAATTGTGAAAACGACTGCATTTTGAGCGTACAGACAAATGGTCCAAGGAACAGCACTCGAAAACGAGAACCACAAAATCCTATGGGACATTGACATACAGACGGGCAAACCCATCCAAGCAAGAAGACCAGATGTCGTAATAATAACAAGAAAGAAAAATCCTGTCAAATCGTTGACTTTGCTGTCCCAGCTGAGCATAAGATATGTATGAAAGAAAAGGAGAAACGAAACAAATACACAGAGTTAGCCAGAGAATTAAAAAGGATTTGGATGGCGAAGAAAATCCAAATAGTACCGATAATAGTAGGAGCGCTTAGAACAATTCCGAAAAACTTCGAAAAAAAGAATGCCATAATTGGAATCAGAGGAATAATTGCAAAAATACAACGACGAACGATAATGAAAACGACTGAAATGTTTAGGAAACCCCCTGAATGCGTAGAATAATACAAGAAGACAATATAATGAATAAGTGTTACAGGGAATGAAGAACACAGAAGCTGCATATCTACAAGATCTACACCCCCTTTGACACCCCCTAATCGTTCCTCCCAATAGATAAGTGATACCAAAGAGCCGAGAAGGTTCAAGAATGATTGAAATACCGAGGTGAGAGCGGTGGTCAGACCTCGGCTGGACAAGCGCATAGAGAACTGGGACCTTGGGGAGGCTGAGTGCCACTCAAATTCCAGTATAAACCAATGACCACTACCAGCGAGAAATCAATGGTAAGCGGCTGTTGCGATGATGCAAATTCATTTGCAAATCCTATCGAAAGAGGTGGAGAGAGCTGGACGTCTGGGGGAGACTTGTTGTCACTCAGGTTCCAGAGAACACCGCAGGTTTCCAGTCAGATCGTTTGTTGACTTGTGTGAAAGCTCGATGTGAGCCAATAATAATAACACCAATTTTTTCATCGTACAAACAGACCAAAGTAAAATAGGAGACTAAAAGCGAAGCAAATACAAAGAACTGGCCAGAGGGCTCAAAAGAACTTGAAAAATGAAGAAAGTAAACATAACACCACTTATAGTATAAGCGCTAGGAACAATACCGAAAAATTATGAAAAAAGGAGTGAGCATTTGATGATGGCCTGTGTGGCCAGTCCTACTTATTATTATTATTATTATTATTATTATTATTATTATTATTATTATTATTATTATGCGGAAAACTTGTGACCGCCTAGACTCATGGAATATCACAGTTAATTGACAAAAAAGTCTTTGATCGTAGCCTGAGTACAATTTTTAATAAGTACAAATATATATTACATTTCTCTTATGCTGCCTGTCTGTCTGTCTGTCCCTTGAAACGTTCTCGAAAACTCAATACCGATGTTACTGTAAATTTGTATGGCCATTTTTCATAAGCATATATAACGTACAACATATCATGGCATATGTGCTATGCAGATTGAAGGTTTGATATGGAGTAATGGGGATTAGTATTTAATGCAGAAATAAGCATCAAGCCGATCAATTTTACAAAACACTAATTCTAATCCAATAGGCCATAAATGTTCCTTGTTTTCAATAGGTTACAAATTTAGCACACACACACACACACACACACACACACACACACACACACACACACGCATATATATATATATATATATATATATATATATATATATATATATATATATATATATATATATATATATGGGTGTGTGGGGGGTGGGGGTGAGATTGTCTGTGCCTGTGTGTGTAAATATATGTATATATAGCAAAAATGATAATGAATAAAACCCGAAGAAAGTGCTCAATTCTATTGCAGATCAAATATGTGTTTTATATTTTATTACCGTTTTATCTGTTTAGTTACACATGTTTCGGCTACCGAATCGTATTAACAACCCAGTAACATTGTCAAACTTTACAGAACCCTTTCTGTAAAGTCTTAGAAAGTTACTGGATCGTTAATACGCTTCGGTAGCCGAAACATGTGTAACCAAACAGATAAAACGGTAAATAAAACATATAAGTATATATACATATATATATATATATGTGTGTGTGTGTGTGTGTGTGTGTGTGTGTGTGTGTGTGTGTGTGTGTGTGGATAGGATAGAGAATGGGAGAGTGTGACATTCAATAATTCTTCTATTAAGTCCGCATTACTTACAGTTACTTACATTTTAATTGAAATATTTCTACAGTCGCCCGCATTTAATGCTAATCTTCGACGAACTACTTGTTTGAAAGAGACATATTGTAACGTATCAGAATTTACCCTTTTGTGCGCAACGCCCTCACAAGTGAGCATCTTTTTTTTAAATACTGCTTAAGTCTTTTACGCTATATATTGGTAGTTAAACAGAAGCCATAGAAAACAAATTGTGAGAAAACTTGTATAGGTAGATCTCTTTCATTCGTTTTGCACTGACAAGCCTTTCATGTTTGATCGACAGGGAATTCATAACGAATTACTTGATGAGTGGCTTTTCCAACGGTCCACAATCAAAGTCTCGAGCACTTACCGGTTCGTTCCAAACTGAATTGAACAAGTCGATAAATTTATGATGGTATAGGGATTTTGATTTATGGGCATCATTTGACAGATTTAAATACCCAATAATAAAAAGAATACGATGTGCTATTACGTTTGCCTTGTACTTAATAAATGAAAAAGTGTTCTTAACACCAGTGGTTCGCATTGTCCGAGCTATCGACCGATCGTCGTGTCTGACTACGACGTCAAGTTTCTCAGAAAAAATGAAAGAAACGCTTTTATACTGGCAATAAAGTTAGAATTCAATGAAAACTCGTTTGTTTTATAGACTTTTGTGTTTCGCCAATTGTTCAGTGAGAAGTTGGATCTGGTCATGAGAAAAAGATTATTTATTTAGAATGGTTTACCAGCTATCAAGTCTTGGGGCCATTTGCGCATTGGGTTTAAAGTGATGGTAAGTCTAACTACAATCGCCTCCATCAGTAAACTTTGGTTCGATGGGCAGGAGATAACGTAAAAGAAAATAAATTATACATAAAGAAGTATCCACTAGATTTCCATATCACTCAGCTTAGAGACGACAGTGCTGTAGTTAGCAGAGATGCAGGTTCCTCGCAACTTGTTCCAATAGCAAGAGATTGTAAGTAAAATATTATCTTCACGAAAATTTAAATGTGTTTTGTTAAATTGATAAGGACAGAGACTACCATTTTATAATTGTACCTAAACGAGTTCTTGCAGTGAATGTTTTAATGAAAGACACGGCGTTGGCGTTCAGTCAAGTATCTTCCATAGATACAGTAAGTAGAAAGGGGATAGACACTTTAGAAGATACTATCTCCAAAATTGCCAGGTAAAGTCTGTACTCTCTCAAGACATGAAATGGTGCTCGGCGTTGTACCTACCCAAAAATGGCTGTCGTACTTCATCGGACAACGTATCTGGCTCTTGCACAGATGGAGAATTACGTCATGTCTGAGATGGTTGCTGTGGTTGTAGATTCTAACATTTTTGGACAGATTAAGTACCAGATTTAATGTAATTTTATGGATTGTAGAACATGCGACTTCCTCGAGTGAGCTCATATTTTCGGTTCCATTTAAAGAGTAACGCCATTGAAAATTGTTTAGAAAATACATCATTGTAATTCTTTCTCTCTTAAGGAGCAAACAGATTTTTCTTGTGCAGGGCCTTTCTAGGAGATTTTCTTTTGTATAGGCTAATAGGAAAACACAGTTATATAACAAAAGAAAATTTTATTAACAAAAACGTGCTACTGAAATACACGCCATAATGACATGATGCTAGAACTACTCCGGACTGCTGCCACGAGGTAAAGCTATATCTATCTATCTATCTATCTATCTATCTTTATATATATATATATATATATATATATATATATATATATATATATACATACAAATACATATGCATTTGTTTATGTGCGCGTGTGTGGGTGTGAGTTTATAAAAGTCCAGAACAATGCATAAAAACAGATAACGTAAAATGAAATATCTCTCATATATTTGTTTACCATAATGCATCAAGCAAACTACCTTTTCCTCTCATAAAGGCTAGCAGGCGGGCCGGCATTGCCCGGTCGTAAAATACACTTAATATGATATTTTGATTAATGTATATTTTATATTTATTGTTATATTAGACCCAATACATAGTACTGATTAAAACATTTTTATATAACAGGTTCGCCACCGCCGAGAATGGAAACCAAACCATTTAGGTTACGATTTACCTTTTCCTTAGACGTTAATGCCTGAACTATTTAGACATGTTTTCTGCAAGACTAAAAACTAAAACATGAACTAATAGCTATTATGTTACGCATAATGCCGTCGTTCGACCTTCACTTGGCAAATTCTATTTCTTTCATTTTCACACTTTTGCACAGATTTTAACCGGCTAAAACCAAAATATAAAGTTTCGCGTATCTTCGAATACCTTATATATTAATTTCATATCTGTAACGAAAAATTGACAGTGGAGTTTGGTAGGCAACATATTTAAATAAATTTATATACGCATACATAAACATATATAGGAATAGGTTTGTGTTTTCTATAACATTTTACACAAATTCCATGAACAAAGCTTCTTTCTTAGAACTGCACGCCTGTGGAACTCTGTTCCGTCTGCCTGCTTCCCTCCGGACTACAACTTGGTTGTCTTCAAGTCCAATGTTAACAAATTCCTAATGAACCGCCCCCTTAAGTAAACATTTCAGCAAATCTCCTCACTAACGTAATGTACTTGCAATAACCCTTATCCCTGAGTGGCTTCCGGGCCTTGATAAGTAGTGATCACTGTGTAACAAAAAATAAATAAATATTACGCAAGTATAAATTATGTAGAATATCTGCCTGAATATAATTACACGTAATAGTTAACTAATGATGATCAACTAAGAAGAAAACCGAAAACAACTAATATGGAATTAATTAAAATGAATATTTAAAATAATATTCAAATTAGCTAGTTTTTTTTTTGTAAATGGATGCAGTTTTACGGCGAGTATATAACAAAGTTGCATTTTCTTTTGAAATATATATATATATATATATATATATATATGTATATGTATATATATATATATATTATCACTAATCAGTTTCATTATTTTTTTAAATGTATAAATAAGCTTAACCTCTTCCCAACGCATAAGAGTGGGATGCTCCTCAAATGATTACAGATATGTTATATTCAAATTCAACGCTCAAAACATTAATTTTAAAAACCGATATAATATGCTGTTTATCTTCCGTTGGTTAGTCTGTACGTTTCGCTTTTAAAAGACTGAATACAATATTTGAAAGCTAAGCTGTTTGAGATCCTGGACTAATGGATTGATTTAAAAGATTGTCTCTTAAATGTGATTTTATTATTTGTATTGAATTATGTTGCACAATATTACTTTCTGAGTATTTATTAATACTTATTAATTCATGTCATCCTGGTCAGTTCTTTATTAAGATAAAAACAAAACTTGCTTGAGAGAAATGTTAATAACCTCATAATTGCTGCGTCTTATTGATTTTTCTGCTATATGGAAAACATATCGTCTTAATCAAAATATATTTGCTAATATACTATATAATAAAATGATTGCAGAAATTCCCCCCATCGACAAAATATCGTACGTTTTCAACAACATATGCCATATTAAATATATTAGGTATTAACTATTATCCACCATCTTATGTAACTTTAGAACGCCGTTTTATACACATTCATTTTTTATAACAACATTTTACATTAAATCAAGGAGAAAAATCATCACGATCTCCATTATCTTTAGAGAAAGTAATTTTTTTTATTTTTCCCTCTAAATTCAAAGCCCTCCCACCGCTTCTAGTCAAGACCGGGAAGGCATATACACATTATTAAATGTATTGCACTGACACCCTTCTCAAATGGATCATACGCTCGTGGGCATAAATTAACTTTACGATTCAAAAAATAATTTCTGCCTATTAGCATGCCAGCAATTCTCAATAGCCGAGAACCTAATAATCTATTATTCTAGAATAAACACCTTCTTACAAAAATGAACACGTCAGACCTTTACATGAAGCAATAGTTTTATGAATATTAAATCAGATATAAAATTATTAAACGGACATAATCATAATGTTACGTATGTTTATACGCAACTAACGCCTACAAAAAACAATCTCTGACACAAAATACATAAAATGTATACATAATATTGTTTTTTTTTTCTTTTTTCGCTTTCGATTATACAGAGAAACCTAGAACGGTGCTATTTCTTGTTTTGTTTGTTTGTTTGTTTTGGGGGGTCGCTTTTTTTAGAACGGACCGTTTCCTTCTTCATACGTTTTTGTTTATTTATATTTTTGCAATACCTATGCAGACATTAACATTGAACATATAACCCCCCCCCAAAAAAAACACACATATAAAACAACCTTGTCAACATAACATTTTTGTTTACGGTTACCATTGTTTACTTTGTGTTTCTTGCATTAACAGTTTAGAATTTAATATCGTATGCATGTGTTTCATGATAGACAAATTAGAGACACACGTGGCTACTTTTTTCCCCTTTGTTGCTTGGTATTTGCGTCTCCGGATTCTGACAGCGATTATAAATGTTAAATATGGAGCAAATATTACTTACAACTTCCCATTTGATGGGGTGTCTATTCCAAGAGACGTTCTTAATATGGGCATGTTGCAGGTGACAGAGGAGGTTGGGGTGTTCGTTCCGAAAGCCGCTCTTTAACACAAGGAGGATGGCGGTTGGACAACAGCAACAATAACAATAAACGTATTTTATTGCTTTATGGGGGGAGCTGTTTGATTATAGATCAATTTTTAAAAAATATAAATCTTTACCTCAGATCCACCTACGAACTTTCCTTTAAACTGAGGACGTTTATAGGGGTTCATTATGCTTTCAGAAAATCTCGTATATTGAGCAAATCCAGTAGATTTGAACAAATCTAATTATATCCGACCGACACTGTCACCGTCAAATTTCTTTATGTGTTCATAGTATTTGAGCGTGGGAATCCTATTAGCAATTAACAAGGTTAAATGTGTGTCAAATATTTGGACAGTGGCCCCATTATCAAAATGGTGTGTCTCTTCCGAAAGCCGTTCTTAACATGGAGATGTTGCTGCTGACCGTTCTATACAAGCGGAAGGGTGGTGTTGGGCAACAACAACAACAACAAAAGCAACACCCGTACTCTATTTTTTCTATGAGAAGTAGAGTGTCAGGCTTTCATAGGGCAACGCCGGTTAACATGTCCTGCTAGTTAAATACATTTCTCATTACCTGGACCTTAAAAATCAGTTTATATAATTGTAAGTAATAAGTAGTATATATGATCCTAAGTAATAATCAGTTTATACAATTGTAAGTAATAACCAGTTTATATAATTGTAAGTAATAATCAGTTTATATAATCCTAAGTAATAATCAGTTTATATAATTGTCAGTAATAACCAGTTCATATAATTGTAAATAATAATCAGTATATATAATTGTAAGTAATAATCAGTTTATATAATTGTAAGTAATAACCAGTTTATATAATTTTAAGTAGTAATCTGTTTATATAATTGTAAGTAATAATCAGTTTATATAATTGTAAATAATAACCAATTTATATAATTGTAAGTAATAATCAGTTTATATAATTGTAAGTAATAATCAGTTTATATAATTGTAAGTAATAACCAATTTATATAATTGCAAGTAATAATCAGTTTATATAATTATAATTATTAATCAGTTTATATAATCGTAAGTAATAATCAGTTTATATAATTCTAAGTAATAATCAGTTTATATAATTGTAAGTAATAATCAGTTTATATTATTGTAAGTGATAATCAGTTTATATAATTGTAAGAAATAATCAGTTTATAAAATTGTCAGTAATAAGCAGTTTATATAATTGTAAGTAATAACCAATTTATATAATTATAAGTAATAATCAGTTTATATAATTATAAGTAATAATCAGTTTATATAATTGTAAGTAATAATCAGTTTATATAATTGTAATAATAATCAGTTTATATAATTGTAATAATAATCAGTTTATATAATTTGAAGTAATAACCAGTTTATATAATTGTAAGTAATAATCAGTGCATATAATCGTAAGTAGTAACCAGTTCATATAACTGTAAGTAATATTCAGTTTATATAATTGTAAGTAATAATCAGTTTATATAATTGTAAGTAATAATCAGTTTATATAATTGTAAGTGATAATCAGTTTATATAATTATAAGTAATAATCAGTTTATATAATTGTAAGTAATAATCAGTGCATATAATTGTAAGTAATAACCAGTGCATATAATTTTAATGATAATCAGTTTATATAATTGTAATAATAATCAGTGCATATAATCGTAAGTACTAACCAGTTCATATAATTGTAAGTAATAATCGGTTTATATAATTGTAAGTAATAATCAGTTTATATAATTGTAAGTAATAATCAGTTTATATAATTGTAAGTGATAATCAGTTTATATAATTGTAAGTGATAATCAGTTTATATAATTGTCAGTAATAAGCAGTTTATATAATTGTAAGTAATAAACAGTTAATATAATTGTAAGTAATAATCAGTTTATATAATTGTAAGTAATAACCAATTTATATAATTTGAAGTAATATCCAGTTTATATAATTGTAAGTAATAATCAGTTCATATAATCGTAAGTAATAATCAGTTTATATAATTGTAAGTAATAATTAGTTCATATAATTGTAAGTAATAATCAGTTTATATAATTGTAAGTAATAATTAGTTCATATAATTGTAAGTAATAATCAGTTTATATAATTGTAAGTAATAATCAGTTTATATAATTGTAAGTAATAATTAGTTCATATAATCGTAAGTAATAATCAGTTTATATAATTGTAAGTAATAATCAGTTCATATAATTGTAAGTAATAATCAGTTTATATAATTGTAAGTAATAATTAGTTCATATAATTGTAAGTAATACTCAGTTTATATAATCGTAAGTAATAACCAGTTTATATAATTGGAAGTAATAATAAATTTATATAATCGTAAGTAATAATCAGTTTATATAATTGTAAGTAATAATCAGTTTATATAATTGTAAGTAATAATCAGTTTATATAATTGTAAGTAATAATCAGTTTATATAAATGTAAGTAATAATCAGTTTATATAATTGTAAGAAATAATCAGTTTATATAATTGTAAGTAATAACCACTTTATATTATTGTAAGTAATAATCAGTTTATATAATTGTAAGTAATAATCAGTTTATATTATTGTAAGTAATAATCAGTTTATATAATTGTAAGTAATAATCAGTATATATAATTGTAAGTAATAATCAGTTTATATATTTGTAATTAATAATCAGTTTATATAATTGTAAGTAATAATCAGTTTATATAATTGTAAGTAATAATCAGTTTATATAATTGTAAGAAATAATCAGTGTATATAATTGTAAGTAATAACCAGTTTATATTATTGTAAGTAATAATCAGTTTATATATTTGTAATTAATAATCAGTTTATATAATTGTAAGTAATAAGCAGTTTATATAAATGTAAGTAATAATCAGTTTATATAATTGTAAGTAATAATCAGTTTATATAATTGTAAGTAATAACCAGTTTATATAATTGTAAGTAATAATCAGTTTATATAATTGTAAGTAATAACCAGTTTATATAATTGTAAGTAATAATCAGTTTATATAATTGTAAGTAATAACCAGTTTATATAATTGTAAGTAATAATCAGTTTATATAATTGTAAGTAATAATCAGTTTATATAATTGTAAGTAATAATCAGTTTATATAATTGTAAGTAATAACCAGTTTATATAATTGTAAGTAATAATCAGTTTATATAATTGTAAGTAATAACCAGTTTATATAATTGTAAGTAATAATCAGTTTATATAATTGTAAGTAATAATCAGTTTATATAATTGTAAGTAATAATCAGTTTATATAATTGTAAGTAATAATCAGTTTATATAATTGTAAGTAATAATCAGTTTATATAATTGTAAGTAATAATCAGTTTATATAATTGTAAGTAATAACCAGTGTATATAATTGTAAGTAATAATCAGTTTATATAATTGTAAGTAATAATCCGTTTATATTATTGTAAGTAATAATCAGTTTATATAATTGTAAGTAATAATCAGTTTATATAATTGTAAGTAATAATCAGTTTATATAATTGTAAGTAATAATCAGTTTATATAATTGTAAGTAATAATCAGTTTATATATTTGTATTTAATAATCAGTTTATATAATTGTAAGTAATAAGCAGTTTATATAAATGTAAGTAATAATCAGTTTATATAATTGTAAGAAATAATCAGTTTATATAATTGTAAGTAATAACCAATTTATATAATTGTAAGTAATAATCAGTTTATATAATTGACTAACAGTATTATTCTCATCTTCTCATTCTGCATTTGCAATTTTAGTATGATTTAACATTAGCCTAATCTGACCTTTGACCTTGATATGTGTAGATTTTATATAAATAAAATGGTCAATCAGATGATTAAATATATCCAATAAATATTACATTTTTTATTATGAAACATATATGGCCTAATCACGTCCACACACGGGTTCAAAGTTGAGCAACATTGATCCTGGTCAGTAACAGATAGATGAACACTTGGGAAACCAGGCGCTGTATGTAGAAGAACATCGAAAACTTGCAAGAACTGTTAAAACCTAATGCAGTCATATTTTTTAATCGGGATTTACATGCAACTGGACGCCGCTTGTGAACTTTGTATTTACATGATAATTTCACCTATGAGAAAGCTGGTAAACCCCGCATAGTGTAAGTGCCGCTGCCATATATACAGGGTGTCCCAATAAAATGTATATCCTCTTTAATTGGCCATAAAACAAACAGTTATTATAAGTAAGAAAAGTTTCAGACGTAAAATACTGTGAACAAATATAGAAACCAAGTAATTATAGAAACTGTTCAAATTGTTGGCCATTGTGGTCCATCAATAGCTAAAAACGCTCACTGATTGAATCGATAACGTTCTTAATTAGTCCAATAAGTATGTTTACACATCTTTTTTCAATGGTTTCTTTCAAATCATTCATTGTAGCTCGTTTTGTGGTGTGAACCGTGTGGTTAGATAACCCCAATCTCCCCCCTCCCCTTCCAAAATTTGCCATTAGAAGGGAGTAAAATATTTTGGGCGTGGACAGTACTCGATACTTCCTTTCGTCCTACTCATCTATTTCGCAGGTGATTATCAAGATATGCTCTCACGTCATGATGGTAGTCTATAAGTGCTCCATCCTGGTGGAAGTGCCGTTCTGTATTCCTTAACATTTCTTGGGAACGTGGCATGACGTATTTCTTTAGTAGGCTGAAATAGTTTAAAAGCGTATACATTTTATTGGGACACTTTATATATATATATATATATATATATATATATATATATATATATATATAACTACTTAATTTACTCACATAAAATGAATATACAAAAGTATAGATTTATGCGTAAACTTTCAGTATTTACTTCAAAAGTGTTCAATACGTAGGTAGAGCTAGTTAGTAAGTTATAAAATGTATATGGCGATTAAGCTACACTGAATATTCCCCGTTTCATCCACTCTAAGACTCTTCAGGCTTAGAAACAGAACAAATAGTAATAAGGAAACAACCGAAAAAAATACGAACAACTAAACTACTTTAGCAGTATAATCCATACTGCTATTTTAAATGGAATTAAAGGAAAATAAAACTGCATATGAATTAAGATGGTCAATATTTGATAAGGGGAGAAATATAAACCTAGCAAATCGAAAAGAGGCAACCTATGTATATTAGAATATTACCATATAGAAATATCAAAAGAAAAATATTAAACAAACGGCTAGATGTAATCCACGGGTGTTTGCGCATAAGCCTGAAGTGTCCTAGATTGGATGAAACGCGGAATATTCAGTGTAGCTAAATCGCCATGTACATTTTATAACTTACTATATATATATATATATATATATATATATGTATATATATATATATATATATATATATATATATATATATATATATATAGGGTGACCTAAAACAAACAAAAGCTAAATGGAGGTCATCTAGAACATATGCTGTAGAGCGGAGAAAAAAAGGCCAAATACACTAGTGTTTTGATGTGATGTTTTGAATATAAGAAACTAGTTATGACCAAAGTTTCATTTCATTCGGTCAAAACACTAAAAAACGGGGCCTAATTAGAGTTGGCCCCGTTTTTTAGGTCACCCTGTATATATAGTCAAAATACAAAAAAATCCTTATGTTCAATATAGATTCATATTCCCCCTCTATTTCCCCAAATCTCTTCAAGGAAGCACCAAAACTAGCCAGACAACTAACAATAATAACAAATTTAGAATTAGACATTATAAGACTAGCAAGAACTCTAATTAAATATGATAACAAACTATGGAACAGAAAGAACAGAAACCTCAATTTTGACGTCACCATAGGGATCCAGGATAGTGCACAAGTAAAATACCTTGTAGGTATTTATATACTAACTGAATATAAATATAATAAATGTAAAAAGATTCCAGGACTAAGAGGAGGACTATATCGGGATGATGCATTACTCTACTTGAACTCAACAAATAGGTTATTTGAAAAAAAAATTAAACAATTCTTCAGTAAACTGAACCTAGATATAACAATATAATTAACTTCAAACAAATGTGAAGTTATAACAAATAATAAAACTAAAGTATATATGGGGAGCACCGGAACTTGCTTTAAGGACAGATATCGTAATCACATAGTATCGTTTAAAAATTAAACTGAGAAAGAACATAACACCACAAATAACGAAAACAACAACAATGAAAATAAAAATGAAAACAACGGTAGAAAGGATCATAACAATAGTGACAACCGCAACTACTATAACGAAAATAGAAACAGAAACAATAGTAATAAGGAAAACAACCGAAAAAAACAAAGAAAAACTAACCACTTTAGCTGTATGGATATGGGAATTAAAGGAAAATAAAACGTAATATAAATAAGGATGGTCAATAATTGATAAGGGGGGAATATAAACCTAGCAAATCGAAAAGATGCAACCTATGTATATTAGAATATAACCATATACTAATATCAAAAGCAACATATTAAACAAACGGCTAGATGTAATCCACGGGTGTTTGCACAGAAACAGATATTTAATTTCAATCACTAGAGCAGATTAGGAAAAAAATGCAAGGGAGGAAATCCTAGATATAAAAAAATGAAACCACGAGGGTGACCACCCCTGCATCGGGTAATATAATACGAATTCAAACACCAAGCAAAAAAATAAAATAATAAAATAAACACGCATAAAGATAGGAATAAAATTATATGATAATTAGATAAAAAAATAGGAAAAAAAGGAAAAATTAAAACAAAGATAAATAATTAATAAATAAAAAATAAAAATACGAAAATGCGGGGAAACTGAAAACTATAACATAACAGCAAAAGATGGAGGAAGATGGCAGGGCTTTGGAAGTCCTTTTACCCGAATACGATGTCCAGCATGTTAAAAATATACCTTTTGTTGTAAAAAAACTAATGGATAAACATCTGAAGAAGTTGGTGGGGAATAGTTATTTTTATGAAAACATAAATCGTAAAATTGCCAACTCATCAATGAAACAGCTGTTATGGAAAACATCCAGAAAATAAACGAAGGTTATAAAAATGAAAATGAGTCTTTGATTTTTCAACAAAATTTTGCACTATATATATATATATATATATATATATATATATATATATATATGTATATGTGTGTGTGTGTGTGTGTGTGTGTGTGTGTGGGTGTGCGTGTGGGTGTTTTGTTTTTGTGATACGTTTTGAATGAATTCAATTATTTACGAAACTGTATTTTTACCTCAATGCGAGTTAGGAATCAATTTGGTACTCCCACATGGGGAGCGGCATATATATTATTTTTAAAAATATAATTATCCACTGACACGCATTTCGTCATCTACGACTCATCGGAGTGGCTGAATCTAGCGAAATTCGAAATCGGGACCCTACCGTAATGAGCCTAAACTCCTTACATCTCATCCATCTCGCACGACTGTTTGAATATATCGCGATTTACTTAGATGTTGTTTGTTTTTGTTATTGCGATACGTTTTGAATCAATTCAATTATTTATGAAAGTGCATTTTTTACTTAAATGCGAGTTGGGAATGATTTTCCCTTAAAACAATGTGGTACCCCAACATTGGGGAGCAGCACATATATTGTTTTTTTTTTTAAATATAATTATCCATTGACACGTGTTTCGTCGTCTAGGACTTATATATATACACACACACATTTATATATATATATATATATATATATATATATATAAAGAGATAGATAGATAGATTGATAGATAAAGATGCTCTAATTGCTATAATCACGTTAGCCATGACTCGATACAACTCCTAAGTAATTCGCAATTGTATGTTTAGTGTCGCAGTGCCTTAGCTTTTATGGCTTATAGATGTGGTGGGTTTAACAGGTGTGTGTCTAACTCTCTGACCCCATAGAAATAAATAAAAAAAAACACATAATATTTTAAGGGTAAATAAAAAGGCAACTTTATTTACTATTTAGAGAATGTTCGTTTTGTGCATGTGAGAAAATCAACAGAAAGAATGGTCATTGGCTTATACTTATCGTTTTAGGTGGGAACAAAGTTGGTTTGAATTTATTTCGGTGTCTTCCTCTTCTGGTTTGCGTGAATGAGACAGTGTTTAGTCATTTAAGGCATTCAGGCCATAACGTGCGGCCAGTACGTCATTTTTGACTTTCATAACCTACAGGATCCTTTGCTTTTGTTTACTGAACAAGTTGTTCATATTCGGCTATCTGGGGTTCGTCCAATTTTTGACGTTCATCTCTTTTTCGGGGATCCTCCGGCCGCGTGGAAAATCAACCGTCCTTTCTTTTCTTCAAAAAAACTCAGAAAACGCGCCAAAAACTAAACTTCATTTTTCCACAGGAAGTTCCGCATCTCCCAGTCCGCAGTCAATTCTTATTAATCCCCACACATTAAACATTCAACTTTTGTAAGAGTGTACCTTTCAATTCAATTTGATAAAATACTTAATTTACTACACCACGTGTCCTTGCGAGCACTTCTTGTTATCGCATGATACATGTTACCTATTCATGTATATATACATCAAACCAAAAGTTTCGCGCCCCTAACTACAAATTCACAGGGGGGGGGGGAAATAAAAATAAAAAAACGTATGCCTAGCCCAAGGGAGATAACTTCACAAAAAAAAACTTCTTCCCTTGGGGTTGTCTCCCTTGCATTGTGTTTGCTAAATTAATGAATAAAATACTCGGGGGTATCGTTCCTGATTTTTGTAAAGCATTTTTTTTTCACTAATATTAACAAGTAGCATAGATATACCCATAAATTGAGTCGTAGGAAAGTTTTAAAAAATATCCTAGTGACCCCTGAAGATTGAACTTTCTTCTTGATCGATGGAGCACCTCTTTAAGCCACGATTCGAATTCTTTCAATGTAAAGCTAACCCATCTTTTCCTTAGTAGAGAAAGGGAAACATGTTTCAACATCCGAAGAAGGTCGCGAGGTGTAGCGACCGAAACGTCGTGCCAATTGTCCGATATATCAAAATAATAAAATCACTGATTGTATTTTATGTTTGAACTTTATTAGTAGCGCCTTAATTAACCTGTATTAAGTTTAGCCAAATCTTCTTTATTTTTGCTAGAGGAGAGCAATCTTTAAGACCAAACAAATCTTGTGCTTGGTGTAGTAATTGTTACCAGATGTTGTTATGCCGCCATTCAAATTTACCTTCTATATTATGAAATCTTCGCGATTAATTCTTAACGAACAGCGCTAGTTAGATCTTCATTTTGTCTAAATTCTAATCGGAAAACAAATTACTTTATTGATAGTGTTTGACTTGTGACATCTCAGCTGTCCAAGACTATATATCCTGTAACCTAATATACAACAGAACAAGATAGGATTGAATGAGACCTACATTATTTACTACAATTTTCATAAAAGTAAATAAATGTATGCTTAAGCGGGTGTTTCTGTTGATAGAAAATAATTGCAATGTTCTGCATATAAAACCATATAGACTTCACATAAAATAGTGAGATATTTGTACAGAGAAACATGAAAATAATTTATGTTTTCTACAACTTTAAAAATTAATTTAAATTAAATTATTCATACATGGGGCTAGTATGCTAATATATATATATATATATATATATATATATATATATATATATACATATATATATACATATATATATATATGTATATATATATACATATATATATGTATATATATATATGTATATATATACATATATATATGTATATATACATATATATATATGTATATATATGTATATATATGTATATATATATATATATATATATATATAAAAGTAAGATATTAATTTATATAAATATAAAAATAATAAAAGCATTTAGATGTTTTTATTATTTTTATAAATATAAAAATAATAAACATATTTAGATTTTTTATTATTTTTATAAATATAAAAATAATAATAGAATTAGATTTTTTAATTATTTTTATAAATATAATAATAATAAAAATATTTAGATTCTTTATTATTTTTATAAATATAAAAATAATAAAAGCATTTAGATGTTTTTATTATTTTTATAAATATAAAAATAATAAAAATATTTAGATATTTATTATTTTTATAAATATAAAAATTATAAAAACATTTAGATATTGTTATTGTTTTTATAAATATAAAAATAATGAAAATATTTAGATTTTTTATTATTTTTATAAATATAAAAATAATAAAAACATTTAGATTTTTTATTATTTTTATATTTCTAAAAATAATAAAAACATCTAAATGCTTTTATTATTTATATAAATATAAAATAATAAAAACATATCGATTTTTTATTATTTTTATAAATATAAAATAATAAAAGCATTTAGATGTTTTTATTATTTTTATGAATATAAAGATAATAAAAATATTTAGATTTTTTATTATTTTTATAAATATAAACATAATAAAAACATTTAGATTTTTTATTATTTTTATAAATATAAAAATAATAAAAACATTTAGATTTTTAATTATTTTTATAAATATAAAAATTATAAAAACATTTAGATATTTTTATTCTTTTTATAAATATAAAGATAATAAAACACATTTAGATTTTTCGTCTCAGCAAATTATGAAAAAGAAAGCAAATCCTTCATATAATTGTAATATGTAAGCATTCTTTATTTTGAAAAATATTATTTTTCTTCGCAAACTCTTTGTGTGCAAATTATTTGACTGGTGTTTTATCCTGTTAGTTCAGTAAACTAGTATTTTTCGGGATTCATGAACTTAAAATATCGTATTGAAATAATGAGGTTACTATTTTAAAACCCATAATTAACCTGAAGAAGTGAGGGTGAGTGTAACTATTGTGTATTTTCACCTAACCAATTTGATAAAAAAAAAATATCGAGAAACTTGGAAATGTTATTAAGATAAATAGAAAAAAGGGTCTTTAGTTTTCAGGCAAGGATCAGAGTGTAGTATCTTTGTGATGCTGCACTTCACGTTTTTCACTATTCTTTTTTGGTCTCGGTTAAGGGAGGAGAATACTGTCATGTTTATTTTTGTTACGTAGCAGCTTCCCCATTTTTGGGGAGCTGGTTTCCCCCTATATTAAAAACCGATCTTGTGTCTTACTCTGCTATCCTTGGGAGGCAAGTAAACAACATATATTTTGTTTTTTAAATAGAATCGGTTAAGGGAGGAGAATACCGTCATGGCTGATACATTTTTATTTTTGTTACTAACCAGATTGCTCTGTTTTGGGGAGCTGGTTTCCCTCTATATTAAAAACCGATCTTGTGTCTAACTCTGCTATCCTTGGGAAGCAATTAAACAACAAAAAATTAATACTATTAATTTTTCCCCTAGTAGT
Source organism: Euprymna scolopes (assembly GCF_053919585.1). Taxonomy (NCBI): domain Eukaryota; kingdom Metazoa; phylum Mollusca; class Cephalopoda; order Sepiida; family Sepiolidae; genus Euprymna; species Euprymna scolopes. The sequence goes on along the minus strand of NC_136514.1, from coordinate 23,716,554 downwards.
TATGCACTTATCTTACCGCGATATTTTGTTTTTAAATAGAATTTTCAATTTAAATTCAAGATTTCTTATATGATTTTTTTTTTATTAAATTGTCAATACAAGTACAAAATAGTTAGAAAAATTACCCTCCTCCCTATGTTAAGAATGTGTTTCTAAATAATCGCATTTTTTCCGCATATATACAATAAGTGCATGAGTAACTTTTTTTTCAGATTTGCTTATTTTTTCCTAATTTCATTTTTAATCTCTTATTCCCTTTGTTTAATTTCTAACAATAATACAAAATATATTTTTTGCATATATTTTTTATGAAAATTACTTGGAAAAGGACTATTTTTACACGCACATGATGATGCACAAAATTTGCGCGCCCACCTTCTTCATTAAATATAACTGAACCTCCTACTTTCCGTCAAGTTATTAAATATAGCTATTATATGGAGAATTCTCACCGAACTTTAAATACATTTGCTCTTTCACAATTAATGGCAAATTATATTATAGGAATTTTGAACGCAGTTAATCCATCTGTGACCTTATTCACTGAATTTTGGATTCTTCACAAATTGCAGAACACCTGCTTTAAAAAAGAAAGCAAATAAATAGAAAATCATTATCTAGAGTTTCCAAAAAGGTTCTTGTCCAAAAACGCGATAAACTGCTTGACATTTCATCTTGTTCATGTGAATTGCCAATTGCAATTTCTAGCGAGAAAAATGTTAAATGTATAAAAGAAAATTATCAGACTGAGCACATAGTCTGTAACTCTCCTATCAAACAGAAGGTAAGTTTATTTTTATATCTTTTATTTTCTCTTGGTTTTATTTTTTAAATGTCGATATCATATACATCTTAAATTTAATGAATTTCTATATGTGTATATTATGTAAATCAACGGGAAAAGAAATCCTTGCAATTATCATTTTTACATGAAATATAAGGAGAGCAGATTAGAATTAACATTTGTCTAATTGTACACTTCAGGTTCCTCTTGAAGAGCGGGAGTATTTCAAGGACGAAAGAAATAAAGCAGAACCCAAAGGCAATCTTCAACTTGGACCTATCGATAAAGCTGCTGTGGCAAAATATAAAAAAAAGGTTAATTGTGTTAGGAGAAAGGCAAGATGATTCATTCCCTATTGCTTCAATATTCCATGAAAAAAAATGGCATTCTTCCACAATCAAAAAATAGCGATAAAACTAGTGAACATTTTTAGCCAGAGCCAGATTCTTAGAGTTAGTTGCAGCTTGATAATAATTCTTCGCCATGCAATTGAATTAATCACAGGTGATCTTTCATCAAATCTAGGTGCAAGACTTGCAAACGCCTTTCTACTAAATCTGTAGGATGTGGACCTTCTAAAACCTCAGATTGATTCAAAGAATATTTTCTTGGATAAATCAAAAACGAACAGGGAAAAAGGAAGGGCAAAAAATAATTCCTATCAAAAGCATAATCAAAAAATTAAAAATCCCGTCTGTATTGGTGTTGATGGAAAACATAATAAAGACGCAAGGAAATCCTGGATGAATATGGATACATCAATTGAAGAAAGTCTAAGGCTCAAGAAAACCATTTGGCATTCACGAAAGAGATAGAATGTGTAAAGGAGTGTATCTAACACATAGAGTGAAACCTACTGTTGGAGCAACCGGCGTTGGTCTAGCAGATGAACTTATCAATGTTCTACAAGAGTATAACAGTAGAGCTACACTAAAGGTTGTTCTTTTAGACTAATCAATGACTAGTACTTTATGCCAGTTTTTTTTGTTGGTTATTTTGTTAGTGGAGGAGAGAGTTATAACATTTTGAATATTTAACATGTTAGTTATTTTATAACTCATGTAAATAAATAAAGATACCACCTGTAAGGGCTGAAACTGCAAAATACTAAGAAATTTCAAATACAAATATTAAAAAGATAAGGACTTCTCGTATATCAAAGTAAACAACTTTAAAAATCACATTTATATATATGTATGTGTGTGGGTGTGTGCGTATATATACATGTAGAATTATATATATTACTCCGTATACATATATATATATATATATATATATATATATATATACATATATATATATATATATAGTCATCGACTCATCACAACTCATCAGTGCCGCTAGACTAGCACTTCTCCCATGCCGAGGATTGAACCTAGAACCATCGCGTTGACAGTCAGTAGTTCTACCGATCGACCCACGACCGCAGGGCCCGTAGATAACCTCGCCAAATGTCTATTTAAACAGACATCCGTCCACCACTTTTACAGTGCTCTAAGCGCCTTGTTTATAAACAAAGAGCGAGCGTTGCATTGTTCAGCCAATTAAGTAGCGGGTGATAGTACTTACGACCGTGCTCTACCCAAAGAGGGGGGGGCTTAAAATATTTGTAGTCATCGACATACAGCCCTGTTTCGTTGTATCACCATTCGTCAGTGCCGCTATACTAGCACCTCTCCCAATCCGAGGATCGAACCTAGAACCATCGCGTTGTTAGTCAGCAGTTCTACCGATCGACTCACGAGAGCCGCCCCGTAAATAATCTCGCCAAATGTCTATGCGATATAATCGCGTTGACACATCTTTTTCGTGAGATCACCGAAGTTACGCAAGTTCAGCCGGGTTAGTACCAGTTGGGTGACTATTTGGGAATTCTAGTAACTGTATCTGCTCTTCGCTTATCCCGGCATTTGTTTCCAGTCGTCTTGTACATAAACTTCGCTTGGCACTGGTATTTAACAATGTCGATTCATAAGAGGTGTGGCTGGAAATTGCGAACGTCCTGCCGTAAAATGAATTTCACGAAGGTGTGGGTATCCATAGTCCGTCAAAGACTGAAGGAGCTCCTTAATATATATAATTATATATATATATATATATATATATATATATATATATATATATATAACTAAATATCTATTTAATTATATATATAATTATTTAATATATATATATAATTATTTAATATATATATATATATATATATATATATATATATATATATATATATATATATATATAAATGTAATTCCTGGTTCGTTCAAAATCGATAATATTTCTACATTACCAATTTAATTGAAATTTTCAGAAAATCTATCTGTAAAGCCAAGGAATGTTTTTATGTTATTAAAATAATATAACACTGCGAATTGTAAAAATATTAAATAAAATAAAAATATTTTTCGTAACTGCGAGATTGTCCGCCATTTCATTTCCGGAAGAAATGTTCCTTTCACTTGTTGCACCACGAGTTGACGACTTTCCAGTTACAACATTTCATTATCTACTTTATAGATAAATACATTCCCTACTTTTAAAAATTTTAATTAATTTGTTTTTCTTAATTTTTTATTTTTAAATTCATGTGTTTATCTTAAGGCTTTCCACCAATCAAACATTAAGTTTTAATTGTTTTTTTTTCACGGCATCTAACGATATCTCGATTTCCAATAATCCATTTTTGGGCTTAAAGCTTTCCTGGTGAAGCCTATCAAAAATAAATTTGTGTAATTCTTAATTTCTTATGTTATCGAAAATAATAATAGCTTTCATTAAGGCCCGTCTCACGTTCCTATATAACAAAATACCTTTTTGAGTGGGCGTTGAGTTCCATGGCGACCAGCAGACTTAACCGCTCATGTAAATTAAACTTGTTTGTAAATGAGAAATTATCAATAAACGGTTTAGTTACATTTTTTTATAATTCATGAACAGAGTGAAGCCAACGTAAGTACGTGAGAATTTATTAATAAATGTTTAGTAACTTTTCCCCTTTATTATTCTTAAATAGTATAACTTTTTATTCATGAAAAGAGTTAAGCCAAGATAAATAAATAAATGTATGTACACGTGACAAATTATCAATAAATGGTTTAGTTACTTTTTTAATTATGTATGAAAAGGTTTAAGCCAACGTAAATAATGTTTGTAAAAGTGTGAAAGGCAACGTAAGTAAAGAAATAAAAAATGTTACGTGCGCATGCGTTAGCCTTGACTAAGGGGGAAATAAGGGAACGACCATTAAATAATTATTCCCGTGGCCATGGAACTAAACGCCCAAGGAGTACCAACAATAGTTTTCATGATATGAAGAAATTACTTTTTCGAAGAGTGGGTGATTACTTTTCCATGTAAATTTAACTTATAATGAGAACCTATTTTCTGGCCACCTGAGGAAGGGGGCATTTATTTTCGTGTTTATTGGCTTCATTTTTTTTGACAAGGCAGTTTGGTACGCGAGTGCATATTTAACAGTCTCCGTTTATGCTCGCGCGTAGCGTAAACGAAGGCTAAGTCTGTTAAATGGAAAATAGTCACAGAATTCAGGGGTTATTCCCATGCAAATGAAATCAAACAAAAAATCTTTTAGCCAAGAAACGCACAGAAAAATGAAAAAAAAATTGCATCCATTTTTTCTATCGAATTCATTTGCTGTTTTTATTGAAAATTATGTTTCCCCGGATTTTTGATAAAATTTTACATAACGCCCGTGCGTCTCACGTTTGTATATATATAAAAAAAAAATTAATAGATATCGCTGTGCTAAAAACGAATTTGCAAACCGTTTCAGTCGCAAAAAAATAGTTTTTATGATATGAAGAAATTACTTTTTATAAAAGTGGATGATCACTTTTCTATGAAAATTTAACTTAAAATGAGTACCCACTTGCTAGCCACCTGAGAGAGGGGGATTTTTTCCCGTGTTTATTAACTAAACAGTAAACGACGGCTACGGCTGTGAATTGGAAAATAGTCCCAGAGTTCAGGGGTTATTATCATGCAAAAGAAATACATATATATATATATATATATATATATATATATATATATATATATATATATATATATATTGGACTACTCGTGGCCCGTTGTGTCAGTATGTTATGGAATTAATATACGAGCGTTACACTTATGACGTAAAGAAAATAGTTTTTTTCTAACATAACAGAAATATTTCTTTGAAAGTATATTAAAATAGAAAAAAGAATATAGATAGATTTCTATGAGTCGTTCTATTTATAATTGTTTATTTTTGAAAACAAAACTTACAACCATTGAATTATAAGTGCTTTGTCATTCTTATAAGTAAATGTGGACTGAACAGATACCATAATACTTAAAGTTAAATTAAAATTTTGATACATCCTTCTTAAATGAACTTGTTAGTTGAAAGTACAGAATAGTTAAAACCACCCTCTTCGTGTTAAGAATGTTCTTTTAAATAGAAAATGAAAACAAAATGTATTTTTTTCATTTATTTTAAACAAACATTCATAATCCATCGGGTCAAATATTTAATTTCTATGTTAATAATAATGTCAATAAAACTAATAAAGGCAATACGGAAACGAACGATGTAAAATAACAGAAAGTAGTAGCCATTGATTATTTGGATAATTTAAATGCGAAAAAAACAAAAACATTGGGACACTGAGAACGTACAATACGTTTATTGCCGCGTTGATTATTTATTTGTAACTCCAATTAAAAAAAAAACATATTTGCGGTATTATTTATCCATGATGGTATTGTAGAAGAAAATGTATGAATGTTTTTTTTTTAAGAACGGTGTATTCCTTTTCTATGTTAAATAATAATTTCTGAACAATGACCTTAATGTCTCAGTATGAAGAACAAATTCTGCAAAAGTAGCAATTTATGTTTATGTTTTCACGCTGTTATGGGTTTATGTTTATGTACGCACGCGAAACCAGAAGTCCTAAACCGTATGTGTGCTTACAGCACTCGTTACAAGGTCATTTGAGTATATATATATATATATATATATATATATATATATATATATATATATATTAAGTAATGTGATTGATAATTTAAAATTTAAAAATCAAATTATAATTAAATTAAAAATCCGTTTCATAAGAAGGAACAACCACAAAATCAATTACCTGTACGATCGTTTCGGAAAACAATGCTTTTTTATTGTGGTAGACATCAAGTTACGTACAATAATTACATATAGTTTTTTAATAAGCAAGGTCTCCTCGTCAGCAAATTTTGAAGGGTTTTTATTAAATTTAAAACACACCATAAATAAACCTAGCATTAAAGGTAAGGCAGATGTATCTTTTAATTTTTCGCTTTTTGAAATCAGGAACTATGGTTAAAATACTCATTTAGATGTTTGCTATAACTTTTTAGCAAACATCTAAATGAGTATTTTAACCATAGTTCCTGATTTCAATTAAAATTAAATTATCAATCACATTACTTAATATTGAATTAGCTATAGGATATTTGCCTATCGAGCTTATTATATATCTAAATTACAACGAGCACTTTCTCTTTCCTGTATTTTAATTAAACTAGTAAGTTCACTGTTACATTGAAATACACTCAGCTCTTTAGACTATTGTTCTAATCTCCTTTAAATTATATATATATATATATATATATATATATATATATATATATATATATATATATTCCATCAGCAAGTCCCTGCTAGAAGTAAAGACTGCTATTCGGAAGTTAGAAAGGATGGAAAATATAATTAATAAAAAAAAACGCTCTATTTTATGAAATATGCTTTAGAGAAAAATGCTGCCTAAATATCCATATTTTAAACTACACGATCCTGCAGCTCGCTAAGATTCCAGCACTTGAAAATACAGGTGTTGCCTTGTGAAGAGAAAAATATTTCTTAGAGTAATGATAAACATGGTGATTACATCATCCAGTTTCTCTAGAAGTGTAGACTATTATTCGGAAATTGGAAAAGATTTAATAGACAGAAAACGTCTATTTTATTTCATGAAATTTAGAGAAAAATGCTACCTATATATATATTTATTTTATATGTATGTATATATATATATATATATATATATATGTATATATATAGTAAGTTATAAAATATATATGGCGATTAAGCTACACTGAATATTCCGCGTTTCATCCACTCTAGGACTCTTCAGGCTAATGCGCGAAATCTGTGGTTGTTTGTCGTTTCTATATACACGTCTTCTATTGAGATTTTAGTTAGCCAATCAGCTGTCTAGTATCCACCGCGCCCTTACTATCAGTCAATGAGCATGCACTTATCGGACAAAGGTCTATTTGACCCCTGGTTGACCTGTTCCTTTGTGTGTGCTCGATTTAGGCTGGATATTTAGTTTCTTGATCTGTTTTAAATCTAGAAAAGTGTTTTATCATGTTAGTTTATATATAAATATATATATATGTGTACATACATGTATGCACATATATACATATATTATATATATACATATATATATATACATACATACATATGTGTGATCGTTTATATATATTCATGTTTATTCAATTTATTTATTTGTTTATTTTCTATTGTCTTTGTTAGTTTTAAAACTATTTTGTATCGCTATCCTAGAGTAAATTTTATCCTGTGAACACAGTTGCTTGCTATTTCTCTTCTAGAATTTAATAGATGTTGTTTTTTTTAAAGTACAGTATAGCAAATTTTTCATGAAGGCATAATCTACATGTGTCGTCTAGGTCCCTACACGTGGTAGCTTGTCTTATTATTTTCCATTCGACTACTGAAGGAAAGCGGACATTCGCCGGTAGTCGAATGGAAAATAAGACAAGCTACCACGTGTAGCAAATAAATACTGGGAACTCAATGCAAGCGGAAATTCGTCGGTAGTCGAATGGAAAATAATGCTTGGTTGTTACATTCATCTAACGTTGAGCTTCTAAAATAAAATGATTTATACAAAGTGTGAAATATAATTGAAAAGCATATTTCCTCGAACAAACACACATATATATATATATATATATATATATATATATATATATATATATATATATATATATATATGGTCAGGTCATGTCATATGCTGCTGGAACCATGTAACCCAGTACTACTTGAGTCATGGTCGGTTCACCGGCAACTAAACTGGTTCTCCCACCAGACTTGTTTTGTAAGGAGGGCGGCTAGTCTCCCTGAAGGATTAAAAACAAGACATTTCATAGGGCGAATGAACCCTTTTTTCCGGGTTAACAGCCAACGAGCACCGTGTGTGTATGTATATATGTGTTCTGGCGGAGAGGGATCCCGTAAGCCGTGGTGTAGGCAACCCTTCTAGGTGAAGCAAATCTCTGATTTAAAAACCCATAAAGCGGGAGACGAGTACTCGCATTAAGCTGGTCTACAGTTTAATTTGTCGCTGGCCATCTTGCTCTTGTTTCTTGCTGGATCTCAACATTTTGAACCGAGAGAGAGAGAGAGAGAGAGAGAGAGAGAGAGGGAGAGAGAGACAAAGAGAGAGAGAGAGAGACTTAGTCCTCGTACAAAGCTAAGACTCTGTAACATCATCTTTGTATAGATACTCCCGCAGGCATTTGGGCTCATGGACTTTAAGTGTATGAGGGAGCGGAATTCGTCTGACAAGGCGTTGAAATCATATATATATATCTATATATATATATCTATCTATATATATATATATATATATATATATATTTATATATATATATATATATACGGAGCTCTGATGAACGGCGAGTGTTCTGCGCCATATAACTGGTCATCCACTGCCCTGTAAGCCAAGGTTCTTTTAACCAAAGGGTGAGATAACGCTGACAGAAATCTCCAGATGAGCTTAGAGTCTGTCAGCTGCGGCATACATGACCGACTGGCGTGTGAAGTATGCTCTGGTTCCTAGCAACGTGTTCCAGTCATGGATCATATGGCATGGTGGGTGGAGTGGGCTCCCGTATGCCGTGTTGAAGGCAAAATCTCTAGGAGAAGGAAACCCCTGATAGAAAACCTGCGGCCACTGCGGCTTCCAATAATGTTGACTTTCTCTTCTTTTTTGTTAAATGTGGCACTTGTTAAGAGAGTGGGATTGTCTCAGTGCAAAATGTTTTTTCACTATAAAAAGCTTCAAACACAGGCATTGCTTGATATGCAATGGAATGCACATTTGTCAATCAGTGTGTATCTCGATAACAAAATGGTCTAAAATGGCAAACGGACATTCAATGAGGAATGATGCAAATATGGGCGTCAATGGCAATAAGGGCTCTGGAACTTCCAGAGTCTCGCCGGGTAGGTGTTCGGGGCACCACAGCTTGGACCCGGTCATCAGTATAAAAACTACAGGACTAAAGAGTTCATAGAGGGACCGTCTGGCACCTGCTGCTAGTTGCGCCCATGTTTGTGTCATTTGAGCCAGAGATATGTTTAGTAGTTGCAATACTCGAGAACGAGTTGCTGCCATCACACACGCACACACACACATACACACACATATATATATATATATATACACGTATCTATGTACATATATACACGTATATACATAATATATATGCTTCATAATGATTGAGTACCCTTTGCGAGGAAGCTCATGATTCCCAAATAAATCAACCTTGTTCTACAGGTATTCTGTACTCATCAGGGAAATACGCAGATACAGGCAGACGAGAATGTCCAAAATGTTGTGCCTGCCAACTCACATTTTGAGACGTGACGGGTTAGACTCGAGTGTTCATGTAGTCAGATGGACAGTTCTTTATAAAATTCAACCAAGTTTAAGTTGTCAGAAGTTAAAAGCGCAATCATATTCGATAGGCCTTATTTTAAAATGTATGGAAGTTTGTTTTGTTTTCTTTTTCTCTCTCTTTGGTTTTTTTACTCAATTTCTATTTCTTTAAATGACGAAAGAAAAGAAAATTGAATTGTATTGTAAAAAGAGTTGAACATTGAGCGCCGATTAGTAATATTGGTGTTGTGACTAGAATACACCTCGCAGACAAAATTCAGTGAACACAGAAGTAATCATTCCACTAGACGACGTAGAAAATAAATTCATAGAAGACAGTCTAAAGTCAAACTGTCATACCACAAAAATATCCAAAGAAGAAATAATTCACTACAGGACAAAGCCATAAATCTACTAACACAAGAAATCACGAAAACAGCTATATCAACACAGTCTTATATACGATGTTCCTCGGGATCGTGTTCATTCAATTCGACGATGTTGCTCGAGATTGTGTTCATTCACTTCTAGATGTTGCTCAGGGTCGTATTTATTCCATTCAACGATGTTGCTCGGGGTAGTGTTCATTCAATTCGATGATGTTGGTCAGGGTCGTGTTCATTCAATTCGACGATGTTTCTCGGGACCGTGTTCAGTCAATTCGACGGTGTCTCTTTGGCTAACGTTAGTTCTGTCTGATATGCGTAGGACTTTCATGATACCAACGCATTTAACCACAAGCTAATTCGGTAGAGAGCAGTTCATGATATCCGGGATACTGATATTTGGAAAAAATGTGATACCGCCTTCTAGTTGAGAATACTATGTAGTCGGTTAATAAAAAAGGTAAAATTGGTAGCTAGGATACAACATGTGCTACACTTTGCCATTTTTAATTCTACTTTTTCTATATGGAGATTCACTCGCGCTCTATCTTGAGATGAGTATTGAAGATTAAGTAAATTCAAAACAGATAGAAATGAGATTAGTGACCGCATTCACTCAAGGGTTCTTTGAAGTCTACAAAAAGCTACAACATGTCAAATGAATAGATGAATCAGTTGATGTTTACGCCAACACAATCAAAATATTGGGTGGACTAGCAGGATAGCAAGGGAGAGGACTGGATTATATGTTCAAACTTGTATCTACTGCACTACATCAGTAATCTCACATAAAAAAAAGAATGGGCGTCAACAAACTGATACCAACTGCACGGCTTTTAGACAGCAGAACATTTCGAGAGACAATGACGTTGGCAGCGAGTGCATAAACCAAAGTGCTGAGAAATAAGGATTAAAAAGAATCATCAAGTCTTCAGTGCTTTAGATGTCAATGATCACACCTGAAAAAAGATTGCGCAGAGATACCTAGAGCCAGAGTAATGTGCAATACTTCAAGGTAAAAAACTTGCCAACTATAAGTGTAGCACAGCAATATGTTGCATGCCAGAGTCCAATCACGCCAGGGGAGAACCAACGAGATTTCCTACCTACAAAAAGGGAGAGACACAACTCACGACGGACTCGTTCGTTTCGAATACTTGTAAACATAATCTCTATAATACAACTACGACAGAACACAGTCGACACGGCACAATCAATTCGACATCCCATAAAAAAAAACATATGGACAACTACGAACTTATTACAGTTGTGACCCTGGCGTGATACACTCAATACAGATATATCATGGTACGTCTCACGACTTGTCATATTTTTCGAAGCTACTTCCTTTGTCTCCTCGTCCGAAAACGATCTCAGCGGATGTCTTTGGAAGCATTGGTAAATAGCCATGGTTTTGTCCGAAACGACATGATCCATAGACCTCTGAGACCTTCTTATGATGGATAATTCACATTTCGCCACGAAAAAAAAGAACAAGCACTTAAAGCTATATATGAATAGTCGCACCGAACGATGTCGGTGGACAAACTAAAGAAAACTTATATGGAGTTCGATACTGTGATCCACACAGTTGAACAATCAACTTAACTTTACAAAACAAGAGCAAGGAGCAATTCTCTCTCCTCTGATCTTGAGCACGTAGTACAATGGGGTAAAGAATGGCTGGTTACTTTTAATGCATCTAAAACCAAGCTTCTCTCTTTACATCATCAACATTCTGATCCACATCTGACATCAATTGAAATGAATGGCTCTCCTCTTCAGGAGGCCTCAAGTTTTGACAAGCTTCTTGGCTTGACCATTACTCCTGATCTTAAATGGAACACGTACATCAAATCTGTTGCCAAGGCCGCTGGAAAAATGGTGGGATCTTTCTATCGAGCCGGTAGATATCTCACTGCTGATGCTATTCTCTATCTATATAAGAGCCAGGTACGTCCAAGGATGGAATACTGTTGCCACATCTGGGCAGGAGCTGCTAGAAAGGACTTGGCCTGCCTTGATAGAGTTCAAAATAGACTTCGTAGCCTCGTAGGAGATGTCCTTTTCTCCTCCTTGCAACCTCTATCTCACAGAAGAGATGTTGCGAGTTTGTCTCTGATGTATCGTTATTTTCATGGAAAGTGTTCAACTGAGCTTCAATCTATGGTCCCCCCCTCGCCAAACTTTCACAAGAAACACTCGTCTAGCTGTAAACACTATCAATAATTTCCCCCACTCTTTATCTATGCCTAAACCTAAACGTAGATTCCATGAACAAAGCTTCTTTCTTAGAACTGCATGCCTGTGGAATTGTCTTCCGTTTTCCTGCTTTCCGGCTGACTACAATATGGTTGTGTTCAAGTCTAAAGTAAATAAGTCCTTGATGAGCCGTTCCATATAAGTTATCAAATTTACCAAATTTTCATTACTAATGATTACTATATTGACCAATTTCTACTGTACACTCTTTAACCCTTATCCTTGAGTGGCCTCTTGGCCTTGATAATGTGGTGATGCCTTTGTAAAAAAAAAAAAAAAAAAAAAAAGAGTACGGTTCACTTGCTTAAGAAACTTTGAAATGAGTACTATATTTAAATGTTCAATTTCTTTCCGCTACTTAAACAAGTAATGTTTCGAAAATTTGTGATACCAACAATCGTTTGAGGTTGAGAGCCTTGTAATGGAAATACATTTTGGATGCAGAATCGTCCGTCGCGAAGATTCCTAACCATACTCTCGACACTAAAACCTTAAAGTACATAGTCGACATGAAACACTCAACTCGATGTCTCGCAAAGAGACAAAAGGAACAACTAAAATTATTACAGAAAGAATAGATTCTGACTTTGGAAACAGCAATTCATCCCTCTATGTCAGAAAAAAATCTCGCATAGAATGTAAGGACTAAATGTCAAAAGAAGCGATGCGTAACCATTTATAAATTAAATACGACAACCAGGATCAGTCGAATATAGTGAGAGTCATATTTTCTACGATGAAAATGCTAAATGCTATTTAAAATTTATGCTTCGTATATTTTTGAAAACGCTGTAGCAAACATATTCTGATGAAATCGAAATTGATATTTGAAAAGGAAATATTATTGACAACGGCTCTGCTGTTTTAAACACAAATAATAGTTTAACCAAAAACATTTTTCAACGTAAAGTAACATAAACTGAGCCACTGACTAATAGAGAGAACATCTTTTGCAGATGTTCGATCTCATCTTTAATAAAAGACTATTAGTAACATTGTTGAGTGATGACACGATGTGGTCAATCGTGAACTTTTCCTATCACATGCCAATCCCAGCTATGAAAAGGGCGTTTAAAAGGACATAATTTAAAGAATTATGAATGGGCTCGTTTTGGGGCCAATGAAATTATGAATATGCCAGTTGAATACAAATTGATTGAATGGCAATAGACACTCCGTCGGTATTTATTGAAAACAGATTAACAATCTACATATAGATTTAAAAAAAAAACTAATAGTGTGACTTTTGGGCGTTTGAGACTAAAATGAAGACGAGAAAGTTTCAATTGTCAACAATATTTGTCTCTTTCTTTACTCATACATCTAATGCTCTCTCTCTCTCTCTCTCTATATATATATATATATATATATAAATAAATATATATATATATATATATATATATATATATATATATATATATATATATATATATATATATACAGACCCAGAGCCACACACATATCTTTGGAGTAACATGTGATACACACACAGACAAACACACACATACACGCATAAGAATATATGTGTAACTGCGCATGTGTATATATATATTATTTAATTTGAATTCATTATTGATATGAGCATTGTTTATTAATTTATTTATTTCGGACTCTTAGCTAGGTGAGAATTGTCTGAAAACAGCGGTTTCAATCCTACCCAAACCCGACAAGAGGTTTACTTGGTCAAAACCTGGTAAAATGACAGCAATTATGGATGGCAGTAATTGCTGAGAATGCAGTTAGAAGATTCTGAGTTCCTATCTCGTCGCGGTTACCATCTGACGAAGGCTAGAGGAATAGTTGGCCAAAACGCCGTGAAACAAGAACTAAAAAAGATGGGGATAATAGTCCGCAATAAATAAATTAACTGTGCATGTGTGTATATTGATTTCGATTCTGACAAGACTAAAATAAAACCCAATACGCAATGGTATATTCTGTGTATTAACTGTTGCTTTTCAATTAAACTAGAGTTTTATATTACATTAAAAAGTCATCCAAGAAATGTAAATATCTGAAGTATTGTTAACTGTCATATTTCAACATGGTTTAATCCGAGGGCGACTGTATAGGAAAATGCTTTATTAATACAATGTTGCTGTTCTTATTTGATATTAATTTGTTTAAATCTTATTTGACTTGAAATTAATCTTTCCTTTAGTATCTCATACTAACCTCGTTTGTGTGGAAAGCCTGTTGAACTGAATTTCAATTGGCTAATTATCAATACCTTATTAGATATAGATACATAAAGAGAGAGAGAGAGAGATATTTATGTAGATATGTGCAAAGGCATTATCGACGGTCATGTCTTGGCTGCAACGATAAGCTACAACTCTCCAAACTATTGCAACAGCAGAAAAATGAGAAGCAAAATGTCTAGTAAAATCATATCCCGATATATAAAATTATTTGATAATGAAAATTGCCAGTTTCTATGTTTTTTTTTACTTATACGTTTTTTTTCAGTTGAAACTCGCAGAAATGTTGTACGCTTATTAATTCAATGGAATTCATGAGGATGGTTTGGATATTACGCCACGAATCAATTTAAGATTTGCGCAAAGTTGCTGACGACAAACACAATTCGTCATGCTATGTTTTTGTGGATGAATTCGAAGTTAATCACATTAATAGAAGATGGATATTTCCAACAATAAGATAACCATGATTTTAATAAAGATGTATTGAATAATTTTGAAAGAATGAATAGAAAGTTTATGGCCACAGAGTTTGTGTACGATAGCAGGAATTGAATTTAGAATTGTCCAATATAAGAAAATATTCTTTAGAATGATAATTATAGAATCAACAAACTTACAATTTATAAAATAAAACAAGTAAAGCTTAAGAAATTTAACAGAAACAAGTGAAGCATACAGGAGGCATAATAAACGAGGCATAAAAATAAGAATCGCCTCCCCATAATTTAGCCCCCAAAGTCTCGCGGGGGCGTCAAATCCTCGTAAAATAAAATAAATGGTTCGGTTTAGGCCTAAACATATGTAAATTTGAGTTCTGCACCATGCAAAAAAAAGAAATGACTAAGGACATTATTTGCCCCCCCAAAGACCCCAAGGCCTTAACATATTTAAAATAGAGTTCAGCCCCATGCAAAACTGCTAAATAGATATAAACAGAAAATGTTGGACAAATATGGTAAAATAGTCAAAAAACGGAGTGTTTTTATTAGCTCTTAAAGAGCCCCTTGGGCACAGGAAGAGTTATCGCGAAGTATAGACAAAAAAATATATAGAAATTAGTTAGTTACAACTTTTCAGACAATTTTAAAAAATCCAAGGTGTCATTTTTTTATACGCACAAAAGTGTACATTTCAACCATTTTAACCCGTAAGGCACCCATAGCGCTCAGCCGGATTTTCCCCGGAAAATCCGTTCTGTTCCCCTTTTACTCATACCATGTTTAATGTGTGTGCAAAGTTTCAAAAATCCCCAAGGCGTAGTTATTGAGAAAAGTGCGGACAGCTGACCGGATAAGAATGAATTTACAGGTCCACCCTCCTTAAAATGTAAGTAGAAGAAATCAAATATCTTAAGAATATGAAATAACCCAAGTACCATTAAATAGAGAAGGAATAAATAACTTGCAACTATTAACTTCACTATATATATATATATATATATATATATATATATATATATATATATATATATATATATATATATAGTGTCGTTGTATCACAAGACAAGAATTGAACCCAGAACCGTCGTGTTGACAGTCGGCAGTTCTCCCACTCGACCACGGAATGCGCGCAATAGCATGTCAGAATGTCTATTTAAACAAAAATCCGTCTACCACTCCCACAGTGCTCAAACTGCCTCTTCGTAAACAAACAAAAAGCGAGCTTTGTATTTTTCAGCCAATTAAGTAGCGGTGAGATTACTTACGACAGTGCCTACCCAAAGAGAGGGGCTTAAAATATATTTATAGTTATCTACATACAGTCCTGTTTCATTGTATCACAACTCATCTGTGCCGCTAGGCTATATATATATATATATATATATATATATATATATATATACATATATATATATATAAGAATTTCATACTCACTCAAGACTACCCTCGAGCAGCTTCAGTCTCTATACAGGTGTTTATTAGGTTACTCTGAAAATACGATAACATACCCAACTAGTCAAAACTGATCACATAATGAAAATAATAATATACTATCGATAAATAAGAGGTAAAAACAATTGCAAATCTACTTATTCCAAAAAATGTACATCACACAATTTTTCTATATTATGTTAATACAAGGTTGTATATATATATATATATATATATATATATATATATATATATATATGCATATATATATAATACATATATATACGCATATGTATATATACATATATATACGTATATACATATATATATATATATACATATATATATATGTAGATAAATATATATATAACATTACTGTGGAAAAATTGTGTATGTATATATATACAAGCAAAAATACCCGTCCTTGACTGGGTTAAGAAACAGCCTACAAAAAATGGACTCTGATTTATGAAAGTATGATAGGTTATGAAAAGGAAGGGTTGTAAAGAGATAGCTTCGAATTTGGGGGTGTCAAAACTAAAGCAAAATATGATGAAAGTAAAAATCAAATAGATAAATCCCATAATTTATTATACCATACCTGTTCACACTGAAACACTTATCACAATATTCTGTGAATCTGCATTAAAAAACCTTGTTAAACTTTGTGACATATTTCCACGAACGCAGACCCCACAATTTTTATGAACAACCGCTCTGCCAGATCAAACATACCCATCCCTGTGTCTCGATACATCTTCTATCATTAAATGCAATCAGTTATTTTTTAATAGCAAAACCATATAGGAGCCTATTCGTGACCAACCACAGACACATACACACACACATTCAGTTTTATATAATCTATATATATATATATATATATATATATATATATAAAATATATATATATATATATATATATATATATATATATATATATATAATTCATTAATTTTACACGTATTAAAATATGTCCCGAATACGGAGACATATTTGTTTAAAATAATAGTGTTGGCTACTATTGTAGTAATAATATACTAAGTCACGTTATAAAACGAGTGTTCGTGGACAGAACTGGTATGACCTTAAGCATTAGGGAGTATCATTGACATCTTTTTAACACAGCTCTATTAGTCGATATTTATAGGGTAACTATCCAATTATAATCTTGCGATTGGTAACCTGGATGTATTCATATTCATTACAGCGTAACCTATATTTTGTGTATAAATAGTTAA
>NC_136514.1:23611589-23696589 GCF_053919585.1 Euprymna scolopes | reverse complement strand
ATTAAACAAAGACAGGCTCGCAACGTCTCTTCTGTGGGAGAGAGGTTGCAGGGAAGAGAAAAGGGCATCCTCCACTAAGCCACGAAGTCTATTTTGTACTCTGTCAAGGCAGGATAGACTGATTTTATCAGCTCCTGCCCAGCTGTGCCATCAGTACTCCATCCTTGGACGTACTTGGTTTTTATACAGATAGAGAATTGCATCAGTAGTGAGATATCTTCTGGAGCGGTAGAAGGATTCCGCCATTTTCCCGACCTTGGCAACAGACGATGTACGTGTTCCATTTCAGATCAGGAGTAAAAGTCCCAGAAGGTTATCAAAATATGGCATCTCCCCAAACGAAAGCCATCCATTTCAATTGATGCCAAATGGGGATCAGAGCGTTGATGATGTAAAGCTTGATTTTAGATGCATTAAAATAACCAACCACGTCTTCCCTCACTGTACCAGGACGCTCAAGCTCAGTGGAGAGAATCCGAGAGAACTTTGTTATTTACGGTCTTAGATGTGCTCCCATAGATGGTCGTGTCATCACATAGATGTCAACGAATGATTTAATATGTGTTTTGGGAGATCATTGATGTAGATCAGGAAGAGAGTTGGACCCAGGATGGACCCCTGAGGGACTCCAGCATTAATACTGTGGACCTCTGATTTCTGCCCATCAACCACTACTCTTATGAGCCTATCAGAGATATGATTTAATAATTGAGAAAACATTTCCAGTTATACCGTAGCTGTAAATCTTGTGAAGTAGACCCTAATGTCATACCTTATCTAAGGCCTTTGATATGCCAAGAAAAGAAGTCTTTGTCGAGAGATTCACTAATCCTACGATATATAACCGTTAGTACATCTGCTGTATATCTAGCAGAACGGAACCCGCATTGCATGTCACTAAGACGTTTATTTCTATGAGGAGGTTGACTACATCTCTATTTAATATGGATTCCAGCAGCTTACTCATGCCATACAGGAGACTTGTTATTCTGTACTGAGAGGGAGATGACTTATCACCGAGATTCCTAAATAGAGGGCATAATAATGAGGGTTTCCAGGGTGTTGGGAAGAACATCTATTTAAGGCAACACTTAAAAGTTTTGTAAGTATGGGGGCTAGTTCTGATTGAAGCTTTTGTAACACTATAATAGGAATGCCGTCTGGGCCAGTTGCTTTACTAGAATAAACGTTCTTGATTAGCTTGGCGACTTCAGACTCAGATATTTGTATGTTGCATAGCGTGTGTCTGTTATGGGTGAAAATACGGGGAGTTGATGGCCTTCATGTCATAGGATAGAATTAGCTGCACATTTCTTGGCAAATAGTTTGGCTTTGTCTGATGCTGACGAGATGACAGCAGTTCCATTGATTATGGTTGGGATAGAACGCACGCTTTTGTTTAGGATCCTGTTTGTTATTTGCCAGAACTGGTGGGAACGAAGCCGCTGCTCCACTACTTTGGATTTAACGGACTGAGCATATAGTTCTCTTGCATTTATTATTACTCTTTTACAGTGGTTGCTAGCAGTCTTGAAAGCAGCTTTATCTAAGTACATCTATTACATTGGTAGCAATGGAAAATGTGATTTCTGTGCGCGATGGCAACAGCACATTCTAGGGAGAGCCATGGCTGGCTGTTAGGTTTTTGTTGAAATTTTTTGGATGGTATGAATCGGTCTATGCCTACAATACTTAAGAATGAAAACCATCTTTCACTCAAACTAAACTCGGCTAAAAAAAGCAAGGAGCATAGCGTTTAAGAGAACTTGGCGCTGACTTTTTGTGTTTACACTTGTTTTCCCTGACAATGGATCTAATTTCAACTTTTACCATATTTTGGGTTAAAAAAATGGAGACCACATAGGATTAATTCCTTTCAACTCTTCACCAGCATCCTTTTCCAACTGTTTTAAAACCCCACAAGAGATATATACATCTTTCGATTAATGATATTTATCAATGTCAATATCACATCTTGGATGCAACCAATCCGATTTGGAATTTTCCCTTTTCCCTTTTCCCTCTTTCTAGTTTTTTTATACACATTTTATACGAATATTTCTAAAAATTATGTTACAAAACACTTTCTAAAAATATTATTTTACAAGCATAAATATGCACTTTTATACAGTGAAGTTTCAGAAAATGCTAAAACGAGCAGTTTCTGGTCCCGTGCTACATATATAATCTACTAACCAGGCACTATCCTCTGACGAGAAGAACATTGCATTATTTGAAACTCCGCAGAATAAGGATATTTCACCGCCCATTTTTTATTCGGGGAATTCTCTCGACAAAAAAATTTGGACATGTAAATTTCTAATTTACAGTTTTAATGTATATTTATGGTATTAAACTCTACTTCTTACGGTCGTATCGTGTTTTTATTATTGGTTGGGATAATATAAACATTGATACGTTAGTAGACCGAAGTTTACTTTTGCATTTACCTCATAAACCTCCCCTATTTATTACATTTATTTATATATATATATAAATGTATATACATACATACACACACATATATATATGTATGTATATGTATGTATATTTATATATACAGAGTGAGAGATGCATATATACATATATATCTATATCTATATATAGGTATACATGCATACATATTACGCATACGGTCTCAATATATGAAATCATTTAAATTACATCTTGTTAAAAAAAAGGGCTCAACAGCTATTGTAAGTGTAAGTTAATATAAATGTTGGCTCCAATTATCGTGCTAGGAAACTAATATGGAGTGCGACACTCCCGAGTTGGATGCACCTTAGAAACTCAGTTTTAAACCAAAACATTCACTGACTCACACATATGAGTAATTGACTCAACTACGATGAACAAAAAAAGTGAGGACGGTTGAAATGTCAACTAAATCTATGCATTCATGACCTTATATCTTAACCAGAGATACGATACCTTTAGTTTTTGAATGTAAATTTAGTCATCATATCATTGGAAATTTGAAATCGACTTTCATCAATCCGGTTTGAGTAAAAAAAAGGGACATTACTTTTGAAACGCCTTTTGTACTAGATTCAAGAATTTTCATTTGTAACGCTGACACCGATATTTGAAGAACTCTTTACTTTGTTCCCATCTATGGTCAAATAATGTTCAGTATATATTTCAACAGCTGAAAAGTAAAACATTCCGATATTCATGATGAACCTTGGATAAGCTAAATCAACCACGTGAATACGACATTGGCACATTATTTACGCACCAACACGTTATTCGAAAGAACGCATCACAGTTTACATATATTATAGAGAAATAATCATTTCAATTAAAGATAAAATTGAACACACAAATAGTATACGCCTATATGTATGGGACAAGACTTTATATCATAGTGTACGCAATTCCAGAAAGTATTCATACTTTTACTCTATACATAAAAATATAGAAAATATTTTTATTAAACACAAGATACATCGTATGTTACACTTCATATTGTCTTAAAAAATCTGTTTTCATATTTCACAAGAATAAAAAAGCATTGGAAATGCAAAAGGATATAGGGATGGTATGCCAAAAAGTATACAAACAAGATAGCTATGAATGGCTAGGCACATGGAAATAGAATTGCATCCAAAGTATAGCCCTATAGCTTTTCTCCAATCTTCATTCCGTGCCATCATTACGGTTGTAAAAAGCTATAGGGCTATACTTTGGATGCAATTCTATTTCCATGTGCCTAGCCATTCATAGCTACCTTGTTTGTATACTTTTTGGCATACCATCCCTATATCCTTTTGCATTTCCAATGCTTTTTAATTCTTGTTAATTAGTATTTTTACTTACAGTCTTATTTTTAAACTTACATTCATGATAGTATTGTCTTTTTTAGGAGGCGGCTCATTGCCGCCTCCATTAGTAGCAGGTCGCTTCCTGCTGGGTTTTAGGTCTTTGGGTTTTGGGCCTTAGGAGTTGCCTCTTGGTCCTCCGTCGGTTCTATATTACATAGAGAGTGCTACCGCCTCTCTGATAAAACAGTTAGAGTATTATAAAGTTCTAAAATGTTCATACCTTCACTATTAAATTTTTCTTGGTTCATTCTTTGGCGTTTTGGCAAAGATTTGGCAGTTTTTGATATTTATATTTATAATAGTTTGTGCATGAGGCAGCTTTTTCCCCTTGGTATCCCTGTTATATCGTGCTTTTAAGTCAGCACGTGAGGCAGCCTTCTTTGTTTCTGGTTCTTTGTTATAAAGAGCACGTGATGCAGCTTTTTCCTCTCGGAATCCCTGTTATACCGTGCTTTTGAGTCAGCACGTGAGGCAGCCTTCTTTTTTTCTGGTTCTTTGTTATAAAGAGCACGTGAGGCATTTTTCCCCATCGGGATCCTTATTATACCGTGCTTTTGAGTCAGCACGTGAGGCAGCCTTCTTTGTTTCTGGTTCTTTGTTATAAAGAGCACGTGATGCAGCTTTTTCCCCTCGGAATCCCTGTTATACCGTGCTTTTGAGTCAGCACGTGAGGCAGCCTTCTTTTTTTCTGGTTCTTTGTTATAAAGAGCACGTGAGGCATTTTTCCCCATCGGGATCCTTGTTATACCGTGCTTTTGAGTCAGCACGTGAGGCAGCCTTCTTTGCCTCAGGATTTGCATGATACTTAATTTTTATTATTTCAGCATTTTTCTGATAGTATTCTTTTTGCTCAGATAATACCTTGACTTTGTTTTTTTCATAGTCTATATTTCTCTGGGCTTTTTTACTACGTGCTGATTTTGGCATTTTTTATTAAATGTAAACATATAACACTTATGTGTATCTTACTATAATATCACTTATCTTATAGCAAGACAACTCTCGTAGAATTGAGATACTGCCCCGTCACCAATAGTTAAAGTGTGGAACGGTATATACCCCAATAGTGTAGTTGTTATCTTTATATGAAGTCCTAATCAGTGACAGTGTGAGGTTACTTGGTTAATTTATTGTAGTTTATTTTAGAAAACTTACTTGTTTCTATTAGCAGATTGTGTATAGTAGCCACAATATCTAGTTATTTTTGTGGCTAGGGCTTGGATTTTGATTCTTTTTGGTCAGCTTCTAGTGAGTTCTTAGAAGATGACTTTCTTGCAGTTTCTTTTGCGGTTAATTTAACTTATTTCCTTTGGTGTTTGGTGAGTTCTTAGAAGAACTGGTCTGATCTACTTTTCTTAGCGAGCGAAGAGATTCAGCTGCATTTAACAATGGTTGCTATAGTGTATTTTTGCGCATGCGTGAGAATTTCAAGTTTCCTCCTTATTTTTCAATAGTTTGACAGTAGTCATGTGTATTTCTGCCAAGAGCGACATACGTCAGTGTTAGCCGTGATCGTCTAGAGGTTAGGACCCCACGTTGTGGCCGTGCTAACCTAGGTTCGACTCCTGGTCACAGCATTGACATTTTGTACATATTTTACAGTCCAAAATCTGAAGAATTATTTGTTTTTATAACATTGTTTTTTGACGTCGTACTTGCTGATAGGTTACTCTTATAACAATTTTGATCAACTGAGATAAAGATTTCGTGGTTTCATTAACGCTGGTGGGTTACTGTTTAAAGAAAAAACTTAACGTTCACCTCAAATATTCAGCGTCCACGAAATATAGGCCACTGGCAAACTGGAACGTCTGTGAGAATCCGGTGTATTATTTGGAGCTGTCCCTTTTGAGAGAAGTTCCGTGTTCGAAGTGGTCTGTCTACATTGGGTATATAGTGTTTAAAACTTGTTATTCCACGTAATCTTATTTAATTATGTAGTTAGCTAAAAAGCGATGGGTCACTGCACTTCTCCATGTAAAGAGAAGTCGATTGATGCTTGAACTGTTGTCAGAGACCGTTCGTACACCGAGATACATCGTCTCAAAAGAAAGAAGAAAGCAGAAGAAGAAAGAAGAAATAATAACAATTGGCCATTTTTGTACCTTTTTTTTTTTTTGCTCTCTTTTGACATTTTAACTGACGTGCTGACACTCGCTGGATTCGTAAGACGCTTCTCTGTAAGAATATGTGCTTTTTGAAACTTATAAGTTGATTTTAGTTGAGATTTGGATAGTTTTGTTTTGTAGGCGTACATAGCGTGTACGGGCCATCCCTATATAGAGAGTGCTACCGCCTCTCTGATATATGCAGATTTATGTATACATATATGTATATACGCACCCACAGACTCAGACACACTGACATACACATACGCACACACCGCCGTATACAAACACGCACCTCCGCATATCTATCTATCTATCTATCTATCTATCTTTCTTTCTTTCTTTCTCTCTCTCTCTATATATATATTTACATATATATACATATATATACATATATATATATATATATATATATATAAAGCTTGAAAACTTCGAATACTATAGAGATAGATAGATAGATAGATAGATAGATAGATAGATATGGCGGTGGGTGTGCATGATCCATCGAAAATTATGTGCTTTTGAAGGAAATATTCTTGTTTTTTTTAAGACTTTTTGTATTTCTACACGTTACGACACAGCAAATAAATATACAAAAGATATAAACATTTATATATTTTTCATATTGATTGTTTATTCATACACATATATATATACATATATATATATATATATATATATATATATATATATATGTGTGTGTGTGTGTGTGTGTGTGTGTGTATGTGTGTTTGTGTGTAAAGGGTGTCCAAAAAGTCTGTAATGGGTTGAAAATCTTAGTCATGTTACGATTACTGATTATCTTTTTCTCTATTTCAGATATTTTACAGATAACAGCTCATCAGTGCAACTAGACTAGCATCTACTTAAAGCGGGGTTTGAAACTCAATCGCTTAGGCATCAGTCGGTACTTCTAACTGTTACGCTATTTGGCTGCTACTAAGACGGATATATGAATATGCTCAACCCGAGCATGGGAGAATTTATAGCCATCCACATACAGTACTGTTTCGTTGTCTCACAGTTCATCATGGCGGAGAGCCTAGTAACTAAATACAGATTTGATTTAACAGTTAAAACGCCAGACTAATTCACAATTGATCTTTAAAATATATCTATTTATCATATTTGATTTAATTATTTTAAAATTTTTGAATTATAAAATATTTTTCTTCGGGACATTCAGACGGTTTATCCTTCCCTCGTTTTGTAATTAAAGTAAATGCTAGCACTTTTTGAGACGTTGGAAATTGAGACTGAATGAGGTTGAAATATCTTAGAACAATGTGTAGCGTTCGACGTACGCATGGATCAAAACGAAAATGGGAAATCCACTGTTTGAAAAGCAATTGATATTCAGAAGTTAACGGTTTTAAAGATCAGGCAAGTGCTAAACGTTTCCTGCCTTATTTTTAACGTTAAATTTTTTATCTTGCTCAGTAAATTTGAAATATCTCGGCTCTGACGGAGGTTTTGAAAACACAGCGGACTCTGTTTTCCCTATTTTAACAGTTAACCAGTGCTCTCCCTTTGAAGTTATTAAACTGTTGTCGTGGAATATTTAGAAGAATGCATCTGAATTTCTCTTTTGTATGAAATAGACATAAGAAAAATAAGCAAATAAATAATAAAAAATCTTGACGTGAAAAGAAGAAAAGGAGAAAGGTAAACTGAAAGGGCGAACAAACTTTACATTAAAACATTTTATTTAGATTTATTTATGGTAGAAACGGCATCTCGACACATGCAAATGACCAGGCTGTGACAGGAGTTGACGTCAGATATACGTAAGAGAGGAGGAAAAAAATAAGATAGATCTAGAACCACGTAGCGGCGACAGTGACCGGGAGGCACGTGCCGAAGTTGTCCTGACAGAAGAGATTTGATAAGTACATGGCAGACATGAGAAAATCTTAAAAAGATGAAGGCTTGGTTTGGAAAGTACCATTCATAAATGTCTTGTTCTACAACTGAAACAAATTCGAGTTGAATTTCTTTCCTTTATTTCTCTCCGTTCTCTGTATACAACGTTTTGTGTCCGAGTTAAAATCTTACGTCCGCGTTATACAATTTAAATAGCCCAAATATAAATGTAAAAAAAACATAAACATAAAACGCTAGCAGATATGTTTCCATGATTGACAAGAAAAAAAGAAGAGATAGAGAGACAAAGAGATAGAGCCACGGAGATAAAGATATACGTACACATATAGATATAAATATAGATATAGATATATAAACACATAATTTCTCTTGCCTATATGAATAGATAAAATAGCTTTGAACATGTTTTTCTCATAGAAGGTTATCAACAATATCCAATAAATCAATTAATGGAGATGACACAAATTTGAAAACATTGATAGAGTATATCTGTCGTGAATTCCCACATCGGTATTAATATATTGTTTTCACAGCACGCAAAGACGATTTCTTTATCGATTTATCTGTCTGACTAATCGATTTCAAACACAATTGTATGTTTCACGTAAAAAATAAATTTCCCTAAAGAGAAGAATACACATCACACATGAGTTAAAATGGTCAGATGAAACGAGTTTAGCATATACCGAAAATATATTACTTCAGAGAAGCAATTTCATCTTCCATATTAATTGCATTATATCGAATAATATCCTAAAACACACACACACACACACACACATATATATATGTATATAGTTATATATATATATAGAGAGAGAGAAAAAAAAGAGAGAGGTTGAGTGAAATTGAGAGTAATTGTATTACTGTAGGTTCCTAGATGCTTATGCAATGAAAATCTTCCAGTTTTTTATCACCAATGTTCATTGAAAAGAATAACCTTATTATTGCATGATCTTATATTCTTTTATACAATTACATTCAGGTACATAGGTATACAGGAAGTAAATGATAAATTGCCAGTAATTTACTACCACAATTTTTTTTTTTTAAGCGGCATTATCAATCTGAAATGTTAGTTGCTGTACTCTTTAGAGCCTGATGTTCCAGATTAGCCACCAAAAGTACTAAAATAAATTAAGTAATAGTATCGAATTTAACCGTAAAATAGTTATTGCAGAATTGTTCCGCGCCGGGCATAGGACATCCGACATTATCAGACGCTAGCTATGCTCTTGGGACTGTTTATCGTGTTGAGGCGAACTTAAAGGAACACTCAGAAGATGTGATAAAATCCGCACTAGAAGCTTTGTCGCTGGAGTGAAATGACAGTCAATGGCTAAACTGGAGAAAAAGCGAAATGTGAGCAAAATAACTATTTTTATGCAGTACGAAAAGATCTTGGGATAAAGTCATATTGAATCGGCATCATAATAATATTTCAGCAAAATCTGAGACGTTTCGTAAAGAGAGAAGAACCTTGCTATTCATTCAACTGGAACACCATGGGAATAGCGATTGCATTTTTGTGAACAGACGAATCTCCAATCGCAGAAAATTGATAATTATCGCCAGTGACCCCTCAGGTCTTCATTCACTCATGCAGAGTAAACAATCTGTTGTGGTGTTTTGAGCTATTGCCAGTGATAGGAAAGTCATGTCCTCTCACGACATTGCAGAAGACCTAAAGATTAATACCGTAGAATATTTAAAGATTCCGGGGGAAATTCGTTTCCCCTGGATTAAGAAGCACTATGATTACAGAAAATCGTTTTCATCCAAAACTCTGAACATGCTCATGGGTCAAAAACGATGCAAACCTTCTCTAAGAGAGAGCTTCCTCTAGTTCTCCAGATGTGAAACCCTACAATTACAGGTTATGCGGCGATGTTGAGAATGTCTCTTATGCTTTCTCCAATAAGTGTGGCCGATCCGAAGACCTCCATTAGGCGAACATACCGTGCTATTAAGAAAGAGTCAGCTGCCAAGATCTATCGTGCATTTAGGGCTCGTATTTAGTCAGTTGTGTTCGTATATGTTTGTGTTTAATAAAGCATTAAAACAGATCTTTTACTGACCATTTTCTTCATCAAGGTGTAAAGTTTTAGATTTCAAACTTCCCATTCATCGCTTACAACCTGTACATATTTTTCAGCTGCGATTTCTGGAGATATTCATATCGTCAGGTCCAAAACGTTTAAAGCAGAAAGTATATGAATAAAATGCTTTTCTGTTCTTTTTTAAATATAAGAAACGAGGATTAACATATAAGGGAGAGAGAAGGGGATAGAGAAAATCCTATTGTAAAACAAGAAAGTCGTGCTACCCCTCAGTAAAATTTGGGAAGTCGTTAATTACTTGCATAAATCTTATTTAGTCGGCTGCATAGCAATACACCCCAATTAGCATAAGGTGTGTTATGAGTAACTTGCTTGAATATGCAATAAATAGCAAAGTTGCCAAACACTTTAGCAAAAACAACGTATTCAGCGAGATGCAATATATTTTGCGCCCTGAGAGATTAACCGCTGATGTGCTTACTGTAATAACAAACAGGATCAATGAACCGATTGATGATGACTTCGTTTCTGGATCCATAGCCATTAACATATCAAAGCATATTATGAAATACCGCATAAAGCTCTATTTAATAAGACTTTCAGCTACAGAAAACATGGCAATGCCCTCTATATTATTAAAGTTTTTTCTTTCTGAAAGGTTTATTAAGATAGCTAAACTATCTCCATGATCTTTACCAGCAACCTCCCAAATCATAATCTACGTTAATTTCTTTACATCTATGCAGACGATACTAAGGCAACACTTCAAAATAATAAAAAAGATCATACTCTTTTAGATTTTCTCATCTCCGATCTGGAGTATGTTGTCAAATCAGGTTAAAAACACATAGCCAGTTACCTTTAATGCATTATGAACAAAACTTCAACCGTTTCATCCCCACTTTGCTTCAGCTAAAATGAACGCTCTCGTCTTTTAAAAAACACATTGTTTCGAAAAAAATTTTTAGACTGATTTTTCCTTTTCTTGGAATGCAAACCTATATCAGATCCGTTCAACCGCTTAAGAAAGTATCTCACTCCCTTTGGAATCGTCTAACTCTACAAGAACTAAATGCGTCCTAAGATGGAGTAATGTTGCCACATCTGGGGAAGAGCTCCAGATTTTATCCTTCCTGCCTTGACATGAAACACAACCATCTTCGAAACTTAGTGTGCTAGGACAGTTTCGCCTCCCTACTTCTTATTTCTTACAGAGGAGTCGTTGCGAATCTGTTTATACTCTAATATAACTTTTATGGTCGATGCTCGACTGAGCTCCGATCTCTGGTTCGTCTTAATAAAACATTTGCTACAAATAGTCGCCTAGTTACAATAACCCCCCAACAACTTACTTCATTTTCTATCTGTGCCTAAAACCAAACGGAAATTCCATAAGCGATGTTTCTTTCCTATAACTCTTTGTTTGTGAAATTCAATAGCTGTTGCCTGCTTCCCGGCTGACTATAACATGATCATCTTCAGACTTTCAAATTAATTCATATGGTATTCGGAATGTCTTCGATAAGTATTGATAATCAGCAATCGAAATAACCTGATGAAAAGAGGAACAGACGAATTTAACCAAAGTTGAAAGCTTACACAATCTAACATCACAAATGCATTTTTGAAGTTGATTACAATACAAACACTCAGGCCAGGCATAGAAAATCAACAGGAGGTTCTTTGATATATCGGAGACGCGTTCGAACTCAATGTTTCTGTTTAGAGCACAATTCAAGCATGATTCTCGCTTTTTTTTTTACATTACTCTGATTCGTAGCTGTCGATTAGAAATTTGGATCAAGAATAATTCTAGATTAGGATTACAGTTATGAAGGTGAAGCCATCTGTACTTGACACTGATCATACCGGAAGAATGTTTAGTGTAATTACAAGAGTTTTATGCAAGAGACTGGGATCGTGGTTATACATTTCTGTTTATAATGTTGAATAGCTGTGAGCTGTGAGATCATTTTTGTACTATTCAAATTTGCTGGAGATAACCCCCCGCAACATATCATACAAAATCTGTACATGATTTCAGCGTTATCCTCCCGTAGTTTCTCGAGAAAATCTTTAGATAAATATGAAAGCGTCGTATTGTTACTACTAATCCCTATCAACAAGTATTTAACTATTAATTTGACAGTGAATGCATAAAAAAGACAACGTTTGCTACAATTTATCATAACAATGGTAAATACTTAATTGCAACTACACGGACAATAGTTTCTGAGTAAAAACTTTTAGAGATTATGTGGTATTGTAGTAACTAATCCATAACAATTCATATTTATACCTAACTGTGCATCGAACAGATACTATAATATTTAGTTCGCTACAAATGCTAAACGCACAGACAGACTAATATAAATATAATGTAGATGATGAACAGGTATAATATACAAATAATAAGTCCGCAATTTAGCATACGTTTTCTGAGCATCCTTTGGATGCTTCTCTCAATGCACGATGTTAGTTCGCGCAAAATATGTACTTTTATAAAAGTTGGTGACGAACACTCAATTCTAGCATTTTAAAAACAGCTTTGTTTATTATCTCAGTTAGTAAGAATGTAGAAAAAAGAAGGTAGTTGTAGTGGAAGTGGTAGGAAGAGGGGTCTAGGTTGATGGATAAAGATTGAAAGTTAAGTAGACCTGTAGGAGGAGAATAGAACTAAAGTATATGCGTGTCTGATTTAGGGGCCACCGATAACTATGATGGGTGCTTTGTTTTCTCGCCTTAGTCGACTTCTCGGCCAAAGACACAGGTGATTTCTGTTGGGCGCCAAGAGAGAAGCTTACATTTTAGCACTAACACATAGAAAAAAGATGAGAGGGAAGCCATGTGTTTAAATTTTTTTAAATAAATTCTGACACGTGCTCTAATCCTCAAAGAGATGGTTTCTGATTGGGCAGACCCGAGAAGAAGTTGACTGCTAGCACCAGTCATCACGGAATTTTCAACTTAAAATTCAATTTCTCAACAAAAAAAACACACACACAAACAAAAAAAAAAATGAAATGTCGCTGCTACTGTTGGTGTATTCTCGTTGTCATGGGTTGACTGCAGAAATATACATACATAGAGATACATCGAGGTACTACTATTGCTCTGTTGTTCACTGGCGCAAGAGATCTGCGGTATTTCTAGATAATTGAGACAGTATTGCAGAAATCAAACCAAGTAAATTCTGCAACTCTGTCAGAGAAAGACTCAAGAATATATATATATATATATATATATATATATATATATATATATATATATATATATATATATATATATATATATATATATACCTAATGAAATAAAGACGGACCCGCAATTGTCAATTTACATTGTATAGTTTATTTCATTTACTGTCGTTGTAAAAGAAGAACAAGATAATAATAAATATATGAGTGAGAGAGAGAGAGAGATAGAGAGAGAGAAAGAGAGAGAGAGAGAGAGAAAGTAAATATATAAATGAAAGAGAGGATGAAAATGTTTTCGAGAATTTTTTTCTTAAGGAAAATTACAGTTATTAAAAATCGATTCGACTTATTTGATTTTAAAAAAAATATTTATCGCATCATTGTTCCCACTTCCTTCCGTTCTATATCATGCTACGGCTTTCTCGGAAGCGATATATCCGTTCCTACTACCCTACAACTTAGCTCTAGCCTTTCGCTTGCTCGTCTCGGCGACCCAAATAACAGGGCCGCCCTCCAACATCGATGCTATTGTGTTTTTTTTACCATCCTCTATGATCTATTTTGTTGTATTCAGCTTTCTTTTTTAAATCTATTGTTTTCCCTTCCGCCGTCGGAAATGATTTTTTGTTTGTTTTTATCGCTTCCTGTTTAACGCCTGTAATAAAATATAATATATGAAGTCTTCAGCCTGGTGCTATTATAATTTTCTCAATACAGTTAAGAATTCTTCTACAAGTCTTTAGGAAGTCTCCTACAACCGTCTACAAAGATTCTCGTAACCGTTATCGTATAGATTTCACAGACAGCGCCAAAATAGACTCTAATTAAACCAAAAAGAGTCTGTATATTGTTACTGCCTCAATGATGATGATGTTCGCCCATCGCTTGCGAAGATGACCTTGTTCATGCAATAGTTTTGTGGGTTATCGGACCGATATTAGTGTACCATAGCACCATATGTCCATATATGTAATTGTGACGAAAGCTTCATCATGTATACATATCACTAAATGTCTATTGTATTTATAAGGAGAAAGCGAGACAGAGAGAAACGGAGAGAGAGAGAGAGACAAAGAGAAAGACAGAAAGAGAAGAGCAAACGCAGTCGTATTAATAGATGGGAATAAAAAAAGAAAATATAGTCCCCCGTACTTTCCCAAGTCTACAATAAATACATCGCTGAATTTCGCATCCCTAATAGCTTGAAGAAGGCGTCCGTAGTATCAGTGTACAAGAATTCTGGTGAAAGGAATCGCCATTCTCAATTATCGCCCTATTAATCTCCTCTCCTTTTTTGCTAAATGTTTGAGCCATTAATAAATCAAGCACTAGTCCACCACATTGCAAAAACAAATCTTCTCTCTGACAAACAATATCGATTTACGCAATGACGCTTTGCTGCAGATGCTTTAAGATCTCTCAACGCATATACCAGATATTTGATGAAGCCAAGGTTTAAGCCCTTGATATATCTAAGGCCTTTGAGAAAGTCTGGCACGAATGGCTGCTAATGAAAATTAAATCGTACGGCACAACTGGACCTATATTATATAATGTCGTACTAAAAAGGGGGTCCGTTTTGTAATGTGTACCATAGCACCATATGTCGATATGTGTACTTGGGGCGAAGGGTTCATCTTGAAGTGTATACGTGTCACTAACTATATATGGTTGGTGATTCTTCACTATCTGAACCCTAAGTTATGTTGTTGCTGTCTATTTATGATATATTTATACCTAATTGTTCATATGCTAGTGTGTGTGTGTGGGTGTGTGTGTGTATGTGTGTGTGTGATACATGCATTTTCCGACATACCTTCATGCGTCTTTGATCTTCTTCCACCTGGAATCCATCTTGTTATTGGAAGAGAGGCTGGAACCTGTTTGGATGAATATTCATTCACTTTTAAGAACATTGCTATGTTTTATATAGTTTTTATTCACTTTCCACGTGTCGATCGCAGAATAATGGAAAGTTAATATATTTGCTTGCGTAGTTAATTCTAGGTTTCTATTTTTACACACGTGAACTCCCTTCCAGTCCGCCCTGTTCAACGTTCAAATTCCAACTCCAATGTGATGTCCAGCTAACCTGATCACGTGGCAAAATACACGTAGATCTGATCAGTTGACCAGACCTTCTGGTAAATGATATAATTCTATCATATTTTGACAGACTTTATAAACATTCTTCGAATTCATCTCTTGTTTATCCATCCAGTTAGATAGATAGATATATAGATATATAGATTGATAGGTAGATAGATAGATAGATAGATAGATAGATCGAGATGGATAGATACAGAAGCAGATAGATAACTAGATCAAGAGATACATCGATAATACATATATAGATAAATAGATAGATCGACAGACGAAAAAAGAACTAGCAAATACTCTCTTGTGTTTGCCCTACTACATAAGACTAACTCTTGAGTTTTTCCCGCATGTTGGACACCTGTTGGATAATTCTGTATTTTCTAATGTCACGTTTAATCTTACGTTCTTCATTGTGTGCGGATTCAGCAATTATGACTTGCGGTACGCCCGCAACTCTGTCCTGGCTTAGTTTTTCTTATGAGTTAGAATACAAATCGAACTGTTTGAGGGAGATCTTCAGATTGTCTTTTAAGTTTCTTCTGCCCTCTTGTTGGTATTTTTTCTTTGGAAGGTTTACCGTAAAGAAGCTGCTTTGAAAGTCTTGAAACAGGCATCCAGCATATATGACCTGCCTACCGAAGATAGCACTGCTGTAACATTGGTGTGTACTGACGGAAGTTATAATCGCTCTAAAACCATTGTCTGGTATCCTGTTCTGACACTTAAAAAATAGGCGATTGCAACGATTTCGATGACGATACAGGTATAAGAGAGCTGGAGTTTCATCATAACTCAGTAAATAATAAGTGGGGGTTCATGTTATGCAGTTGTAACGATACACTTTAAGCTTATACTTGTTTTTCTTCAACTATGTAGATGAAGAAGATTTTTTTCTATTTTTTATAAATTTATTTGTAAATGTGTTCGATATATATATATATATATATATATATATATATATATATATATATATATATATATATAAATGAATATTTGTCCCCATATAGATTAACTATTTCTCGTCTGTTATTTTTAGTGCTGGTGTGTACACTTTTTAAAATGTAGACTGGGTAGACCAGACTTTTAGTTAAGTTTAAATTTGCATATTATTTGCTACTTAAGCTCCAGTTTGAAATATCATTTTTAGATACGTCAACGACTCTCCGTATGGAGCTTCGTCTGTCTGTTCTAATGTGATGCTTAAGATAAATAACACTTTCATCGAAAAATCCTTTGAATGGTTGGACGCATTTAGAAAATACTCATTTACGTTTTATTTTTCAAGGATACTGTTCTTATTTTTTATTACTCTTGATTATTGGTCATGAGCTTTTTTCTAGCACAACGTGTTTGTCAATTTCTTAAAAAAGATTCTGTGAATTCGCATCCTTTTATTCCATTTTAGAAAGCAATTTACCTAGCGTAAGAAATTTGTTTTCGTTTATCTACTCAGTTGTTATGCCAGGTTTTAGATTATGAACACATTTATTAGGCCGTTTGCTCGACTATGTCATTGTCTGAAGTATGTTTTCACTATGTACATCTTATTATCTCTCTTACTGTCCTGGCATATATATATATATATATATATATATATATATATATATATATACATAATTATTTTTTTTACTATAATAATTAAATATATATATATATTGTGTTTTTTACTATAATAATTAAATATATATATATATATATATATATATATATATATATATATATATATATATATATATATATATATATATATAGTGTTTTCGGTGGGAAGATATCAAAAAGGCCAGACAAACAGGTCAATTCAGTTATTACTTGATACTCAAAAAATGAGAACATTTATATCTTAACCTAATCTATATATCTATAAAAGT
Organism: Euprymna scolopes; assembly: GCF_053919585.1. Taxonomy (NCBI): domain Eukaryota; kingdom Metazoa; phylum Mollusca; class Cephalopoda; order Sepiida; family Sepiolidae; genus Euprymna; species Euprymna scolopes. Next base: position 23,679,548 of record NC_136514.1, on the reverse strand, counting down.
GAAAGAGCCAAGCTGGGCTGAACAGTGTGTGTAGATTTCTCTACTGAACTACTCTGTCAATTTTCATTCTATAGACTCGAGATTAGATATAAAGGGTATTGAGATTTGAGAAAATTTTGTCAATCAGTTTTCGGCCAGAAATCTGGCTGTCAATGCGTCATAGTTAAACAATTTGTCCTTTAAAACTCTACCAAACTCCTCTGCCAAATTAAGGTCTAAACACTTGAAAATTTAGATGTAGATAACTTGGACATAGATCAAACTTTTTAATTACCAAATTACTCAGCCAATTTTTGGTTTAAACGTTTTAAATTTTAGATAAAATATTTTAGATAAAAATAGCTTTTTAATTGTTTTTAGCGGATAATTTGGCTTTTATGGTGTCAAAGTTTATGAGAGTTTATTTTTACGGTCTCTAGCAAACTGTTCAGCCAATTGTGGGTCTAAACATTTGAAATTTTACATAAAGGGTATTCCGACATGTAGCAACCTTTTTAATCAGTTTTTGAAATTTGGCTGTCAAGAGGTCAAAATTGAAACTAAAACTCTACTAAAATCCTCCGCAAATTTTAGGTCTAAACTGTTGAAATTTTAGATGTAGGTTTCCTGGACATAAGTCAAACTTTATAATATATATATATATATATATATATATATATATATATATATATATATATATATATATATAGGATTGATATGTAGTTTGCTTGAAGCATTGTGTGGGATAGGTATGTAAAAGAGATTTAGAAGGCTGTCACAATGCGAGGAATGAATTATAGTCCCTGTTGGTAAGAGGAGACGAGAACAAGTGGCGATTTACAAATCAATAAGTACATATATATATATATTTATTATTATTATATATATATATATATATATATATATATATATATATATATTCAGTTGTATGGTAAAATGTCTTACTTGTATTCATGCGACGTATTCCATTATTAATTTCGGAAAAGGGAAAATTTAAATCTCTTTTAAATATATATATATATATATATATATATATATATACATATATATATATATATATATATATATATGAACATAAAATTATGAATAGTGCATAGAGGCAGAGCAAAGCCGAGTTGAATTCTAGATATCTATATATATTAATACAATAGCACATGTGCGACGGTTTTCAGATTATAAAAATATTCGATCGGGAGATCCTGTTAAATATAAAGGTGGATGGAATGTAATAACATACTACAAACAAAAATGTTATTAGTATATCAATGTGATAACTTTATTTTGGTGGTATATTATTAGCTTTTATCCTGTTTTTTAATATATAGGATCTCCCGCTCACAGAAAACGCAATATAAAACAATAAAATGATTTTGCTCATGAAACAAAAATATAAATTTTTGGTCTTCTGGCTAAGATCCAAGGGTAATATCTGTTCCATCTAAGTATAGTTATTGTGGCGTGTCCGTTCGCGTCGGGCATCCATACATTAGAAATATGTCAGAAAACCTTATGAGGATATTGAAGATAATCTGTAATAACCGGATATATTAATGAGGTTATTTAGATACATACTTTTACAGTTTTAACAAAAGGGCTACAATAATATCTCGGGGTCTGCATTCATGCTTAACGTTTACGTAATGTTCAGTAGTAATATATTAAAAATAAAAGGTGCCGGTATGAAATTTCCACAGGCCTAGCTAGTATTATATAAATACTTTAAATATAATTTTTAATTTTCGTTAATAATGATATAAGCACTTTTGGTGCTGCAGACGTCAAATAAAATATTGGAAGAAATATTTTATTTTTATTTAATTTATTATTAATTGGATAGATTCAATGATACTTTTAAATAATTAGCCACTCTTTTCCGATAGTATTAATGAATATAGGATGCATTTGGATTTTGTTGTTCTCAAATATATTTCCAAATATATACTTTGTTAAATAGTGGCAATGTTTTTCTTTGAATAAAATCATTATTATTTTGGTTTTACTCTAAATATAACGTCAAATAATGATTTTTCCCCACAAATGATTTTACTTATTTTCGTATGAATCAAAAAATAAAAAAATAAGTGCAATAAATGAAGTGTCTTCATTTTTTAAACATAAACATTAACTATCTCTCAACATATCCTTTGTAATTTTCAACATTTTTTCCAAGAAATAAATTCGCGACAGCAGATGCGAATGTACAGTTGGCAACGATTACGGGCAGATTCAGATGAGCCTTAAGCCAACTGAGTGATGAACATAGAGCTCGGCAAACAACTAGCATGTGGACATTAGTGGTTACAGAATCGATTTTATTATACACGCATTTTGAGTATAACGCTTATCTGCATAATGCTTCGAAGTTGTGTTTGCGTTTGTTTCTTTTGATTTCGTTTACATTGTAATACTTGTGAACCAATGCTTGCCCTCGGTAGTCGCGAATGTGTGAGAGATGTCAAGACGGCCAGAACAAGAATAGAAGATGAAAGAGGAAAATATCACGGATAATAGCGTCGTGACACAATGACGTAACCCCTTTTGAGCGAGCTGGGGTCTTCTACATAAATAAACATTGTGTCTAACTTGGTCTATACATTGAGGTACAGATGTGTTACGCAGGTGTTTGTGATTTTGAAAATGTGTTGCTATGACCCAAACCTGCTAGGACTCACACCAAGAATAACAGTTTGTTTATAACATTGAACAAATCCAAAACGATATAATACCTTAGAATTTGAAAGGTTAAACCCGAAAGAACTAATGGGTACAAAAAAACAATATTTAAACATTATGTATGAATGCTCCCCCCTCTCTCTCTCTCTTTCTCTCTCTTTTACTCCCCTTCTCTCTCTTTCAATGACGAAAGAGAGAATTAAATATAATTCTCTAGTTAAAGTTAAAGCTTAGGGTCTGAATCGACGGATGGACGCGACATAGCATGAGTCTGGTTTCAATAGTCTTTATAAAAATATGCTTCCTATTTGATAAATCTTAAATAAATTATATTTTCATAAAAATGCATTTGTTTGCTATTTTTGTATAAGCGTTAAATTCCAGCATGCCATTAATGCCGACGATGGAAGATGCCTGTACAACGCAATGAAGACAAGAGGCGACTCATGCCAGCCAGTTATAGCCGACGACATCTCGACCCGTTTTTGTTGATGCTTCCATGTGCATATCGTTAGATATCTTTGGATATCATTTATTCCCTCCGGGGTGCTGGTTGCGTTCCCAGGACATTCCTCAACTAAGTAACTCCCCCCAGGAAACGATAGTACCATAGCGTTAGTCTGTGATTGATACAGTATATCACATACTCCCACAAAAGGATAACCTCCATTAGTCGATTTGTTACATTTAAATTTGAAACCCGTTTTCATTGTAAAACATGTCACTTTAATGGACGAATCTTAGAGTGTTTGGTTGCACAATTAAATATACACCGGCGCTAATATTTTTTTTCGCTTGCACTGATAGAAAGAAGTAACAATTGAAATACTGTGAGTAAATAGCACACATACAATTTGCCTATTAATTGGGTTCATGGGTGTTCGAATGCAACTGAGCCGGAATAATTGGTGACGATTTGCTGCTCGACTAGTGCGAGACGCGCGACGTCGTTGTGTTTACGGAAATTGTTTATTTGTTCGATGAAAGTGTGGTTATCTCTGGACTTTCATGAGACAATTTTTATCGATCATGACTAGGATTACAACAGGGAAAATCCCCGAGGTGTAAAGATTCCTGATTCAATTTGATTGAGAAGAGTATTGGTATAGGGGCTTCATTTTATGCGTCTGAGTTTGGAAATCAAGATTCAAACAGAGAGCGAGCGAGAGACAAAGAGAAACAGAGAGAGAAAGAAATAGATGTGGGGTAGGACAGGAAAGACAGAGAATGAAGGGGGGAGAACGTCAGAGGGAGAGAGAGGGGGGGTGCGTGTATGTGTGTTTGTGTGTGTGTGTGAACGAGAGATAGATAGAGAGAGAGGGGGTGTGAGAAGAAGAAATGGTCACAGAAAGAGCACGTTTAAGAAATAATAGAAGGACCAAAAATAAAATGAATTAGAAATAGGGAAACTGTATTGTTCTTGACGCTTTCCTCATTATTGTAAGCGTCGGCATTGGAAGAGTTTTTTTTGTACAACGAAGTCACCACTTATCAAGGCCCGGAGGCCACTCGGGGATAAGTGTTATTGCGTGTATAATAATCAATGGGACAATATCGTAGTAATCGCTAGTAAGTGAGATCTGATAAAGTGTCTAACTTAAAGAGGCGGTTCATCAGGACTTCTTTATGTTGGACTTGAAGACATCCAAGTTGTAGTCAGGTGGGAAACAGACAAACGGAAGAGAGTTCCACAGGCCTGCACTTTGCACTGATGACTCCGCAGGTATGAAAAATTGTAAAATGCTCGATTATTTAAAAAGTTCAAAAAATTTTATAATATCTGTTTATATATGTGTTACAGCAGAGACGGACGATATCAGTACAGCCTGTTAAAAACCAATAAAATAGAACCAATATCTAGTCGCCCTCTGTCAGACTCCCTTTTAGGCTTTTGTATTGAAAACCTACAGTCGTCGTCATCATCATCATCATCATCATCATCATCATCATCATCATCATCATCATCATCATCATCATCATAATGTAGTCCGTCAGTCTTTACGATTACTAGTCGGGGTCTCGGTGCTTTATCCCTCGGTGTTGGCAGAGTCCTCTTTCTGAGTGGAACGTCTGGTCAGAGGCACCGCATATGTATATGTATAGACAGTTTCATACCCTCGAAGAAGTTCCAGCAAAAACCTAACAGTCAGCCGTGGTTCTCCCAAAATATGCTGCTGCCATTGCGCACAGAAATAACTTTTTCCATTACATCCAACGTAACTGATGTACTGAAATTAAGCCGCCTTTAGGACTGCTCACTGTAAAAAGGTAATAAAGAAGGCAAGAGAGTTATATTTTCAGTCAAGGTAGCTGAGCAGCGGCTTGGTTCTCATCAGTTCTGGCAAATAGCAAAGAGAATCCACAACAGAAGTGTGGGCTCTCTTCCAACTATCATCAATGGACCAGAGTTAATATCGTCAGCATCAGACAAAGCCAATCTCTTTGCCAAGAACTTTGGAGCAAATTATACCCTTTACGACCAAGGCCGCCAACACCCAGCATTCCCTTGTATATCAGAAAACATGATAAGTGGCGTACAAATATCCGTACGCGATGTTGCCAAGCTAATCAAACACCTTGATTCCAGTAAAGCGACTGGTCCTGAAGGCGTTCCAGTCATTGTGCTCAAAAGGCTTCAACCGGAACTAGCGCCCATACTTACCAAGTTATTTTAGCGTTGTCTTAAGGAGAAATGCTTCCTAACACATTGGAAAATCTCATCAGTATGCCGTGTATTAAAGAACTCAGGTGATTGATCATCTCCCTCTCAGACCAAAATAACCTTCTTAGTCGCATGCAATATGGTTTCCGTTCTGTTAGATCTACATCGGACGTGCTTACAGTTATACCTTATAGGATTCGCAAATCCCTCGATGGAGGCTTCCTCTCTAGGACAACTGCTCTTGACATATCAAAGGCCTTTGAAAATGGCCTAATTCACAAGATCTGCAGTCATGGTATAGCTGGAAATGTCTTCTAAACTATTAAATCACTTCTCTCTGATAGGTTCATAAAAGTAGTGGTTGATAGGCAGAAATCAGAGGCTCTCCGTATTAATGCTGGTGGCCCTCAGTGGTCCATCCTGGGTCTAACTCTCTTCCTGAACTACATCAATGATCTTTCAGACCACATCCTTAGATCATTCGTAAACATTTATGCTGAAGACACTACCATCTATGGAAACACTTGGAAGACCGTAAACGACCAAGTTCTCTCTGACTCTCTCTCCTCTGATCTTGAGCACGTGGTACAATGAGGAAAGAAGCGGCTGGTTACTTTTAATGCATCTAAAACAAAGCTTCTATCTTTACATTATCAACGCTCTGCTGCCCAGCTGCCATCAATCGAAATGAATGGCTCTTGTCTTGGAAAGGCTTCATGTTTTGACACGCTTCTGGGTTTGATCTTTACTCCCGATCGAAATGAAACACGTATATCAAATCAATTGCCAAAGTCGCTGGAAAAGTGGTGAGATCTTTCTACCGCTCCATTAGATAGTTGACTCCTGATGCAATTCTCTACCTATATACAAGCCAGATTCGGCCAACGATGGAGTATTGTTTCCACATCTGAGCAGGAGCTGCTAGAAACAGCTTATCCTGTCTTGACAGAGTTCAAAATAGACTTCGTAGCTTAGTGGGGGTGCCCTTTTCTTATCTCTGCAACCCCTTTCCCACAGAAGAGATGTAGCGAGCCTGTCCCTGCTTAATCGTTATTTTCATGCCAGGTGCTCATCTGAACTTCGATCTCTGGTCCCCCTCTCCAGACTTTCACGAAAAACACTCGTCTAACCAGAACCACAACTATTACTCACACGCTTTATCCATGCCTACACCTAAACGTAGATTCCATGAACAGGGTTTCGTTCTTAGAACTGCTCGCGTGTGGAACTCTATTCCATTTGCCTGCTTTCCAGCTGACTACAATCTGATTGTCTTCAAGACCAACGTGAACAAGTTTTTATTGAACCGTCCCCCTAAGTAATCCAAGTTACAAAATCACCACTAATATTTACTACGCTAAGATCACAATTACTAATGTATATCTATTAACCCTTACCTTCGAGTCGCCATTGAGCCTTGATAAGCGGTGACCTCCATGTAAAAAAACTTTGTAAAAATTATTCTTTGTAAAAATAAAGCCTTGTTTGATAAATTTCCCGCTTTTCTAGTGAGCACCCTGTATTTCTGATCCTCCGAAACACACAAACACATGCACACACATAGTTGAAGTTTGTACAAACGTTTCTATATTATCGCAATGTTGTATTATACGAATATAACACTTGATTTTGCATTATCAAATACATTTTCCTCGCACACACTTGTTTCTGCCTATTTTTCACTATATGCATTTATAGAATATACGATTTTGCAAAACAAATCAAATGGATTCATCAGGCCATACGACAACAAGAGTTCAAATGAGAAAATTAAGATGCATAAATATTCATTTAATAAACAGTATTGTATTTATTACTTTTCCAGATTTATGTCAGTCCAATGAAACATCTGCTTAGGTTCTTTTCTTGTACATAAAAAAATTCAGTATCTCTACAGAACCACTATTCACCAATGAAGTATTGTTGACACATCTGGGTTTATGCATCTAACTACTAGTATTTTATTCTGTGACAGAACCCCAAAGAGTGTTTCAAATTTAATAGGTTCTACATCGCCGCAATGTCACATTCCTTTTTCAGTTTATAAGTACTTTAATAGAATGCGTCCTGAGGAACTCATTTCACTTGTACCCACGCGACATACATACCATCGAGTAATGCATCAAACAGTAAAAGCTAAGCTCTGAACTATAGAGGTCCGTAAATTCCAGAAAGCCTATTACTCTAGTGTTTTATTTTCGCAGACTGCAAAACCTCAGACACCCCTCTCTTTCCCCTGCTTCTCTGACTGTACTTACATGGAGAAGCTTAAATGTAATATGGACAGACATCTCGCTTAATCTTGACCTCTGTAGACGTGTATCGAAATAATAGCACCTTATAACATTTTTCAAAAATGCTTCCCTTTTCGCAATTTAGCAATTTAGATTTTATATCAATTAAGTCAACTCATGAAGGATCTTCTTACAAGCAATTTTAGACTTCCTGCCATCGAAGAAGTTTACCGATGTCAGGTCGAGGTTTTGGTATACTCAATTATGTCACCTACACATTTAGCATGACAGACTGCATGTTATGATTACGGGTGCTCCCCAAACCTGCCACCCATTTTCATTGAAATAAAGCATTACTTGCTGCCGAAATTGAACAGGGCTACGCATCTTCGATAAAGACAAACCGATATACCGAGCAACTGATTGACCGAAATCTGCCATCATATTCTGTTTTTTTATAGAAGCAGTACAACCGACTTAAATGAGAACTTTTCGGTTTTCGCTCTAGTTAGGGAGTTGCACCGGTTCGCAGTCGATTCACTCATACAGCGCTGCTTAATATGCACCCATAGAAGTGAGGCCCTTTCTGTTGCTGGTGCTCCGAACATGGCTTGATACTTCGCTATACTGTGCTCATACCTAATCACTGCAGTTGATCGCAAAACATTGCTGAATATATTCCTCGACAAGTCATTCAAGGAAATGTAGAATAAATGTCTGCGTAACCTAACAGACAAACGCTGAACTACTCTCATATATATATATATAAATATATATATATACATATATATATATATTCGGTAGAATATAAGCTCTACAGTTGCTAGATCTGAATCATCTGTTGTTGTTTTTTTCTCCGGTATATCACCTGCTATCACACTACTTCGTGCGAATATCTACCAGTGCAATCTTAATGCTCCGTCTAATCCGAACACTCTAGCCCCCCTGGTAAGCCCATAATATACATTCCAATGGCTCTGTGCTGATTTTTTTTTTACATATAAAGGGCAAGATTTCCTGTTTGTCGCGAATCTTTAGTCTAATCGTCTGATCGTTGAAAATTCCTAAGATGTCGCACAAGAACTCATCACCTGCTTCAGGTGTACTTTAATTACCTATGGTATGATAAAATCCCTGAGTTTATCGCCGCCGCTATTCTGTAGTTCATGACTGATTGCGAAGTCTACCACAGATAATTGTATGCAGCATTCCCTCAAAACAACTGTAAAGTGGACGTTGCTGTTAAAACAATAAAAATCCTAATTGATAAAATTAGCTATCTGAAATTATTGATATCATCTGATATTCTTCATCTGAATTATTGATTGACGAATACTAACGTCCATGGATAGTACATTAAGAGGCCCTGCGCAGCAGACACATGAAATGCACCGAGAGACTATCAGAACATACAATGCGGCTACCACTGTTCGTCGTTGTGATCTATGTGCGCATCCAAAACCAGATTGGACATCATACCCCAAAATCGAATAAAACTGGCGTCGTCATCGAGGTTCGTCAATTCGAGCAATACATGGTAAGGACCGGCTGGTTAATAGGAGTGATGCTCTGCAAGAAGTTCCTACGCTTGTATATCCTCTATGCGGCCGCCAGCCCCAAAGCCTACTATTGATTTTGACTGCCACCTCAACACCGCAACCTACTTTGAATGACCAGCCAACGCCAATACTATAACCAATAGAACCGAAGTGCCTTATCCATCCCAAATTTCTCCCGCAACGAGTGATCCAACTGCAGGAACCAGATATCCTTGCGAATAATTCGATTAAGACTGGTGATCCAACGATGCCTTTCTCCACTCCATTTATACTACATATGCAGAGAAGATCGACTTGCCCTGAGAAGGCACCTAAATTGTTAAAGATTACGAATCAATGATGGAGACTTGATATGACGTCTGATTTCCAATCAATATGTCTTAGTAGCGTTCACCTAATTATTGATATTTTTGGTATCAGTTTTTGTGAATGTTGGAATTACTACTTGCTCTTGTAAATATAGGATTGCCACGTTTACTGCTCTTGGTTAATTGTTGCGTTTCTTTCTTTTGAAGTTCTTGATAATAGTCAGTTGACAATTAACGCTTGCAGAAAAACCATACTTCGTTCTTATATAGCTGGTACAGCAGAGTAATGGTTGGATCTGGTGAACATTTGATAGAAATGAATTATTTAAGATCGAGACAAAAACGCTTGTTTGCATTGGACTTGAAAACGAATACGTTGAAGATATTTGGAGAGCAGTCCAGCCGTATAGAGTTCCCACACTACAAGGATCCAAGGCGGCCTTGGACAAACCCTAGTAAGTTCACCACGGTTTCCCCCCTGCACAATTTTTTTTTTGTACAAGCTCCCTAAATTCTCAATGCCTTTTTTCCCCTTGTAAATAGCAATCGCATTTGCGTTTATTCTGTGCAACTTTGAATGACCGACTCAATGAATGAAATAAAACTGTCTCCTTGAAAATGATGTTTAGTTTAACTCACAGATTTCGATTAGAGGAAATTGGTGATATTGGTTCGAGCTAGACGAGGATATTTTCTGAATGTTAAATATTGCCATGACATAACAATTAAGTAGAAGTAAACCCCAACATTGCAAAGAGTATGTAAAAATGTAAGGCAAAGGAAGGTGCATTGCTTACTAGATTTCGAATTTGAATACTGCCAGATAGGAATGCATTAAAAAACAGCAAAACAAAGGAGGAGACGGTGGCACTGACTGAAAACCTGAGTGTGCCAGCTTCAAATCCCTTCGTTTCACAGAAAAAAAAATTACACTTAAGGACATTGTCAACTTCATGTCTTCTTCCCGTAAGTACCCGATATCCTTCTAGAAAGAATTCTAAATAGAAAGATTAAGGGGGAAATGAATACAACAATTATCATCATGAACGATGTTCAACCAACAAACAACCAAACAAACAACAACATCAAACAATTTTCTAAGAGAAAAAGGGAGATGCACAAAGCGAGAGTGAGACCCAGCTCGAAGGATAGATATACGAAAAGAAGGTAAAATACACATGCCGAGAGAGAAATATAAGAAAAGGAGATAGAGAGAATAAAAAGATGTATACAGGCTGCAACAGAAGGAAGTACACACTTCAGGAAACCAAGAAAAAAACGAGGGAATAAGAACAGGAGTGTCAGATATAGAGAAACGCAATTAAAAAAGTGAAAGTTAGATATGCACATTTAAAGACAAGGAGTAAACAATCTTTGTTGATCTCAAGACAGAAAGTCTGCATTTAATTATATCCACTAGCTGCCTTACCTTCCATAAAGAACAATGGCTTGTTTTGTGCAAGACCATCTCCAGCTCATAACGATGCTAATCGCGTCATTTTCGGGGCGTTCTCATAGATTATTGACTTTTACTTGCCAATTGGCCGCTGGGATGAAAATGACGAAAAATTGGCAAGCTAACAAGAGAGAAATGAATAAACAATATAGAAGACGTAGAATTACACGTCCATATGTCTATCAGATTTTTATTTGACAAATAAATTACTTCGGCTCATGGCGGTCGGTATTAAGAACTGCCTTTGGCTTGTTTACAAAACAAATACTAAACCCTATTTTATATCGCGCCGCTTTGTCAATACCTTTACATACATACATAAATGCAAACACACACACGCACCCATATATATATATATATATATATATATATATATATATATGTGTGTGTGTGTGTGTGTGTGTATGTGTGTGTGTGTGTGTGTGTGTGTGTGTGACAATGTTGCTGTATTCCAAAGTCCAATGTTTTATATATCTTACCTATTATTTTGGGTTTTCAAATTAACTCATCTGTATATCTTATTGATCTGTTTGGTTCCATTAAAAAATCAATGCTTGTTAGCCAATATTGAATATGTTTTTATTAGATACATTAAAAAGACAGTTTGTAAAGAGAAAAAAGCATGACAATGTAAAATGTAAAACCCGGAAAACTCTAAAAATACTATCATCGGATAATTGCTAGTAAGCTGCTATACATGATAAGAGTTTTATTTATAGAGACATATATATATATATATATATATATATATATAATTATGTATGTATATATAAGAGCAAATAGTTAATAAAATATGTTAAAACACTTTGAAAAAGAGTTAAAATCATATTTAATCTGAAAAGGAAACACTTAATAAGTGGATAGTCCTTTATCCGCGGAGTTTCGAAGAAATACTTTCCTTCTTATCAGAGGGTAGGAATTAGCAAAATGCGGGATCCGATTTTGCATACAACAGTATTTGATGAAACTGCAAATAAGTCAAAGATCTTATTTGATAACAAAAAGTGGAGTAGAGGGAATATGGTGATGAAAAAGGTGATTATACGTGAATGGATTGTCTGGTTAAAGGTAAATTATCCAATGACGGAAAAATCCAAAATTATAAATCTAAGAAAGTTAATTGAATTTCCATTCGCACAAGTAAAATCCAAGGAAATTACGTAATTGGAAGATTGTCCAAAATAATCTAAAAGGTCGAAATCCGTGGAATAATTCACAAATATGTACAAGGAAAGGGGGGAAAATTCCAATAATATTAATAAAAGAAAAATAAGATATTAGTTTGACACGGCTGGCGAGACATAATATATATATATATATATATATTGTTTGATATAAATATATATATATATATATATATATATATTGATTGAACAAATATATATATATATATATATATATATATTGATTGAACAAATATATATAGATATATATATTGATTGATTGATTGGTTGATTAACAAGAATTATATAATTCCGTTTCTAGATGCACAACAACAATTAATTATATACATCGACTTTTAAGAAAAAAAAAACAACGAATAATAAAAAATCTCTCTACCCAAAATTATTAGAAAACTGCTTTAATTCACAACTTACGAACCCAGGGTAACTCAATCTCTGTTTCAGAAACTATGTATAACGTGAATTAAGAATACTAAACAAACGTTAGTAAATAAGTAATATCCCAGCCAACTGATGAACAAATTAGGAAATTAAAAATAGTAACCGTAACATTACCGAATCCGCCACTACGGCACATATAAAATATTTTATAGAAACTAGATTCATTATAATTATAGACGAGATTAAAATGATCCAAATATGGCATTAATAAATACTAGCGGGACCTGTGGAAATTCCACGGCGACATTTTTCATATGTAATATATTGTTGCCGGGCATTCTGTGGGCGTTCTGTTCAGCATGAAGGAAGGCACAATCATATTATTCTAGCCCTTTTATTAATACTGTATCTCCCCTTTACTAAAATAATGACTGGGCTGATTATATCATTATAAACATACCGGTCAATTAACTCACATTTAATCATTTCTCATAATTATTGAATATGTTATTATGTTCGACAATAATTTATCATGATTTTAACCCACATTATCGCCTCTCTCCTTACTATCTTAAAAAATTGATATATTGTATGGGCTTATTATTTCATAAAAAAGCACAACTATCAATTAACTCGCATTTCATCATTTTTCATAATTCTTGGATATGTTACTCCTTTAGCCAATCATTTTTCATCATTTAAACTTACCATATCGCACACTTTACTAAAATTATAACTTTTATATATTGTTTAAGCAGATTATTTCATTACGAACGCACCACTCAATTAACTCACATTCTATCATTTTTCATAATTCTTGGATATGTTACTAATTTCGACAATCAGTTTTTATGAGTTAAATGCACCTCATAACTTCCACCCTTACTAACACTCATATGTCTTCATTTTTCATAATTCTTGGATGTTACTAATTTCGACAATCATTTTTATCATTTTTACCGACATCATCGCCCCCCCCTTACTAAAATAATAACTTTCATATATTGTCTGGTCTGATTATTTCATTGCAAACACACTAATGCATTAAATCACATATTATAATTTTTCATAATTCTTGTATATGTACTAAGTTTGACAATAATTTTTCATAATTTAAACCATCCTTATCGCCCTCTCTTACTAGCATATTAACTTTGATATATTGTCTGGGCTGATTATTTTATTATAAACACACCAATCAATAAACTCACATTTCATCATTTTGCATAATTCTTGGATATGCTACTAATTGCGACAATAGTTTTTTTTTTAATAATTTAAACCATCCTTATCGCCCTCTCCTACTAAAATAATAACTTTGATATATTGACTGGGCTGATTATTTCATTACATACACACCAATCAATTAACTCACATTTCATCATTTTTCATAATTCTTGGATATGTTACTAATTTCGACAATCATTTTTATAATTAAAACCCCACAGTATACCTCCTCTGTCTATTATAAGAACTTTGATATATTGTATGGGCTTATTATTTCATTACAAACACACCCATCAAGTAACTTACATTTCAGCATTTTTCATAATGTTACTAATTTCGACAATAATTTTCATAACTTGAACCCACTATTTCGCCCCCCTTACTTAAATAATAACTTTGATATATTACCTGGTATGATTATTTCATTATAAACACATAAATCAATTCCGGTTATTCTCATAGTATATATGTTCCTCACTGCTAAAAGTATACATGGAATAATGTAATGCCTAAATAGTAAACTGTTTCAGGCCTTCCGGGACTGACTTCATATCCCCTACCTCGCTGTTATAAATATACATTGAATAAAGAAATGTTTAATACGTAAACGGTTTCAGGAGTTTACTGGGCTGATTGCATATCCCCCACACTATTGTTAAAAATATACATGGAATAAAGTAATGTTTAAGTCGTAAACGAGTTAAGTCATTTCCGGGACTGAATTTATATCCCCCACTCCAATGTTTAAAATAGACTTGAAATAAAGTAATGTTTAAATCATAAACTGTTCGAAATTAATGCATATAAATATTAACATGTTAGCGAATATGCAACCATTGCTTCAACATGAATTCTTGACTGTAGTATTAGTCTCAGCATTTCAGTGACTTAAATCCCCCTTTTTTTTGGTCTTGGTAAATGGAGGAGAAATAACTCATTACTGATACAATTTTTATTTTTGTTACTGGCCAGAGTGCCCTTTTGGGAGCTCGTTTCCCCGAAATTTTTAAACGAGCTCATGTCCAATTCTGCCCTTATGAGGAGGCAAGTAACCAAAAATATAATCAAAAGGGGCATTTTTCAGTGCATCTTATAATTAATCAGAAGGGACAATTCCAGGTCATTTTGTAATTAAATCAGAAATTACTTTTCCCAGTTACTTTTGTAATATTAAAACTTTGTTACATTAAATATAGTACCTATTTACAATGCCTTCCCAGGAGAAAAAAATTAGACACAAGGGTCGTTTTTTAACATGGAGAAAAGGAACAAAAATTGTCTTTGTCGTAAAGGATTTCTCCTCCACTGAGAGAGAAGAAGTTGAAATGTAGCATCCTAAGAACAGATATTACACTTTGACCTTGGCCAAAATTAGCTTTGCCTCAACAGCGACACCAATTTTTTTCTTTATTTTAATTAAACGCCCCGGATGCAAGCGTGACATACAAAAGAACAAACACCGTATTAATATATAGTGTGCACCCGATAAACCCTAACAAAATATAAAATTAATGATTTATTACAAAAAAATGTTAAAACTCCAACCTATTTATAACTAACTCCTCTTGCTCGACTGAGTTGCTTGATAGGAACAAATGTGTTTGAGAATTATAATGCCCTTCGAGAGACTGTATCTCCGACAGTAGTGATGAAAACATATGCATAGTCATAGCCGGTTTGTCGAAGTGATTAACCATGCATCGCTGTGAAAACAATGCTATATTTAACCACTTTACTAATAAACATTCATGTTCCTGGGCAAATTTAGGTAGACTATTTTACAACACATCTATGCTTGAACAAACTAATAATAAACGAAAACCTGAAATACTAGGGCATAACTAATAAAAATTAAAACCCACTATTCATAAAATAAACTTTGCCGATACTAATAACATACTGAAATGTTTGTAAAGTTATTAAATTATTAACCGAAAACGTATACACATTAGAATATATATATATATATATATATATATATATATATATATATATAAATAAATTATTCAAAACAAGTTAGTTTTGATAGTCTCAATTGCCTCGTTAATAAAAACAATTATCTGATTTCAGATTTTTCTATTGAATAAACTTATAAAATATAGAGACACATTATATATTTTTGACGGTATGCCTCGATTGAAAACTGTTATAGATCATTAGTATTAATTTGTTTTTATGAATAACATTTTATTATACATAAATAAGATTAATGATGTGGTAGATATCATTTCAGAAAAACACCTTACCTAGGCTACATTTTATATATATATATATATATATATATATATATATATATATATATATATATTCCATCCTTTTTCGAGGATATATGAATATATTGAAATTTGCAACTCTTACTTCAGATATAATAGAGGCTGGAATAGAAATTATAAAGAGATGCAGAACAACTGTACTATCAAGCAATGTCGAACACTTAATTAAAAATATCAGGTTAGCGTTTTTTCATGTTTCAATGGATTCTGTAGGTTCGGCTGCATTTACTGACCTAGTGGGTTCATATATCATGTATAAATACACCAAATACATTGAGATAGAAGATATATACACGTACAGAGACAATGGATTTAGGAGCATAAGAGACTCAAATGAACCTTTATGTGAAAAAGTGAGATCAATGTCCATAAGGAGTTTAGGTGAATGAATTTAAAAGTCGAAAATAGTATTAAATGGCCAAACTGTTATTTTTTTAGATTTAAATTTGATTTCAAAAACAAAATACATGCACCTTATAAAAAAGATCATACCGACCCCATATATGTAAACATAAATTCAAAAAACTTCCAAAAATAGTCAGGTTTGTACGGGGCATTTTCTTAGCAACCTTTATATCACCCCACACTTTTATTATAATATATAAATCCATAATTTTACTAAAACTATAAATAGCTCAAATATTTCCCCCCCCACACACAGATATATACATACATATATATATATATATATATATATATATATATATATATATATATATATATATATATAATGGGTGCCCGCAGTTGCCCGGGTGTTTAGAGGTGTGTGTTGAACAAAAAAAAAATGCTCGAACCCGTAACGTGAAGGAAGAAAAGAACGGGAGAAAACCTGATGTCTTTGCTTTTATGATTACCGCCAAAACGGAAGTGACGTAGGTTAAATTAAGGCGAGACAATCGAAAAAGAGAGGATGACTTTTGAAAATATCGGCGAAAAAAGCGACCCCTCCCTGTTGAAATGTGCCCAGTTGAATTGAACAAATTAATGTTTTTACCCAATTTTTGGGTATTTGTCGTCTGAAGGGTCGAGCTTCCAAACGATACTGATCTTGTGAAAATCAATGGCCTCTGTCTAAAGTTTTAGGCCGAAAGGTAAACAAACATACATACA
Source organism: Euprymna scolopes (assembly GCF_053919585.1). Taxonomy (NCBI): domain Eukaryota; kingdom Metazoa; phylum Mollusca; class Cephalopoda; order Sepiida; family Sepiolidae; genus Euprymna; species Euprymna scolopes. The sequence continues at coordinate 23,662,502 of NC_136514.1, read as the reverse complement.
TACATTTATATATTGCTAGCTAAGATTTTCGACCCAAAACGATTAAAACGCTTGCCCTATCTCTTTATACTCTGTATGTAAAATGTTACATGTTTAGACAGTAATTGTCTGAGTAATTTGGTAAACCGCAGAGTTCAATTTTTTAAAACCTTGAGCCCTATTATGAGCCCATAACGTTTATTGTTTTGGGCTCAAACCAAGTTATTAAGTTAAATCCATGTCCAAGAAACCTATATCTAAAATGTTAAGTGTTTATACCAAAAATTGGCGGAGAAGTGTGGTAAAGTGCTCAAAAGTCAAATCGTGGAACTTTGACCCCTTAACCGTCAAATTTCTGGCCGAAAACAGATTGGAAAGATTTTCCCAAATCTCAATAACTTGTATATGAAATGTCGAGTCTTTAGACTGAAAATTGACAAAGTTATTGCGTAGTGAAGTGTACACAGACAGACACACGCACGGACAGACACTTTCATTTTACATATATATATATATATATATATATATATATATATATATATATATATATATATATATATATATACTAGCAGGGGTGCCCGGCGTTGCTCGGGTGTTTGGAGGTGTATGCTGTGCAAAAAAAAAGCAAAAAAACAAAAAATAATGGTTAATTTTTTAAAACTTTGACCCCTATTATGACCCCTTAAAATATATTGTTTCGGACTCAAATCACTTTATTAAGTTAGATCCATGTTCAAGGAACCTACATCTAAAATTTCAAGTGTCTAGACCCAAAATTGTCGGAGGAGTTTGGAAGAGTTCTTAAAGGTCAAATCATTGAAATTTGACCCCTTAACAGCCAAATTTCTTGCTGACACCCGTCACATCGATTTTCCCAAATCTCAGTACCCGGTATTTCAAATTTCGAGTCTATAGACTAAAAATTGACAGAGTTATTGCGTAGGGAAATGTACACAGACACACAGACACACAGACAGACAGACAGACACGTTCACTTTTATAGATATATATATATATATATATATATATGTGTGTGTGTGTGTGCGTGTGTGTGTGTGCGTGTTTGTACAACATATGCCTAATATAACCATTGAATTAATTATCCCAATTGATGTAATCTACCTCTAAAAACAAAAACAGAAACCATGATATCAATTTTCTTACTTAAACAAAGCCGACCAAATTACTATATCACACTCAATGAAATAAATTCCAAAACTTTAGTGTTTTCTCTCCTAAACTGCTTTTGTGCTACTACTCCGTACTCAATATATGGTTTTTAAATTCTTATTCCGTAACATATATTGGGACCATATTCAAGTACCTGAAAAACCCCAATAATATAATTTAATAAATAATTAACAATATAATTTAATAAATACATATCTCAAATGTATAAAAATAATTACTGTGGAAAATGGCATAATCTTTATTAGGTTCTCTAAAATATTATATTATTTTATTTAGAGAAGACTCCCGGACTAAAGAATTTTAGGAAGAGTTTAATAATGGCAATATTTTTTTGAAAATACGAATAATAAATAAAGTAAAATAAATTAAATAAATAATGAATAAATAACAATAAACAAAGAAAAAATAAATAAATAATATATATATATAAAGTTATGAAAATATATATGACATATATATTGCTGTATATATTTTCATAACTTACTACCTACATCTACGTATGTATTGTGAGGAATTCCGTATACATTCGCCATCTTTCTTGTTTTGTTTGGCCGCCCACGCAGTTTAGTTGTTGGCCGTCATGGTAAATTTTGAATGTGTCAGGTGATTTGCTTGGCGCGTTTTTGTATCATGCTTTTTCTTTCAGTCCGTACAGAAACTCGGCACACGGATGGACTCAAAACTCAGCGACTCCCACACTGAAGGGAGCCACGAAAATTCCTTCATGTTGTATCACCAAACAGTTGGTGAACAAGGAACCACATCTCTACAAGCAGAGACAACTTTATACTGCCGAAACTATCCGAATTAAGGATGACATTCAAGACCAGTTCTTAATGTTTATTTACCAAATATTGGAGCTTTTCTAAATTCAGATAGAGTCCCAAATGACTAACATTGTGCCTAATTATAACGCCAATATTCCGGTCTAGTCCACCATGAACATTCATGGATCCTTTCTAGGAAGAACGAACGAAGATTCCGACAATTGGAATTCATGCTACTGGCTCCATGCGTATGGAGGCAAAACAGGCCACCGTTTTGCAAATGGGCAATACCATAAACTTTCATTGCTGTCATCTCTTCTTTTCTCTTCTATTCTTCTTCTATTCTATTCATTCTTCTATTCTTTCTTCTCTTCTTCTCTATATAAATAAAATGAACTCATTTTTCACGTCTGATTTTGACATTAATAGGATTAAAAATCAAGATATTTCATGCAAATATAATATGCACAAACGGCAGAACAATATCTGAGGTGTGTTATAGGCTTATTATTTCTCAAATTCCTCGATAATCTTAGATTTCTATATTTTTCTGCTGAGAAGTCACGGCCAAAATCGGTTAAGATCAATGGAAGTGGTAAAATATTTTCTCTCTAATAAATTCCTCCTCCCCCTGCCACCACTTAACACCGTTTGGGGATCGTTCACAAGGAACAGTTGAGAAGAGAACACCGGTTTGGCTTCGTAGTTCTTTTATGTGAAGTTATTTAAAATCACTAAACTAAGCTGCAGTGCTCTTTGGCGTAGTGGTTAGCGTGCTGGACAATTCACATTATATTTTCACGTTCGCGCCGACCTACCGTAGTTGTTTTTTTTTTCCTAAACAACTGGAATGGACTTTTCTTGGTGGCCGAACTGTTAACGTTGCAGATGTTTTTTTGTTTTTTTTTCACACTTTATTTTCCTACTTTTACTCATGACTCCGGGTTTGATCCTTCCTACTTACCTACCATAACATTTTTTAAAACTCCCCCCCATCCCGGAAACAAACACTCGGGCAACGCCGGGTACCCCCGCTAGTATTAGAATAAATTTTCAGTTTGGCAGGTAATTCTTTTGTCTCTGCAGGGAGTAAATTGGGATGTGATGAATAATTTCTTACATTATCGAGCACTGTTCAAGTAAATACTTACAATTTACGCTTTAAATGATAGCATTGTATATTACTTTACATGATTAAATAAAATAGTAATATGTTTATATATATATATAGGCGTTGCTAACGAATTATGGTGGTGACTTATATGTTTTAGTTTCGATTCTAGATTGTGGCAGGAAAGTCATATATCTTTTAATTGATTTATTTGTGACTTCAGTACTATGTATTAGGTAAAATATAATAATAGCTAGGGAATTGTTTCTAACACCAAATCGGTAATCTGCATGAATTAAAATATTATACTTAAGCGTATTTTACGACCGTGCAACACTGTACGGCCTGCAATTATATATATATATATATATATATATATATATATATATATATATATATATATATGTATGTATGTATGTATATAAAAAATAATATAAAGCTGAAGGTATGTGTGTGTGTCTGGTCACGAATAGACTCCTATATGTTCACTATTTTAAAAAAAAGTATTACATATAATGATAGAGGCTGTATCGAGACACAGGTATGGATATGTTTGATCTGGCAGAACGGTGGTATAATAAAATTGTGGGGCCTGCGTTCACGCCTGGTTCACAATTTATGGAAATAAAAAATTTAAAAATAAAAAAAAACGTTTACAAGTGTTTTTGGTATAGATGTACATAATAATATTTTGATAAGTATGTTTTAACTTAAATAGGGATGGTATAATAAAATTGTGGGGGCTGCGTTCGCGCCTGGCCCCCGTAGAATAGAAATAGGCACACGCTTTAATAAAGACTTTTCATATCTATCTGCGTAAGTATACTTTGGTAATTATGTTTCAGTTTAAAGAAATATGGTATGAAAAAATGATGGGGTTTCCTTCGCACCTGACCTCCATAGAATGGAAATATGTCACAAAGTTTAACAAGGTTTTTTTATATAGATCCACAGAATATTGTGATAAGTGTTTCAGTATGAGCAGGTATGGTATAATAAATTATGGGGTTTATCTATTTTATTTTTACTTTCATCATATTTTGCTTTGGTTTTGGTACCCCCGAATTCGAAGCTATCTCTTTACAATCCTTCCTTTTCATAACCTATCATACTTTTTAATAAATCAGTGTCCATTTGCTGTAGGCTGTTTTTGAACACAGTCAACGACGGGTACTTTTACTAGCATATATATATATATATATATATATATATCAAGTACTATTTCATGCTGCATACAAACAATCTAAAAAGGAAGGAGTTTCTTTTTTTAAACAGGGATTCTGGTTGTTGGGGAGAACGTGTTAATGATGACAATGTTTATATACGAACACTATTGCCATGAGACACGACTTTTCCAACGTGGTGATTCGCACGCGAAACACTCATCGATCCTATTAGTCGACATCTCTAACTATAACGATTAATCACACCTCGTGGTCCCAAAGGAAACAACCAGGTGTAAACTGAAACAGCATCTCGCCATATGAGTGCAACGTTATTTTCTTTCTTTTGATACTTTCAAGATCAGCATCATAGTTTTAAAATTATTTTCTCCTAGTTGGCATAATTGTAAACATGTTCGCCCAGGGGTCGGGAAACTAATGTTAACTCCTTTGTTTGCTCGCTTCAAAATATAAAAAAAGAAGGTATTTGATGCTTTTGTGTTTAAAATTTACCATTATAAGTTAAGAGTCAGGGGTAAGTGAGGAAATGCAGGCGGAAAGTCACAGCTTTTCTGCAGTAGCTTATTACTAGGGAACCATTAGGCAACTATTTACTATGGCCACTCACTTTACTATTTTTTAGTGATGTTTTCAAGAAGTACGCTTGAATTCTAATGTAATAAGAGTGCCGCACGTTTTCTAGTCTGTTAGTCTATTACGGTTAAAGATTACGCGAGTTCAATCTCTGAATTTTTTTGTCATATGAGCAATTTTAATAAATTTGTTCGACCTACTCTTGTCACGTTCACTATTTTATTTTTCAAATTTAATATTTTAGCATCTAGCCTTGCCGGCTAAGAACACTATAGAAAGTGTTCCAAATGTCCAAATGCTCTATATATTAAATTTCAAAAGCATAGATAAAATATTAAGATATACACACAAGATAACTGTTATATACCGCATACACTTGTGTCTAAGTTAGTTTTGTGTATAAGTTGATGTTCATTATAAGACTAAAAATTGTGTTATTTTAGGTATTACCCGTGTATAAATTGACTGTAGATTCTAGACAAGTTTAAGTGTCCGTCTTATGGCTTTGTCTTGCACGGATAGTTCATTTTTGGTGTATATTTTTGCAAGCAATAATATAAATTGCTTTTAGGCATCCGCGAGTAATAATACCTTAATTTACACAAGTATAGTTTTTTTTTTTTTTACACGGTGGTCACCGCTTATCAAGGCTTGGAAGCCACTCAGTGATAAGGTTTATTGCAAGTAGGTTAGTGTGGAGATGTAATGAAGTGTTTACTTAAGAGGGCGGTTCATTAGGAATTTGTTTACGTTGGACTTGAAGACATCCAGGTTGTAGTAAGTTCCACAGGCGATGCAGTTCTAAGAAAGAAGCTTTGTTCATGGAATCTACATTTTGATTTAGGCACAGATAAAGAGTGGGGAAAATTTTTGACAGTGGATTCAGCTAGACAGGTGTTTTTCGTGAGAGATTGGTGAGAGGGACCAGAGATTTGAGTTCAGACGAGCACCTGCAATGGAAATAACGATAAAACAAGGATAGGCTCGCAACGTCTCTTCTGTGGGAGAGAGGTTGCAGGGTAGAGAAAAGAGCATCTCCCACAACGCCACGAAGTCTATTCTTACTCTGTCAAGGCAGGATAGGCTGTTTTTAGCAGCTCCTGACCAGATATGGCAGCAGTATTCCATCCTTTGACGTACTTGACTTTTATATAGATAGAGAATTGCATCAGTAATGAGATATCTTCTGAGGCGGTAGAAGGATCCCACCATCTTTCCAGCGACCTTGCCAACATACTTAATGTACGTGTTCCATTTCAGATCAAGAGTAAAGGACAAAGCCAGAAGCTTATCAAAACATGGGGCTTCTCCTAGACGAGACCCATCCAGTTCAAGTGTAGTCTATTCGATTTTCATTTATAGAACCAACCCACTATACACTTACATGTAGCGAACGAAAATATTGTTAATCAGACATTCTGATGCAATGCTGTAGATTCATAGTTTATGTCACGTACCATAAGAACGTAAACACATACATTCCCCGAGCCCGAATATACCCTAATAATGTGAAGGCATAAATTGCTTCATTAAATAGTTGTCATTCAATTGTTAAAATTTGTTGAACTAAGGGGTGACTGACACATCGTAAACGCTACATCTAACCTACTTTTAAAAAAGTCATTTTTTTTTACAAGGTGGTCACCACTTATCAAGGCCCGGAAACCACTCAGGGATAAGGGTTATTATAAGTACATTACGTTAGTGTGGAGATTTAATAAAATGTCTACTTTAGGGGGCGGTTCATCAGGAATTTGAATATATAAATATCACAACCGAATACATAATATAAAACTTAGCACTATAGTCACGTATAAAAAGTGAACATTGCGAGAGTTCTTCTCATCATTATTAAGCTACCCAGTGAAAAACCGCGCCTGTGCTTACATGCTGGTCAACACACTGGCGTGAGGTTCGGAAACAGTGTGATTATTTACTAGGATTATTGATATATAATACGTGCACTGCCAAAATAGCCTTTTCTATTTTATGATCAAGCGCAGAGAAACTTTTTAGCAACATTTCCCAAAACATCATTACCTATGTAAAAATCGACCCCCATAAAAATAACCTTTAAATCATATTCCAAACATTCGGCCCATACAAGTATATATATATATATATATATATATATATATATATATATATATATATATATATATATATATATATATTACACGGTGGTCACCACTTATCAAGGCCCGGAAGCCACTCAGGGATAAGGGCTATTGCAAGTACAGTAGGTTAGTGTGGAGATTTAATAAAGTATCTACTTAAGGGGGCGATTCATCAGCAATTTGTTTACGTTGGACTTGAAGACATCCAGGTTGTAGTAAGGTGGGAACCAGGCAGACGGAACAGAGTTTCCCAGGCCTGCAGTTCTAAGAAAGAAGCTGTTTTCATGGAATCTACGTTTTGATTTAGGCAAAAGTAAAGAGTGGGGAAAATTTTTGACAGTGGATTCAGCTAGACGGGTGTTTTTCGTAAAAGATTGGCGAGGGGTGACCAGAGATTGGTGTTCAGACGAGCACCGGCCATTGAAATAACGATAAAACAAAGATAGGCTTGCAACGTCTCTTCTGTGGGAGAGAGGTTGCAGGGAAGAGACAAGAGCATCCCCCACTAAGCCATATATATATATATATATATATATATATATATATATATGTATATATATATTGTATTTTGTGCACAGAAAGTTGTTGGATGAGATGTTATTGGTTCCGTCGGTGTCAAGCCCGATAATTAGGACCGTTTTCAATAGCCATATCAAGCTCTCTTCAGCCAATACCCATCTATTTTCATAACCGGAAGTAGGAAAAATATATATATATATCTCGAGTTCACACTTAATTCTCGTTTTGCTTACTCTTACCCCCCCCCCCACGTTTATTTATCGGGTGATGATTTCATTAACTTTAAAATTTGAATTATTTTTATTTTAAAATCTAATTTCGATTGAATTTTTTCATATAATTTTTTTTTATATATATAAAACGCCTTCAATGTTAAACCAATTCAATTTAAAAATCTAATTTTTTTATACATAAAAATTCAAACATAAAATTTATATCAATGTCAATGAAAAACGTAAAAATTTCCTTTATTTATATCAAAATACGTTTAAAAATCTCGAAATACGTTTAAAAATTTCTTTAAAAATTTCAACACTTTCAAGGTTTGGGAAGTTAGCATTTATCTAACCTAAGGGATTTCCTAGTATATTAACACTATTATACTTTTCCTTTAGTTTTAAAAATGAAACAGATTGTAAATTACATTTATAAAGTATGATTTCTAAAAAAATTACAATAATTTAAAATCTATAATACAATTACAATTAAAATCCAATTTTACAGACTAAAAACAATTTTAGCGTTAAAAAGTTTTCTAACTGTTTTTATATATGATTAAAATCAAGGTTTTGTCTTTTACACTGACCCAGTTTATTAAGAGTGCTTCCCTTCTATGTATACAATATTTCAAAGATTAACTCCTCACATTTTACCATCTTATTTCTGATTCATGAATTGCCCGGATGATGTAGATTATTCCGCATTACAGAGCGAGCATTGACTTAATTGGGGGCGTATCAAAATGAAACAGAGACAAATAATAAGCTGTCACATGTAACTTTCAAATATTTTATCGATGTCCCATATTGATGTCAGAAATAGCGCTTTTTTTGATCTGTCAGCAATGAATTTAAAATAGCGTTCTAAGATGCGTCCATATTTCTGCATTTAATATATACTTAAAATAGCAGCTTAATCGGTCTGTGAAGCTTAAATGTATAATATATATATATATATATATATAATCCAAAATGTGTGTGTGTGCGTTTGTATGTCTCTCAAAAACTTCCCAGAGACGCATCGTGACGCGGCGAAACTGGAATCGTTCTAAAGCACAACTTTTCAGACGACAAATATCGAAAAATTTTCCAAAAACATTGATTCCATCACCCTAAACTGGCCAGTTTTCCACAAGGAGGGGTCACTTTTTTGTCAACATTTTCGTAAGACATCGTCCCATTTCTATTAGCTATCCTTATTTACATTCGCCACTTACGGTTTTGCCATTGATGCATCTGCTTAGGCGTTACATTTTTTTTACCCTTCTTTTTCTCCTTTGCGTTACGGGTTCGAACCCGCCTGCTTACTACCACTTTTTTAAACACCTTTTTTCAATCCAAACTGCTTACTATTGATTTATACCCCCCGGCTACTACCACTTTTTTCGTGGTTCCTTACTACATCACCTACACACACGCGGACAAAGCCGCGTACCCCGGCTAGTAACATATAAACGGACAACATACCTTTATATTAAAGATAACATTGGCATCAGTCAGTCACAGTAAATTTAGAAACAGAATTTTTGTCAGTGAGTGCAAATTAATATTTGCGTCTTTTTGGAAAAAGTTTGTATAAACAGCATTTAAATATAAAATACCATTTTCCGTCAGTCTGTAACACATTCGTTTTGAATTGTATTTTGAATTGTCTGTCACACCTCCTCTTCAAACAGGATAAGTAGCGGTGTATGATATTTAAGTAAAAAATACCATTTTCATCGGTTTGTGGCACGTATGTTTTAAATTGTATTTTTATCTGTCTTTTCCGTTTCCTTTTGAAACAGAATTCATGTCGGTTTATCACATTAAAGTAAAAAAAATACTACGTTGGTTTTTCTGTGACATGTAAGATTTTAATTATATTTTTATCCGTTTGCTATAATTTGTTTTAAAACTACATATTCATAGGTTCATAACATGTATATTTACAATAATATTTTCTGTCTACATGTGGCGCGTAAGTTTGAAATTGTATTTTCATCTGGCAGTCATAACTAAGATGGCTGAATGTTACTCTATCGATGGATGTCTCTTTAATTGTTTTTCGTATATATTTCTTAAATAATATTTGTGTCGACCGGTCTTATAAGTGTAACATTGTTTCCCTCCGTTTGTCAAACTTAATTACAGATGCGTCGTTGACATCTGTAACTATAACAATTAATCAGACGTTATGCTCTCAAAGGACACAATAAGGCGTACACTTTAACAACTCCTTACCGTACAAGTGTCACCTAGTTTTCTCTCTTTGAATACTTTAAGAATCGGCGCCATTTTTCTTTACTTATGTTTTCTTCTATTTTGCTTAATTGTAAGCGTGTTCATATATGACTAATTAACCAGGGTTAATCTTCGATCGAATAATACCAGATTATTTTTTAATAGTATTTGGTGCTCCATTGTTAAATCGTTAACATTATAAGACGAAGATCAACGGGAAGTGAAGTAATCCTGGGAAAAGAGACGATGTGCTCTCCTACAATATGTTGAAGTAACTAAAGAAAGTAAGCCTTCGGGTAGACATCGACCATGGTCGCCCACTTTAGTTCACATTTTTTACAGATACTTTCTAGATATGTACTTCTGCATTTTAATAAGATTACAGTTCCATTTGGTGGCGAGTCAATTGGCCTTTTAGGATTTAGTTTGAAATATCACTTTTATCTCTTAACAAGTCAAGTAGATCTAAGTACGTCCAAGGATGGAGTACTGTTGCCAAATCTGGACAGAAGCTGGTAGAAGCAGCTTATCCTTCTTTGACATAGTTCAAAATAAACTTTGTAGCTTAGTGAGGGATGCCCTTTTCTCTCCCTGCAACCTTTTTCCCACAGAAGAGACGTTGCGTGTCTGTCACTGCTTATCGTTATTTTGAATGAAAAGTGCTCGTCTGAGCTCCAATATATGATCCACCTAGCCAAACTTTCATGGAAAACACTCTTCTAGCTGAAAAAAACTGTTAATAATTTTCTCCAGTCTTTATCTATGTTTTAACCTAAACGTAGATCCACAGAACAAAGATTCTCTCATAGAACTGCCTGTGGAACTCTCTTCCGTTTGCACGTATTCCAGCTGACTACAATTTAGCTGTCTTCAAGTTCAACGTAAACAAATTCTTGATGAACCGTGCTCTTAAGAAATCAAATTTTCCAAATTTCCACTAATGATTACTACGATAATATCCCATTGACTACTGTACACTGAATAACCCTAATCCTCGAGTCGCCCCCGGACCTTGATAAGTGATGAATCCTATGTAAAAACAAACAAAAAAAAACAGGGAAGTTGAATGGCCACAGCTTATTATTTTTTTATTGCATTATCACTCCAAACAATGCATGGGGCTACTATCAGGGATATATGTTACAGCGATACTATGTTGGATTTTATCAGCAAAAGGGCGTGTTTACATTACACTTGGACTTGTGCATGCATGTACAGTTGGGGAATCAGGAGCACGGAATGAAATTCCAAAGTCGAGCAGTTCTGGGAAAGAAGCTATTCGAATAGAAGGCATGCTTACATCTAGGGAACTCTACTCTGTAAGGGTGGGATTTTTCTGCTTGTTAGGTTAATCGGGTATATTTACCTTAAGAGTACACAAGGTCGTGTAGTTCGTCGGATCATTCACCATTAAAATACTTGTAAAACAGGCAGAGGGATGCTTCATCTCCTCGATGACACAGAGGCTTGTGCTTAGATGACAGTCCAGGACCTATCAGGTTTGTGATTCTCTGTTGAACCCTGACCAGGAGGGCGCGACTAGTAGCAGATGCACCAGCCCAGACGTGAACACAATACTCCATACATAGGCGAATGGCGGATTTGTATATGTAGAGTATACTTTCTCACGTAAGTAAATTTCAAGGACGGTGAAGAGATCCCATTTTATTCGCAGCAGCCTTGGCAATGCTTTCAATGTATCTGTTCCAACTCATGTTCCCTGTGAACGTTAAGCCGAAGCGTTTGAATGAAGTACTTTCAGATAATGTATGTTTAGCCATTTAGCTATTGGTGGTTGAGGAGGTTTCTTATTATTATAAAAGGAAACGAGCTTAGTCTTGACAACATTAACAGTTACCATCTGTTTTAGTCCCCATTCCACTACAGATTGGATGTCTTCTTCTAGGGTTTTCTCCATTACCTTGGGTATGTGTTAATTAGTTTTACTGTGCCTGTTATAGAGCGTAGTGTCAATCAGCAAATATGCCCATCTCAGAGGCTATTTCATCAGCGAGGTCATCTGTAAATGCGTACGTATATTCCGGTAGAAAAACAAAAACACTTAGTTTTGTGTGTCGCATGTATTTTCAAATAATAATTATCAGTATCCCATATTTAATTCGAAATAGTATTTTTTTCTTTTATCTGCTTTCCTTGAAATAACATTCATAGATGTGTTACTATTATGGATGTTTTTTGTTTGTCCAACGAGTTGCTTATATTTCCTATTTAATTCTTTAATAGCTGATTAAAGTATCATTTTAGTGAGACACACAGAAGAATTAAATTTAAAAAATCATTGCCATTAATCTACAACACTAAATTAGAAACATAATTTTTGTTATTTTATCTTGTTTTCATTCTATGTTTTTTTTCATCTATAATGTATTTTGTAATGTTTCTTCTTCTATTACGGCTGCTACTTTTTTTCATTAGCATCTTCTTATATTTTATAAGCCAGGCCACCACCACCATCTCGAATCAATGTATCTTGCACGTTCACTCTATAACATACAATATCGTACGTATATACTCTTCCAATATTAGGCCGTTTCTCATTTACCACACCATTTGTTTTAGCATATTAATCAAAGCATTGATTTGTACCATTAAATAATCTATAATTCAAATCGTTTCCAGCATAGAGTTGTCGCTCGTCTCCATTATGACTTGGCGTTATAATTATTTGAATTATGATATATTGACAATTTTAATGTTAAGTGCATTGTAATAACAATTCTGTAAAGAATAGTGTTTCATCCCATTTCGTAGGTTTCTTACAAACATCGCAAAATTCGGCACATTTCCTGTTTCTATTTTTTTTTTAAATATGTAGAACTGTTACCTATTACGTTGCGTGAATGTTTTAAATCGACAAATTTATTTTAATTGATGATTCAGCAACTATCCATTATTTTGAGTTCAGTTTACTCTGGAACTTTCATGTTTTCAGCCACATCCAACATAGCGAGCGATATGATCAATTCATCAAGAGAAACATTTGATGAACGAGTAATTTCACGAAATGACAAGTCAACTAACTGGTCACCTCGTTCGTGATATTTTACCTCATTAGATTAATTTCCTTGGGTACATGTAAACTCCTATGCTTACGCAGATAAACCAGACAAAATAGACTACGTGGAAGACAACATTGTACGCGTTATTGCTGAACCACAGGCAAATGCAATGTGGACAATTTTAGAAATTTAACCTCTTAATTACACGATATTCGCGAAAATCGCAAGGGTGTATGCCCGACATTGTATAAAAATTATAAATGGCAAAAACTAATTCTTAGAATAGACGCCATATTTGTATAATAAAATATTTTGTTTGTGATTTATCTTAACTTAAGTTCGTCGCCTCTAAAAAACACGGTTTATATATGAGACACGTTAGAAAAGTAATACCTGCTTATCTTCATATATCTTAGTAAACTAGAGTTCGGTCCATTTATACATGTGAGATAAACGTTTTACAATCTATAAACATCTACAACTGAAGCGTTATTGAAGGCTTACGTAATAACGTAAAATTCTACAATATATAGCCATCTCTAATACAACGCGTTAAAGTCCCTTTTCTAGCATATTAATCAAAGAATTGATTTATTCTAGTGAATAGCATATGTGGCGTCTATAATTCTAACTTCTTCATATGCTTATACTGCTGATGTTCTCACACAATTTTCCCCCAAATAAAATGTCATAGTAAACGTATTTTTATACTCTGAATAACTTTAAATTAGATTAGATTTTAATTTAATTTGTTAATTGTCTTATTTTATTTTTCTAATTTTATATTTTACCATTCTCTTTTCGAAACACTGTCTGGTCTAAACTAAAATATACTCTGCGAAGAACGATGTTTTATACACAGCGATTTGGGTCGGAACTTCTGAATTAAATCTGTTTGAAAAATATTTTTTCAGGCTGATAAAACTAGCTAGCAACTTAAACGATGTCGATAAAATCGACTGCCTGCAAAGAATATTGACACTGGGTAGGGATATAGAGAGGTGGGAAAACGTCTTCAAAGCAAAAGAGTATAAGTTATCACCTCTGATCATAAATATCATCATTATATCCCTTAATATATATATATATATATATATATATATATATATATATATACATATATATGTGTGTGTGTGTGTGGGGGGGGTGTATTTGTGTGTGTATTTCCCTCATTAATTCATGAACTTATTAGTTTCGTCTTTAGTTTTCTAAAACAAACACACAACCTCAGAACTACATGCAGTACCTGCTAATAGCAGCCATGCATACACAGAAGGGCACAAAGACAAATTAAAATACATAGGCCGTTAAATATAGACAGTATACGGTGACCTATAACAATATGGTGCAAATGAACTTTTATGGGAATACTTTCATTACACACCGTGTAAAATGCCGAATATGTTAAAATATTTGTTCGATTATTCGCGGTAGGACGTATTTATCTAAATTTATCCTGTTTTATAAAGACGTTTTACATTAACGAAGTAATGGACTATCGCTAAAGTGATTAATGATTCAAATATATTAGCGATGAAAAAGAGGGGGGACTTATAAAGCGATTATTTTTCGGGTCCGTTTTTGTTCCACGGAATTATGGAACAAATTTACCACCATGCAACAGCCCAATATAAATCTCACCTGTCTGTTTAAATGTACGCATATATGTATGTATGCATGCATGCATGTGTCTGCCTAAATGTTCGACAGAGGCGATGGATTTTCATGATATTCGTATCGTTTTGAAGCTGGAATCTTCGGACGACACATATCGAAAAATTCGCTTAAAAAATTCCTTCACTCTCAACTGGGCACTTTTCTACAGGAAGGGGTCGCTTTTTTCATCGATATTTTCGAAAGCCATCCCATCTTTTCAATAGACTAGCCTTAATTTAAAACTTTGACGATGGACGAAACAGCAAAGTCACGTTCTTTTTTTTCACGTTCTTTTCCTCCTTCGTGAGCTGCCTGCCTACTACAACTTTATTTTTGGGTTCAACAAACACCTTCAAACATCCGGGCAAAGCCAGACACCCAGGTAAGTATCTCATTAAAAGGATTTACAGAGACATTTGGTGAAGCATTGACAAAACACGGTTTCGCTGAACGTTTCATCCACCGACGTCTTTTTCCTTCTTATTTTTCTGCTTGTATTCTACAAATACTCCTACTGATACTATTACATTTTTTCTTCTTAATATTAAAAAAAAAATGTTTCTCATACTTTTTTCTATCATATTTTATTGTTGTGTTTCAACCATTTCTTATTATTCTTCATCTTTAGTTGGCGTTTCTATTTGTCCTTCTCATTGTACTTCCGTTTTTGGTTATGTTCAAAACTTTAGTACGCAAAGTTAAGACGCCAGAAGTGGACTCGCTTTACTTAAATATCGAATGGAAATCACTAAGCATGAAACGAAATACGAAACAATTTGAAACCACTTCTTGTTTTATCATGAAACAATAAAAATATAATAAACTTTTATTTTTTTTACATTTCTATAATTATTTTTGAATATTAAAAATATATTCATATTGAAAACATTTATTAAAAAAAGTAATGCATTATTTCTGATAAAATTATCTTTTATTTATTTCAAGTAACATTTTTATACAAATGATTAAAATAAGTTTTTTTTATAGCAAAATATGTGTTAATAAAAACTCCCATACATTATTTATGTACAAATGTCTGTGATAAAACTTGTGAAAGATAAGTATATTTTTTTCAAAGGACACCATTTATGGAAATGTACATAATAAGACTACTTATTAGTTTTTTCTTGATAACACAAGTCTTAAAACAAACAACTATAGAAATGTAAAAAATGAAAGCTTATAATTTGTTATTGTTTGATGATAGCACTAGAATTGTTTTAACTATAATAATTTTTTGAAATAAATTATTTCCGTATGGTTTTGTGTTTCGTTTTATGTTTACTGACTTCCATTCCACGTTTAGGTAAACCGTGTCCACTTCCGGCATCTTACCTTTGGGCATAACCTTGTTTCTTTATGAATATCATTTTCTTTTTTTTATCTTTCATTGTGTCGACCATCATCACCAGCCCAGTACACTGCCTTTCGTACGTTCATTATATAACGTGTAAAGCGACGCTGGTCACGAGGATAACAACACGGATTGGGGATGTGGGTGTTACAAGTTCGAATTAAATCTGTTCCACAAAAAAATCTCGTTCAGTGAAGATGTTGGCATCATTCAAGTGTTCTCTCCCGTAAGTATCGGACGTCTTTAAAAAAGAATCTTGACTAGTAAATATCGGGTAAACTTATGTCAACACTAAGATCTTCGGATTCATACGATCAGGTGATAACAATATAACGTACATGATCGCACATATATCCACTTTTACAGATAGAACGTCACTCACTTGCAATAACACTGGTTTTCGCATATTGATCGAAGCAGTGATTAGTATCAGTAAATAATCGAGTACGCAACGTGTTCCCATTGTTTACGTAAGGTTGTCGTCTGCTTTCATATCAAATCGCAATTGCTACGTCTTTGTAGGAGATTGACAAATAGAACGTCAAGCGTCCTGTGAAATTAATGTTATCCGATTAGTGCCCTGGGAAAAAAAAATCTTCTTTTATATAACCATTTTGATTGTATCCGGCGATATCGTAAGACAAAAACGTTACATTCGTTCCTAACAGTTCGCTGTTCATATTTTTGCACCCACTTGCAACTAAATCTAAAATACTCTAATGTTTGAATTGTCCGTCCAAACGGCTAGGAATCTCTTAGAATGAAGCTGAAATGGAATGCCACATAAAAATAAAATATTGAATTTGCTTTTTTAATTCCTTGAGGCAAATTGTAGAAACAAAAATAAGTCATTCCTGATATGAGGAAATAAGGTGAAAAAAACCCCAAAGGTTCTACGTCAAACGCGCTTCTCCGCACGTAAGTACAACAAAAGTTGTGTGTTTAACGTTTAATCTATCATTGTCAAAAGCAGATTTGAACTCGGTGAACTATTAGTCAATGACTGGCAGGCAAAACCGTAGCCATTTATGTTATTTAGAACGTGCGACATTTCCATATGCGGAAAGTTATCCTCAGATCGCCAGATATGTGAATCTTAGATCTCTTTATATCAAACTGCTGTGAGCGTTTTTTCCGTTTCCATTCGCTGTATAAACGACGGTCGTCCATTCCTTGTGTAGAGTCGAATTCATAGTTTGACTTTGACGCTAATTGTGTTACCAGTTACTCAGTAATCTGATAAATATATTTCTTTTGTTTATAAATATATTTCTTTTGTTTATAAATATATTTCTTTTGTTTATACATAGTATTACACTTATGATTTCTAAAGCATACACTATCCAACCAAATAGAGAAATAGCAAATATTTTTAAAACATTACTATAGCCAGCGTACAATTGAAACAGTTTGCTCACCAGTTGGGTTAAACAAACTAGGATTTGTGAGAATGCTATCTTACTTTGCATAAGCGTTTATATGTTAAAGCTTGTAGTAATGTTCCTGTTTTCTCTTATTGTTCCAGAAGCAATTTTAGAAAACGTTCTTTCATGTTTTATTTTATGTTGTTTTTCTATTTATTTATTTTTGTGCTGTTACTACATTTAGTATTTCTACAGTTGTGCCATAGATGAGTTTAAATTTTCCATAGTTTCGATGTTTTTCATTTTTAAGGTGAGGAAACAAATTGAATATGACTGAACGTGTAAAAAAATTATTTATGATATTTTGCGCAGTCTTTTTATTTCTTTACAGCCAAAACAATGTAGACTTTGAGGTCGAACGAAAACATATTGCATCTCACGTTATCAATTAATGGTCACATCTTGCCATTGCAGAAAAATAGCAAAAGTCGAGTCCTCTTTGTCCCAACATTTAATTTTATCTTTAGAAGAAAACACAGCAGGATAAAATTCAAAACTGTGAAAGCATTTTCTGAACCAACCAAATTGAACTTACGGATTCTTCATTTATATTTATACCCGTTGAACAAGTTTATTATTTACCTTTCTACAATATTAAAAAGATTCTTATGGAAAAAACACCCCCAGAGTCTTGTAGAATTTAGTACAACATTCACATTTAATCTCTTGTGTTGAAAATGTTAAATCGTCCTGATTTACGGTACTGGCTATCTCAAATAGTTGTTTTTAGTGCTTTTGGTACAGTATCTTGCACGTGCAAATACTTCATCACAATGTCGATATTGTTGAAATATCTTTGCATACAACTTGTTTGGTCGGAGTGTCTCATCTGCAGTCGTTGTGGTCCTAGAAAATATCAGATAGAATGACTCATATAAATGGTTTAGATAGTATTGTTCAAGAAAGTGACTATCTTTTACAAACGGTGAGACGGAACTCATTGGAGACTGTTATAGGGGAACCATTGGATACTATTGTAACATGTTACTGGGCCACTTTGCTGTTTTGACTTTTTTTTGTTTTTGTGTTACATATTTCAATTATGTAATGCGAGGTTTTCTATTTATTATGCCATCTATTATAATAGGAAAATATTCCAAAGGTTCGCCCATTTTGGCCTTCGCGCCGGGATCAAAGTGAAATATCTGTTCTGCAGATGCTGCACTTAAGATAATTTGTACCAGTCAATGGAGGGAAAACCCTCTATACTGGGACAATTATTATTTTTGGTCACAACCAGAGTTCCCCCTTTTTGCCTATTTTAAGGAAGATGGTTTTTACCCCACAGTAAAAACGGCCTTGTTCCTAATTTGCTTTGGTGGGGAAGCAAATAAATACATTATAAATTATATTAATACATATTAAAATATTGTCATCCGCGAGAACAGACAAAAGTTGCATCCAGTGTTTTAACCTCATTGTGCGCTCTTAATTGTTACTGGATAAAATATACTTTAAAAAGATGTCAGAAAAGTATGGATGCTTCGATTGCATATCGTGTTTAAGAATAGATTTTACTTGATGATATGATTGACATAAAGTGTCATACTAAATAAAGTAAAACATAATTATACATCGAATAACGAGGTATTTTTTCGCACATGTTTTTTTTTAATTCGTTAGCATAACATAATAAAGCTGAATATAACCATGATTATGTAACGTTGCACACCTTTTTTACGGTTATGTTACTTTCTAACAGACCCAACACGTTGTAGACTCGGCCGCAATTTCTTTTTTAACCAAAAGGCCTGGTATTTCTGGTATTTCTAACAACGCATTTTTTTTTCAAATATTTAAACAGTTGACTTCTTTTCCTTCACCCCCGTGTCTTGAACATGTGCTTCTCCACTCACGTTTAAGAACACCTCTCGAGTCAATGTTTCGCTGAATATGCGTCTTTTCATCTATGCTGTGACGTCACATCGCGCATTCGGTTTGTGCATTTGCATACGGTTGCTGCTGCTAACACGGCACCAGTGTCTCTGTTACAATAATCCTCAACTAATACTCGCAGATGTGTTCTAAAATTCATAGGAGTCGGTTAATTCTTTTAACAGTGAGTCTTGTACATTCAAATATATACATATAAACATTTCTTACTTTTAATATAGAGAAAAATATTTGGCACCGAACACGAGTAATTTTGAGCATGTATACGTGATAGTAACAAAGGAAGATATATACAAACTGCGTATCCGTTTTGTATGATTCATGATCAGTTGAACGCTACACTTCGTGATTCCTGTGGCCATAGGCAAACAATTGAACAATGTTTGAACTACGAAACATAATTTTGTTGCTCTGTAAACTAAATACATAATCAAGGTTTCATTTCTACACATTCTCATGCATATGTATGATATAGTTATTAAATTCTTGTTGTGACAAGCGTGCGTAAATAATGGTTGTCCATGTCTTCATCGGGCATACATACGGCGAAAATAAGTTCGTCCAAGGGTTATAAAAAGTTGACGTCTGACTCGTTCAGCGAGTGACTGCCGAGTTTGCTCTGGTACCATGTCGTTTCGATGGAAGTGTCGGGATCGCGTCATGTCATTTCTACAGTGTGGTTCAGGATCGTGTCGTGTCGTTTCGACCGAGTGGTTCAGGATCGTGTCCGGTCGTTCTGCTAGAGTTCATCGGGATCGTATCGGCGGAGTGTTTGGTCGTGTCTATAGAATTATTCGGCGCCGTGTTGGATTGTGTGAATGAATTTTTTATAGGGACCGCGCTAGGTCATGTCGATGGAAGTGTTTGGCACTGTGTCGGGTTGTATCGGCGGTATAGGGAGCCATTTGCACCAACCAATTTGCTTTGTCTAGATCAAACACACAGACACAGAACAAGCTGTATGCAGTAGCACAAAAGCATGGAGCAGAGCACGTGCGAACATCAAATAACTTTGATACGCATGTATTTCCAGTGACATAACCTTTCGTTTCCCTTGATTTTTCTCTCTTTTCACTTGACACCAAGCAGTGCACACATGTAAACACACACGCTTCATAAGCATGCACTCGAAGAACAATAAACAGAAACATGAAGTAGGCTTGCATATTTTTATATAAACATTGTTACCTGTAAGATGCCTACAAGTAGAGCTAATACAATATGAACAATCCAAGTTATTTACATCATACACTTCTGTCGTTTACTCTATATTGTCGTTTAGTTTTCTGTCGATTTTACAAAGGTAAAGGTTAAGATTTTTCATACAGCACATGCCAGTCTTGAATCTAGCACTAATGGAGAAACAAGTATTACAAGCTAGTAAAGATAGACGTTCCAATAAAAAAAAACTATATTTCATATTTAAATTCAATAATCGTATTACAAATTTAATATATTTCATTGGTAGTTTTCATTCTAAAATGATAACACTTACAGATGAAAGTACTACTACTATTACTACCACTACCACTACCACTACTACTACTACTACTACTACTACTACTACTACTACTACTAAGCGTTTTTATTTTCTTTTGTTCGGCCCCCATAAATATTTATAGGCTATATTGTATCATTTACCATGATCAAATTTCTGGCTTATTCTGTTAATCGTTTGTCTATTCCAATCTTGTTTTGTTCTAAACTATTGTGTTTAAATGCAAAGATAAAAGATAGCATTGTTTTTTAAGTCAAACATAGCAATCTTTATATTAGATATATATATATATATATATATATATATATATATATATATATATAAACTGACTGAAATGTTAAAATACTTTCAGATCCTAGGTTACATAGTACTGCAAAATTAAAGTTCATATAAATATTAGTATGAATTAGCAGGACCCGTGGAAATTCCACGGTAGTTAACATCTTTTAAAACACATCAGTAAGAAATTCCTTACAAAAATGAACGTATGGAAGCAAGTAGAACAAACCAAGAACTTTAGTTTAAACTTTTATAGAAGGTCAATGTGATCGTAACTGATGCTGATGATATTGTCAGGAAGTGCTGGTGATGATTGAGGCGGTGACAGGGACGTCGATCAGCTGTTTGGAGTGAGAATAGTGGTCAGTCAGCAGGTTCTTCGGAGTCAGATTATGAATTAAAAAAAAACTGTGTGACATTGCTGACATCGATTTTGTGCAAGTTCTGATGACCCCCAAGTTATTTAATATTTCAGGACATTTTTGATTACATGTGTAAGTAATGAATAGGTCACAGAAAACTGCCATTGCATCTTGATAAAGCTGTTGTAGATTTCTATGACTTCCTGTAAATGTAGATGGTAGAATAACTGGTACACCAGAATAACCATCTTCATTCCTTGCTAAATGATCCATTAAGCCAGAATATTGAGCAGCTCTTAGTTGACTTTGATGACTTTTAATGAAGTTACATAAGCAACTGTCAACTTTTACATATGCGATAGACTTTTCTATTCATTTTGAATTTTATTCAATGAAGATTTGGAAATTCACAAATATTTTTAAGTCGAATTATTGATATAGATTTCAATTAATGCATCACAACTTCCTGATAATATAAATAGAACACTTTGAATTTTCTGTACAAAAGTTTTTTTCCATAAAAACATTGTAATCTGTTATAATATTCAGATTCTTGTGTATTACATGCATAGAAAATGAAGTGTTTCTGTAAATCTTACGAAGTACAGTTAAATTTTGATTTTTCGATAATCAAAATGATGTGAGGTAGGTTATACCTATCAAATTTATTGTCAATGTTATATAGTTAAGTAAGCTGGATAATTGGCTATAAAGTAAGTTATTCCGAACTTTGATCTAACATTTTAATTAAAAAAAAAGAAAAAGCTTAACATTTTCTTGTATCTTTTTTTTATATCAAGAAAAATGTAAGCATCATGCTGAAATAATAAAATGCCATTCTTAATAAGGGGAGAGGGTTTTACTATTCTAAACCTTCACCTAAATTACGATTTAACGAAAAAAATGTTTAAAATGTTCTTGTATCTTTTTTATAATTTTTGTTAAATAAGAAAAATCAATAAACTTTCATAGCACTATTGTAAGAATCATGCTGAAAGTCATTCTTAATATGAGGAGGGGGGTTAACTATTCTGAAACTTCACCTAACAATGTAAAAAAAAACTAAAGGAAAATATATGTATGAACAATAAATATTTCTTCAGTTAAATAAAATATACTGTAAATCTTTAAATAAGGAATAAATATTTATTTAAATTATAATTATTGAAACAAAGTATTTTACTGCATAAAAAACGTTTATTTTGAACCTTCACCTAAATAGCGATTTAATGAAAAAAAAATTAATGGTCTTGTATCTTTTTTTTTATAATTTGTTTTAAAATAAGAAAAAAAAACGGTAAATATCCAGATAGGCTACTACAGAACACCGGCCACACTAATTTGTTTTTTATAAGTAATTGAGGTCGCTGACAACGAATCTGATAGCACACTTGGGGCAAATTTACCGTTTGCATGGTATTTACCCCTGAACCCACGAATTACTTTCCACCATTTTGCAGCTTCCATTTATGCTACGCGCATGCACGTTGTAGCATAAATGACGGCTTCACCAAGCAAACTACGTTGGGGGAGGGGATTTTTTTCCAGGAAATAGAATTTTCTAATTTTCAAAAATACATTATAGCACTTTTTGGGTGGAAAATTTAAAATTAGCTGAAAAAGAAATAAAACAAGAAAAGGAAAGCACTCCAAATTGGAGTAGGGGGTAATTTATCTGTTTTTTTTTTTACTTGGAACATAGAATTTTCAAATTTTCAAAAAGTAACGCGCTGACATTTTCCAATTAGAACACCATTTAATATTTTCCGAAGATTTTACTGTGTACATTGAAGGCGCGAGCGGGGGGGATGTGATGTTGGGGCACGCGCGCCCCAACATCACATCCGCCCCTCCCCCGACCGCGCCCCCAATGTACACAGTAAAATCTTCGGCAAATGTTAAATGGTGTACTAATTGGTAAATGTCGGTACGTTACTTACGGAAAAACGTTTAACTAAACTGCAAAAGCACCTATTAAGCCACATAAGTTCTATAATTGAACCCCTCTCCCGTAAAAAAAAAAAATGAAAAACATAAAGATGTTTGGTGCTTATGTTTTTGTAAACCACATTAAAAACTACGCGAGACAAAAAAAAAAAAAAGTCCCCCAATTTGTTGTACTTTTCTTTAACTGTAAGTCATTCAAAAAATGTCAGTCCGTAATTTTTTGATTGGTACGCCGTGTGAGAAGGCAGTTTGCTAGGTGAAGCAAGCCGTCGTTCATGCTGCAAAATGGTGGAAAGTTATTCGTGGGTTCGGTGGTTAATACCATGCAAACGGTAAATTTGCCCCCTGTTTGACTATCAAATTCGTTGTCAGCGAACTCAATTACCTATAAAAAAACAAATTAGAGTGGTCGGTGTTCTGTAGTAGCGTATCTGGATATTTACCAAAAGAACTTTGATACCGCTATTGTAAGAATCATGCTGAAGGCCATTCTTAATATGGGGAGGGGGGTTAACTAGTCTGAAACTTCACCTAACAATGTAATAAAAATAATGGAAAAATTCTTCAGTTAAATAAAATATACTGAAAATCTTTAAATAGGGAATAAATATTTCTTTAAATAAATTAAATCGTAAGTAATGAAACACTGTTTTATTTCATATTAAAAAAAAATGTCGGTGGGCATTAGAAGATGAATGCCTGTAAAAGAAGCAAAATAAAACGAACAAAACATAAGTAATAACTATGTAAACAACGTGAAGCTGCATAAATGTTACAAAATGACTCGATTCTGCATTAAATAACACGAAAAAGGATTGATATGCCGTAAAACAAAAACAAAACAGAACAAGACGTAAAATATGTTTTGACTCTGTGTTATTCAATGTATTTTCGAATGGTGACTTTGATGATTTATTTAATTAATTCTTGACTTTTGTAACATGTATTTCTAAACATATTTTTTGTTGTGTAAGGCTCACCCCAAAGTAAATTAAAAAAAAAACATAAAGTGGCACAGTAAAAAAAAAACAACAACTCGTAGCGTTAAATGTAAAAAATATATTTATTACTGAATAAAATAGAATAAGCGTTCCTACAATAATAAACAGAAGACATCGTTAAAATTGTAAGTAAAATACTATACTATTTAAACTTCTATGGATAATTGTCTTTAAAATAATCCGGAACCATAAATAGACAGTTATAATTATTATTTTTTTTTTTTGTTCGGGAACTTTTGGGAAATAAAAGGGGTTAATGATTTTTAACTGATAAAGATTGAACAATAAAGGGAGATAATTCACATTAATTAATGTTTGCGATGATGATGATGACGCGTTTCATTAATTAATGTTTGCGATGATGACGTGACACCCTACGGACTAGCAAATTAATATATAGATATTTATAAGACAAATAGAGTGTTATAAATTTCCGCAAATGCATATATTTGAACGTTATAAAATATCTATTCGGATAATGCTTTTTTATTGCCTTCGATCTAATGATTGTGCCTCCAATTTTCGTCAGTGAACCTACGTATTACATGGAATATTTTTTTTATCTCGGCATTGATAATGTTTTTGTCCCCGATAGCTTTTTAATGTTTTAATGCATGTGCTAAATAGAACATTTTATAACTGCCTCTAAAATTATTTTCCTAAATACATTGCTCTCAGATAAGCATTCATTTATTGAAAATCCCCCCCAAAATTGAATTTTTTTGATTCTTTGTCGAAAATATAATATTTCGTAATTATTTTAATTTACCTAATATATTTAATTTTTATTAATATATATGTGTATATCTGTGTGTAATATATATATATATATATATATATATGTGTGTGTGTGTGTGTGTAATATATATATATATATATTTATGCATATATATATATATATTATATATATATTTACGTCCGTGTAAAGAGTAGTTCAAAACAAAATTAGTTTTATTATATGTATATTTATTTATATATATATATATATATATATATATATATATATATATATATATATATATATATATATATACATGAATAAAAAAAGTAATTTTTTGCATTCCGTGTCGAATAATAAATTTGTCGTTATTATTTTAATTCACTGAATTTGATATTGTTTTTATTTATATATACAAACGTATGTGCATATATGTGTATAATATATCTGCATATATATAAATATATATATATATATATATATATATATATATATATATACAGTTCTACGTAAAGAGTAATTCAAAACAAAATCAGCCTTACTATATATATATATATATATATATATATATATAAATATATATATATATATATATATATATATATATGTATAATAAGTAAGATGATTTATAATTAAAATTAAGAATTAAAAATCTCTTTCCTAAGGACGAACAAACGAAATCAATAAATTGTACGATCGTTTCGGAAATGATGTTTTTTATTGTGATAGACAGTAAGTCTTGGACTAAATTTTATGATATAGTTTTTTGAAAGAAAGTCTCCTCATCAGCAAAAATATTTGGTGTTTTTTTTTAAAGAAACCAAAAATTAGCCTCACATTTTTTAAGTAAGGTAGATGTATCTGGAAAATATTTAAAATATAAAGGAAAATAGGTATTGTTTATGTTGATAAACAAAGTAAGATAAAATAAAAAAAAATAAGATAAAATCGGGTTGAAAGTTAAGGTTAAGAGTGTTAATTTAAAATATTTTAAAAATAAATAAATAAATAAAAATAAATACCTTTTAATTGCACGTATCATTGCCGATGAATTGCTTTAGTCCCTTTCATAAACTTTATTTACCAAACGGATATAAATATATATATACATACATATATATATATATATATATATATATATATATATATATATGTAATATTTATATTTCTTTATGTTTGCGTTCTCTTTTCCTCGTGAAGTTATCTTTGTCTTGTTTGTTGTAGTTACAATAAAAACTGAAGGTTTTCTATCATAAGTTAACTGATCATTGCAAGTAATGTTTGTTCATTATCGAGACATTCAGTAATATCTAACAACTTATAAAGAATATTTTAATATCGCTTAAGAGTATCATTTTCGGGTAAGATTCCTACATTTACGACCATCATATGCCCTTTTTTCTGTTTGTAAAAAACGCAAATAACCAATTCAAGGACTATTACGATTTTTAATGTTCTGCAAACCTCATAGGTTAGTTGAAGTCTTAATCGAGTATATCATTAAGAGTTAAATATTACTTTAATAAAATACTTTCATCTTTGTCCTCATCTGATATATCGTATTTTAGTAAAGAACTACCTTTGTTTTTTACTCCAGAGTTGTTCACATTAAACACCGACCGTGTACAAAAGTCAATAGAATCAGACACACGCCTATATATCGCAAAATATTAACCAAAAGACAATTTGTTAATTTGAAAAGTCATTGCAATAGGATTAACGCAGTTTCGTCTATAAATAATAATCGAACAGCTTCGGTCGCATTTCCTGGGCAGTGCGTGTCAGACAATTATCCATGAACTAACTCTTTCTTAAAGTTAAGGTGAACCTACTGAGACTGATGAATAGCACATTCAATTCCTACAGCAAAGTCAATGTCAGACAGTTTACTAGAAACATATTCTCGACGTAGCTTAAAAAAAACCCCACATATATCAGTGAACATTAAATTTATCGTTTGACAACTTAATAAAATCTTGAAATAATTCAATAACTTTGGATAATCTTCTTTTGGTTTGTTACAGCCATCATTCAGTCCATAAAGATTTTAATTAAAAATCGCATCGCCCTCATAATGAACTCTTTCATTAAAAATTAATGACATTTTTATCATCCCTTACTGTCGTTTTCCCTGTCCATCCTTTTGTTAAGAATCAAAAAGAAAGGGGAAAACATAATCTATGAGCGTACTAACTGCCAAAACAGAACCATAGCTGCCATTCTACATCAAACAGAATCGCCACCATCACCCTTGCTGATTCACCATCCTATCGGCTGAGCTGATCACAAAACAACCAACGACTCAACCTACGCCCTAACACCATACCTCCTCGACCCGGTACCTCATCAATTTTGACATATTTTATTTATACCATGAATTAACGACGGGCTATCCACTTCTCCCAAGCTCCTTATCGCATTCATTGACACTGTGACATTTGCTTTCCCGTGATTTATCTCTCAAGACCAGCAGGTCAAATCTGCAGCGAACACTCTTGGCCAGCTTCCATTGAGTATTTCCCTGAACAATAGGATTTCATTCCAACAAGAGGGGTCTGTTTTGGTGGAGAGTGAGGTAGTGACGCTCAGTGCATGGTTAGGTGCGGGTATAGGGATATGACTAGCGGTGTCTTAATTTTAAAATAATTTTCCCTATTGTATAGAAAATAGTTGATGACTAATGCGGATCGATAGCCTCTCCTCAGTTGCTCCGATCAGCAAGGGCAAAAGATATTGTTAGTGATGCAACTGTTAAAAAGGCAGACCATGAAATTAACGAACATCGCGAGATGCTGCTTTCGTCTGTTTCAAGTATAAGGATCAGTTCTGGTTGCAAAATATGCAATAATAGAGCATGTCATATATCACATGCGCAACAGTGTGCACGAGAGCGCATGCCATTAAAGTTTGTAACAATGTATGCAATAATATTCAAAATCTATCTCTTTTCTGCACTAGGACTTATACTCGTTTTTTCGAGACATATAATCAGGAAATTGACGAGAGACGTCACCTGGTTTCCGTACGTCACTATCCATACATACCCCTCTATAATATCGCTATGAAACATTCACAACAAACTTGTCTCTCTACAACTACAGCGGAGAAGTCCTTCCCTCTTTCACTATCTTTA
The DNA here is from genome assembly GCF_053919585.1 of Euprymna scolopes. Classification (NCBI taxonomy): domain Eukaryota; kingdom Metazoa; phylum Mollusca; class Cephalopoda; order Sepiida; family Sepiolidae; genus Euprymna; species Euprymna scolopes. The sequence goes on along the minus strand of NC_136514.1, from coordinate 23,634,335 downwards.
GTTGTAATAGTGCCGTTCTAAAAGTAATGCCTGCTATTTTCACCTTAAATGTATAAGAGCTACGAAGACCGGAGTGGTACCATTAAAACAAGCACTTATTTGTCTCAGAAGATTAAGGTTTTCTACATAGGTACTACAATTCTAAATGCTATTTTGTCAGCAATAAACTATGATGCGTTTTGTAATGCGAGGAGCGTTACAAAAGTAAAGCCTCCTATTTTTTTTTAATCTCAGAAACTAAAAGAGCTAAAAATCCTCGAATAATACATTTAAAGGAGCGACTATTTGTGCTCGAGAATTTATTTTTCTATATAGACACTACCTTTCTTAATGGACTTTTGCCAGAAATTAAATGACAAATCTATGACAGGATGTAGTTCATAGAGTGTTACACGTTCACTTTATGCAACAGGGATTAAACTTTCAGATCATAAAAACATACGTTCAGCAAGATAACAATATCATTTTCAATCCCGGATGATTTATTCGGACGGGATTAAAAATAAAAGAATTACATGTTTCCCATCGCTCGAATATAAAACTAAACTGAATTTACTTTTTTTCCTAGAAGACACCATCTGTTAAATAAAATAAAAGGACTGCTTGCAAACTGATTAAAATTCATTTGCTGGAAGATCAAGTCATTTTAAGTAAATCTTTGTCGATTCCATCCACTATTTCCAACTTCACTTATGATAGTAATTTATGTTAACTAGAAATAATTATAATTTACATTCTCGATTTGATTCCAGGTCTTGATGAATGGTGATGCCTAAGTAGAAAAGCAATTCTTGACGATCGCCCTGAAACGAATCTCTTTATATAAATATTTATGTCTTTGTAGGTGGGTGTAAGTGAGGCAATTTAGCATATATTCCAGAAAACCCTAGCGTTAATAATCTTCCGCTAACTAAAGCTTTAGTGCTGTTTGCAAACAAGACCACAACAGTTTTTTCAAATTATCTAATTAAGAAGAAATGTGGTTAAAAAATACCATGAATATGACTATGGGGTAAAGAAAAATATATACAAAATAAAATAAAAAAATTAGCGGGAAAAAATAACAGAGAAATCAAATCCTAAGAGATTTTTTTGCTTGTAAATAAATAAAATAACTTCTTTTTTTTTGCTTGTAATAAATAAAATAACTTCTAGAATTTGTAGATGAAAGGGCGAATTCGACCTGCCTAAGATTGTAAATATATAAGCACTGAAATTCGTTGCAAACGCGCTGTTATTTATGAGGTATCCGCAAATCGCTGATTGGCTAATTAGAACATTCAGTAGTATGTGCGTATATGGGAATGCGCGATGCCCACAAAATTTCGCATAAGCATGACGAATTCTCACGAGAACGAAACGCGGAATATTCTGTGTAGCTTAATTGTCCTAAGTATTTTCATAACTTACTAGCATTATGTATTGAGCACTATTGAAGTAAATACTGAAAATTCACGCATTAGATCTTAGTATATTAATTTATGTGATTAAATGAAGTATATATATATATATATACATATATATATATATATATATATATATATATATATATATATATATATATCATCCGTGACAGATTATCTCTCGTTCGATCACAGGAGTAAAAAAATTTGAGCGTACCAAGCGCTGTATATGAGTCCGTCCACATCTGCAAGAACTGCAAGCTATGACGTCGTCTCGCCCCTAGCCGGGATATATATGCAGGTAGGGCTTTCCTGTGAATTTTATTTTCCCTAGATTTTTACTACGCTTGGTGAGCCCCTAAATTAATGTCGCTGACTTATAGGATGAGTCGATTTACGTATTGTTCTTCCGATTCCACATATCATTTTTATAAATGCCTATGATCGGTTATCGACCAACTAACTATCTTTTAACCTTTATACTCGAACTGGGTGCCCGGCGTTGCCAGGTTGTTTGTAGGTGTGTGTGGAATAAAAAAGATTTAGAAGGCAGGCAGGCAGGCTCGAATCCGTTACGCGAGGGCGACAAAGAAAGTGGAGGCGTGTGTAAGTGTGTTGGTTGAGTAAAAAAAAAAAAATGAAAATTGCGAACAAAAAAAGAAGGAAAATTGCGAGCGCAACACACACACACACACACACACACACACACACACATATATATATATATATATATATATATATATATATATATATATATATATATATATATATATATATATAGTAATGGTAAGCAGGCGCGAACCCGTATCAAACCAGAGGAAAAAGAGGTCCAAAAAATTTTTCTTACCGATGTGCCCATCGTGGTTGTGACGTCACGAGCGGTCGAAATAACGCCTTTTATGCCTTTTTTTCACCGTAGAAACGAGGGTTAAATGACTTGCAAAAAATATTAGCGAAAAAAAAACGACTCTCCTTGTACGAAAGTGCACAATTAAGGGTGAAGGAATTAATAAATTTGGCCAATTTCTCGACATGCCTCGTCCGAACGGTCGGGATTCAATATAATTTCGATCTCGTGAAAATCCGTTGCTTCTGTCTTAAGTTTTAGGCAGACATACATACATACATACATACATACATACATTTAAACATAGTCTTGTCCTTTATAATATTGAAGATGATCACGGAACTTATATAAATATACGAGAAGCATAAGCTATACATTAAGTCTGCAACCTTACAGTGTAAAATAATGCTGAAACATTTAATAGGATCAAAGTATTTGAACGATTTTTGAAGAATATATATTACTCCTTAAAGTCTCACCAAAATTTAACGAAAATAATCGTGTGTCAATATCGTTTCTGTGTTCAACACTTATCCTCGTATCTACTAATCATCTTCAAAATTATCTTTTGAGATCATTTGCTGGCATCTGCGTAAATAACCGAAACGTCTATGACAGCATTTCTGAAAACCTTTATGATCACGACAGACAAGACCTTTCGGCCTTGTTAGTTCCAATCAGAGTCTAAATGGAATGGGGGTAGAGGGAAAGAATAGTCAAGAATAAGAGATTTTTTTATCCGTTTTTCGCGGGAAATTCAACCAACAGCAATTCATCAATGAAATTCTTTAATGATTATGAAATTTAACACGAAGTAAATAACTGTTTTGAAAAGGTACGTATGTTTTGTACATTATTATATAAAATATAAGGTTCGTTTTTCATCTACGTGTGTTAATTTGTGTACCACGCTAATATCTATTTTATCTTCCGAGTGAATGTCGTTTGATTGTTACGACCTTCCAGTTCTGGTAATAAATAGGTTTATCAGGAATTATTCCAAAGTTTTGGTTTCGGTTTCCATTTTTGTTGAAAGAACTGAAGTTATATATATATATATATATATATATATATATATATATATATATATATATATATATATATATATATATACATATATATTCCTCATAGGTTTTGGTTTCGGTTTCAATTCAAGCTGATGAACACAATTCATATGGATATATTTTTTATTTTTAAAATCACAACTTTATAATACACAAGAATCCAGTAAGAATCAACTCTATCATAATATATAGGAAGTCTGCATGAATTAAATATCATATTTAAACGTATTGTATGACCGAAATACGCCAGAAGTCCCTGCTTCAATCTATGGTCTCCTACAATAAAACGATAACAACATCACTCATCTTATTAAAATCACTGTCAACATTAGCTCCCAATCTTTATATGTGCCTAAAACGAACCAGAAATTCTATGGACCAATTTATTTTCTTTGAACTATTTGCTTTTGGAACTTTGTATTGTTGGGCTACTTTCCAGATGACTAGAACACATCCATTTTTAATTCCAATGTAAACATGTTGAGCTATCCTCTTAAATAATCAAATTCTGCCTGATGCTCAACACTGCCGATCTTTACCTCAATAACCGCCTGTCATTTATTTATTCTCATGCTCGAGTGGCCTTCGATCCTTGACAATTAATGAATCTCATGCCAAAAGTATATCTCCAAGTATTAATACTATTTAAGTAAAAAAACTTTCTACCATAAAAATTATAATTGTCATGAAATAATATTAAATAAATAAAACATACACGTCTGTTACTCATTTATACATTTAACAAGTGAAGCATGCATGGTCTCCCGTGAGTGCACAGTGAAGGAGGCTTGAAAATTAACTCGTCCCCGACATTTTGTCCCAAAAGTCCCCATGGGAAGTCAAATCCTGATGAAAATGAACAAACGCTGAAGTGTTATTCCTTAACATACTTAAATTTGAGGTATGCGCCATACAACAAAAAGAAATGACAAAGTCCATCATTTGCTCCCCATGAAGCCCAAAAAGTCCCTAAGGTCTTAACATATTTAAATTTGAGTTCAGCACCATACAAAACTGCTAAATAGACATACACAGAAAATTTGGGAGAAATGTGGTAAAACAGTCATCAAAATGGAGTGTTTTTATCAGACCTAAAAGAGCCCCTCTGGTACACCCAAAAGTTATCGCGAAGTACAGACAAACAAAATTATTTAGAAATCAGTCAGTTACAACTTTTCAGAAAGTTATATAAAAATCTAAGGCATCAATTTTTTTTTTAATAAACACAAAATGTCAAGGTTAGCAATTTAAATACAAAAGGCACCCTTGGGGGGGGACCGGAATTTTTCCGGAAAATCCGTTGTTATTTTTTACTCATATCATGTTTAATGTTTGTGCAAAATTTCAAAATATTCCAAGCCGCAGTTATTGAGAAAATTGCGGACAGACGAACGGGCGAGGGTGAATTTTGTCGGGGGATCAAAAACGTGTCATTTTAATTCAGTTTCAATGACTCTCTAAAGTTTTTAAGCTGATCTGAAATGGAACACGTACATCAAGTCTGTTGCCAAGGTCGCTGGAAAGATGGTGGGATCCTTCTACCGCTCCAGAAGATATCTCACTACTGATGCAATTCTCTATGTATATAAAAGCCAAGTACGTCCAAAGATGGAATACTGCTGCCATATCTGGGAAGGAGCTGCTAAAAACAGCCTATCCTGCCTTGACAGAGTACAAAATAGACTTCGGGCTTAGTGGGGGATGTTCTTTTTCTCTACCCTGCAACCTCTCTTCCACAGAAGAGACGTTGCGAGCCTATCCTTGTTTTTTCGTTATTTCCATGGCAGGTGCTCGTCTGAATTCCAATCTCTGGTCCCCCCCTCGACAATCTTTCACGAAAAACACCCGTCTAGCTGAATCCACTGTGAAAAATTTCCCCCACTCTATATCTGTGCCTAAATCAAAACGCGGATTCCATGAACAAAGCTTCTTTCTTAGAACTGCAAGCCTGTGGAACTCTGTTCCGTCTGTCTGCTTCCCACCGGACTACAACTTGGATGTCTTTAAGTCCAATGTTAACAAATTCCTAATGAACCGCCCCCTTAAGTAAACACTTCATCAAATCTCCACACTAACGTAATGTACTTGCAATAACCCTTATCCCTGAGTGGCTTCCGGGCTTTGATAAGTGGTGATCACTGTGTAAAAAAAAAGCTAATAGATCTCTTTCTGTCTATTAAGATACAGCATCTGTCTCATTGTTACAATGTATTATACATGTGTTTGTTTTACAGTTTTACTCTATCTAGAAGTTGTGATATAAATTTCGTTTTTGAAATCAGTAAAAACATTTCCATTTTTTGGAAAAATAACGTAAAATACGCAAACAATAACTATTTCTCATGAGTCTGTCTGTCTGTGGCGAAAGTCAACTCAGTTGAATTCAAATATTTTCTTTCTATCATAAGAGAGTTACGAATGTGTAAGAACTCCCACACGTAATTATACAGAATTTTTTGTGTCCTTTGAGTCGGACTTAGATGTGACACCGTGTTTAGGACTCGACACAATTCTTTGATTCAATTATCCTCGTTATTCTCTTTTTCATAAATAAGAAAATGAAAAAAAAAATCAAGGGTTGCTATTCTTGAATTGTAAGGGATTTTATTAGCGCGTTTTGTGCGAGAAGATGCTAGGTCATACTGTAATGATAACGAATGAGCTATTTCAGTCATATGAATTATTTTGAGCTGAAATGTTTGCAAATAAATAAACCTTTAATTGTTGGCTTTAAGGGGATATCATCTGCCGTGTAAAAGTACGAAAAACGTGTTCGATTCTAAGCCACCCTTTCACGAAAATAGAAAACGAAAAAAATATAATTTTTATAAAACGTATTAAAATAACATTCCTTAATAAACAATCATAATTTTACTGAGGGAAAATGTTGGCAGAACTTTTATTAACAGGTAAATTAATGAATAATCAACATTTCAGCTCTTATAAACGAACCCCATCCTAATTTAAAGCCGTAAAACATTCTTATTTTAAAACTGTATAAACACGCATTAAAAGAGGTTTAACGTCTGATATTTTTGTGTTGAATTTCATTATAATATGTTTTACATTTTTTTTACAAGGTAGTCACCACTTATCAAGGCCCGGAAGCCACTCGGGGATAAAAGTTATTGTGTGTACAGTACGTTAGTTTTGGAGATCTAATAAAGTGTCTTAGTTAAGGAGGCAGTTCATCAGGAATTTGTTCACATTAGACTTGAAGACATCCAGGTTGTAGTCAGGTAGGAAACAGGTAACCGGAACAGATTTCCACGGGTGTGCACTTCTAAGAAAGAAGTTTTGTTAATGGAATCTACGTTTTGATTTTGGTACAGATAAGGAGTGGGGGAGATTTTTGACAGTGGTTTCAGCTAGACGGGTGTTTTCCGTGAAAGATAGGCGTGGGGGGCCAGAGATCGGAGGGCAGACGAGCATCTACCATGGTAGTAACGATAAAAAAAAAGATAGGCTTGCAACATCTCTCCTGTGGGAGAAAGGTTGCAGAGAAGAGAAATTGGCATCACCCACTAAGCCACGAAGTCTATTTTGTACGTTGTCAAGGCAGGATAGGTTGTTTTTAGCAGCTACTGCTCAGATATGACAGCAATATTCCATCCTTGGACGTACTTGGCTTTTATACAGATAGAGAATTGCATCAGGGATGAGTTATCTTCTGGGGCGGTAGAAGGATCCTACCATTTTTCCAGCGATCCTGGCAACTGACTTGATGTACGTATTCCATTTCAGATCAGGGGTAAAGGTCAAGCCCAGAAGTTTATCAAAACATGGAGCTTCCCCTAGACGAGAGCCACCCATATCAATTGATGCCGGATGGGGATCAGAGCGTTGATGATGTAAAGATAGGAGCTTGGTTTTAGATTCATTAAAAGTAACCAGCCATCTCCTCCCCAACTGTACCACGCGCTCAAGATCAGAGGAGAGAGAATCTGAGTGAACTTTGTCATTTACGACCTCTGATGTGTTGCCGTAAATGGTCGTGTCATCAGCATAGATATCAACGAATGATTTAGGTCTTTTTTTTTTTGGAGATCATTGATGTAGATAAGGAAGAGAGTTGGGCCAGGGATGGATCTCTGAGGAACTGCAGCATTAATATTGATGGCCTCTGATTTCTGCCCATCAACTACTACTCTTATGAGCCTATCAGAGCGAAAAGACTTTATGATCGAGAAAACATTTCCAGTTATACCGTAGCTGGACATCCTGTGAAGTAGACCCTTATGCCATACCTTATCGAAGACCTTTGATATGTCAAGAGCAATTGCCCTAGAGAGGAAGCCTTTGTCAAGAGATTCGCTAATCCTATGAGATATAACAGTTAGCACATCTGCTGTAGATCTGGCAGAACGGAAACATAATTGCGTGTCACTAAGAAGGTTATTTATGTTGAGGTGGTTGACTACTTCTCTATTTAATATGGATTCCAGCAGCTTACTCATGACACACCTACGTTATGTTTCGTTTTTCTCTTTTAAATTCAGGAGTCATCAAGTGTTAACTATTTTATACTTGTACACAACCGTTGTTACATGAATGGATTAGGTTTTTTTTTTGAAACACAAATAAAACATAGAGAGGCATAAATTGACCAATAATTGACTTGTCCTGAAAATGCAAACGCCATCTTATAGATTAAATTTCGCTGAATATAGCTCACTCACGTAAGCCGCCATAGCATCCACCATTATCACCAAGTGCTGGACTTACCCGTTTTTAACTGGACCAAGATCACCCGAATTATCGCAGCGTTCTGGAGCTTTAATACCAACTTCATTCTAGATATAATTTCGTGTTTTTTATTATAAGCAGAATGGGTGATGTCTTTCTCATCTGTATCCCGCAGCTTATTGTTTATGGGATTGATAAGTTGTATCTTAAGACAAATGTAACTATGAACGATCTCAAACAGTCACATATCGGTATTGCATATATTGCAAAAACCTCAGTTCCGCTTCCTAAAGTGCCTCCTTCTAAAATCCAAACTCTGTTCAGTTCGGGACAACTTTGCACAATAACTAAACATATTTATATAATGTAGTTGTTTATAACAACTCTAGTCTAAGGAGTACTAAGTTGTTTGTTTAGCGCTTTCTTCATAATCACAACTCCGACATTCATCTCTTGAATTCAGTTCCAGATTTCATTGTCCACATTTCCTCAGACTTTTACAGTAGATTCTCAACAAAATTCAGTGTCGGGATCCGTCGGTCGGGCAGAAGTGCTATGAGTTGGTCAGAGCACATTCCTTTTAAATAATAAGTACGACGATGTGACAGATATTGGAGTTTGAACTCTTAGATTGAAGATTCGTTTTTATCCTGGGATAGATGTTAAAACGATACTTTATACATGGGCGAAGTTTGGCTTTGTAAAAATATTGGTTGTGCTTTAGTGTGAGTAATTTTCTAGAAAGGAACGGATATAAAAAAATATAAACTTTATCTTAAACCTCTCTACGTGTGCATTACTTTTATCGTGTGCATATGTGTTTTATTTTTGTAAATGTATTTTATACGTGTTGTAAAAGCGTTTCGATTTGCGTATTAATGTTGGAATCAATTTTCTTTATTAGTAAATAAATGAGTTTATTTTACTGAGTATTTGTATTGATGCTTATATATTATTTTCTGTGTGTGGCGATGTGTTTTTTATGTGTATATTCGGGGGTGTTATATTTATAAACACGCGTGTTTTGGGCGTTATTCGTTATTACGTGTGCAACAGTGCTTCTGTTTCTTTTGTACATATCTGAGCGTAGCTAGGTCTCTTGATGTGGATGTGTTTGCCAAATACAGCTTATTCTTTTTTTTTTCGTCGCACTTGATTTTTTCTGCTTTTATCAGGCGCCTTCTCATCTGCTTTCAGATTGCAGGTTCTTCAATGGCCATCAAAGCGGATTGATTGCCAAAGCAGCCGTGATTCGTTTGTCTGAAGTCGATTGGGACTAAAATCACACGGAGATGAATACCATTTAAGTACAACGTTCTTTAATGAACCGATTGCACCCATTAAAGCTATTTCACCTAACGTTTCCTTTTATTTACTCCAATAATCTGGCACAAACAAAGATTCAGTTGCATAACATATACACACGCGTTACCGTAATACATATTTCAAAGTGAATGAGTAAGAATTTTTGATCGAAATACATAATGATAGCATTCCTTCTCACTGACGCCGTAATAAAGACCACTCGTTAAATTCATTGCGTTATATCAGCTCAAAAAATACGTTGCGCTTCAGCATTGTACGTGTACACGGCTCATCTTCCTCAGAAAAAGTTATCCCGTTGTTTTTTAATCCTCGCTTTCATACAGCCTAAGATCGTCTAATTTGCATACGAACTACGAGAGTCCGTGTTCGAGCGACCATTGACGATAAAATCAATCACATGTCGTCATTGTGTTTTCCTGTTATAAAACACGTTAACATTACAAGGCAAAAAGATTGTTAGATTTTTTTTTTAATAAGTAATTTTCGGACTCAGTATAGTTTTTTTCCACTGAATGACAAAATAATTGTTCTGGAAATAAGTTGTTCTTCCACTAATATTCTCTGTACTATTTCGGACTGAACTCTTTTCAAAGTTTTTCTTTTTTTGTTTTTGATGTTTCCTTCTCGTTGGTTTCGCCAGTGCTTAGTCTTCAGTTTAAGTTGCCTTATCCCCCATTAAAGAATGTCAAAATTATGTATTCAAATGCAAGCATATCTATTGTATACATTCGTCATTAAAAAAAACGCCGGTGAACTTAACTGATTCTTTGAGCCCGTTTAACTTATTAACAATCGTGAAAAATTCCGTTTGTGTGAGAGTGTTTAAGATACAATAGTAACCCTTTTTTATAAATTTGTGACCAATAAAGAAAAAATAATACACACATGCTAGTGTTGTACTTTTTTTTCATCGTTCCTGTTTCCGCAAACTTTCATGAATGGCCGTTTGGTATTGTGGTTATGAATCACCTCGGCTCTTTGACGCATGATAGACCCTATAGAAACGTCTGATAAAATTTCTCAAGATTTTAATGAATAGCATGCACTTAAAAATAGAGCTCAATTATATCTTACTAAATATATAGTCCTTAAACTTCATTTTCAGACTTAAGAATGAGTGGCGCAAATAGGTAGACATCAATAACTGTCATCTTCGATTATTCTACATTATAATGCTATCTGTTTCGCACGGAGTGGCGAAGAGGATTGATATACAAGCATCAGTATTTTCTCGTTCGAAAACGTGACGTCGTTTGTCATATTCTCATATGCTTCGACTGTATTGTGTAGTTTTTTTTTTTAGATTTCGCCGCTGCTTTGTCAAAGCATGACGTCGTTTGTCCATATCCTCATATTTTTGGACTGTATTATGTACACGCGTAAATTTTAGCCACAGCTAAAAAAAACCCTCGTTTTTACCTAATATTATCATTAGGCTATTGTCTACACAGTTATAATTTTAGCTGCTGCCTTGTCTAAACGTAACGTCGTTTGCCGTATCCTCATAGTGTTCCACTGTATTGTGTACACCGTTTGATTTTTAGACGCTGTCTCTTGAAAATATTACATCGTTTGTCATATCCTTATAATCGTTCGACGGTATTGTGTACACTATTTTAATATTAACCACTGATTTTTCAAAACGTGACGATATTTGTCATATCCCCATGTCGGTGATTATATTGTGTACATCGTTTTAATTTTAGCTTCTGCCTTGTCAAAACATTATGCTTTTCATTTCCTCCTATTGTTTGACTGTATTTTGTACACCGTTTGATTTTAGTCGCTGCTTTGTAAAAACCTGCGGCGCTTGTCATATCCTCGTATCGTTTGTGTTTATTGTCTACACCATTTGATTTTAGCCGCTTCCGTGTCAAAACGTGTTTGTAATATCCTCACATCTTTCGACTGTATTGTGTATACCGTTTACTTTATAGCCGCATTTTTTTGTCAAAATGAAACGTCGTTTGTCATCGTTCGTCATCTTATTTGTCTACAGCGTTTGACCTCCGCTTCTTACCTAATATCTCGTCACAAATCTGTTCGGATTATTGGTTGCAGATTAAGGCAATTGAGTAATGCACAATGTGAAAATTGTCAAATGTCACACTAACTTGACTAATCCATTATCTCGTAGGTTCCGGACTATGTAACAATTACGACATTATATATTACTGTCAGCTGAGTCTTAGACTTCCACTGGTACCATGTAACGCAGTGTTAGCTGCCTCATGGTCGGGTCGTCAGCGACTAAACCGGCCTCCCCGCCCGGGGTAAGCAGAGTTAGGAGGGTGTGGGGACACCCAACAGGACCAAAAACAAGACCTATCAAAGTTCGGATGAGCTTTTTATGAGCCAACGACCATCCCCTGCAACCAGAGTCGGTACCATCGTATCGACCTGGTCTTTCCTTGGGTTCTACCGGCTCTGGTCAAGTTCCACTCGTGCTGCTTGGGCAACGCACGAGTTTCTTCGCCCAGGCTCTCGCAAAAACACAAAACAGCGAAAATGAAGATAATACAAACGTATTAATCAAAATAATTGATTGAACATTTTTCCATGATCGCAAAAGTATTGCATCTTTAGTAGCTTGCACTTATATCCCAAAAATAATGAGTTGATTATAAATGAAGTACAGCTACAAAAACTGTATGGTTCAAGTCAGAACATCATTCACTTCATACGTCAGTGCCTTAGTAATTTTTTTTCAAATCGCATATTTGCGTAATTCATATTCCTGCTATTTGATTTACGATGGTCGTTCCAAAAGTAATGGCTCCTATGTTAGTTCTGCTAGAATGAGCAAGAAAGTATTAGACATTATTGGGATTATTCTATCTATGCTTTCATTACTTGACAGTTTCATCGATAAATTACAGATATTAAGAAAGCAACAAATGTTATGGACGAACGTGAACAACATAGATTTACTGGCAAAGGTGCAATGTGAATGGTGGTAACAATGTAGACAAATCAATTCTGCATCACAAACCGTCGATCGTTATAATACTAGATTTTCCGTCGTCGTAGCTTTTTAATTTTTGTAGTTAAAAATAGGGGTTTTATCTTTGGAAAGACTCTCGATAATAAAACATAGCCTGGACGCCCATGCACAACCTTTCTTCTATCGCTTACAAAAGTTTATTAACATTATTTGTGACTATGTAGAAAAATTAGATATGAAGCACAAAAAGCCGCTCGTTTAAATCATTCATCTCATAGCCCCTACGCTCTTCAAACATTATGGAGTAACAAATATAGTTACAATTTCAAGTATACTAGCAGTTCCATCCGGCTTTGCTCGGGCCCTATATACTGTCCTTAATTTTATGTGCATATGTATATATTAAAAAGTGTTATTATGTAAGATAATGCCTTTCTACATAATAGGCTGGTAGAGACCGCAGACGTCATATTTTTTAACCTTTGATCCCAATTTTGACCCCTTAATATGTATTGTTTTGGGCTCAAATTGAATTAAAATGTTTTATCCATTTCCAAGTAACCTACATATAAATTTTAAAGTGTGTAGACCCAAAATTGGCAGAGGAGTTTGGCAGAGCCTGCAAAAGGGCAACTCTGTAAACTTTGACCTCTTACAAGCCAAATTTTCGCGCAAAACTCAGGTCAAATCTTTTGAACTTTGACCCCTTAGAGCAAAACTGATTAAAAAGCTTGCCCTATGTTTGAATATACTTTATGTAAAATTTCAAATGTTTAGACCAAAAATTGGCGAGTAATTTGGTAGAGACCGCAGAGGTTTGCCCCCAATTCTTCAATTCTTACCCATTATCATTTATTATTTTGGGCTAAAATCAAATTAGAAAGTTAGAACGATGTCCAAGTAACTTTTATCTAAGTTTTCAAGTTTTTAGACCCAATATTCAAAGAGAAGTTTAGTTGAGTTCTCAAAGGTCAAATCGTTTAAATTTGACCCCTTTACGACTAAATTTCTGGTCGCAAGCTGATTAATCATCTTTACTTCATTCCCATGTCGGGTGTATTTGTATTAATCTTGAAATCCAAAAATAAGTTTGAGAACGGATAATCACTGTTATATTTTATGCCTAGAAACGTAACAATTGTTTTAAATAGTTCAATATTCTTCTGGGGATTGAACTTTTGACTCAAAGGATCTATCCGATCCTCCTTTTTAATTTAAAAACGGCTGTCTGAAACCATGGGGGGAAATATTTCGGTCATTATACGATAACCGAAATAAAACTATTGCTTTGAAATGACATCATCAAGCATATATAAAGATTAGAGATATGACGGGAGATACATAATGTGTGTAACTTGTCAATTTTGTGTAGAATCTGTAAGCATTCTATTCCTTATCTTATCACCGGAGGAAAATGTGACACACGGTGATAAAGGTAGGGGAAAAAGGTAGACACTGGCCGTTCAGAAGCTGTTTAGGTAATTCCGTTGAGAAAAGAAAAGGGAGCCTGTTGCAGTAAACAATAGTCACACTCCTTCTAAAAGACATAATGAAATGATCTGGGAAGGGGGACCTCATTTGACTACACAGGACGTTTAACTCAAACCTCAGTCAGCAGGGAAAAGGTCAACTAAAAAAAGAGCCCAAACTCCATTGGATTCGGAGCCCAAGCAAAAACGGTAGGAAATGTTTGGCACTATGGTGCGACGGGTGTTTCCTTAAGAAAATGTTCAGTTTTGGTTGCAATTTATGCATAATATGTGCTTTTATTTAGTTGTTTTTACTAGTGGCATGTTACTAATCATGGTTAATTACAATGATCATTACTTAGAATATCGGTGACACGAGAGTATTTAAACAAAGAGCGAAAAAGGAAGAGAGTACTGAGGGGATTTAATTATGCAAAATGACTTTTTATATTAGTTTTCGGGGCGATAATTTGGTAGTCTTTTATGAAGCAGACTCGTTGTATTTTTGTTCCTCACATTTGATGTTATATAAATTAAAGTTGTTGATGGAAATTGCTATTGTTTTGTTTTTTTTTTTTTTTGCAAAGAAAGCGAAAACTGTTGTGGTTGTGCAAAATTGTTTGCAGACGGGCACTCGTTGTGTGCAGTTTCAGTCGCAAATGAGACCAAGACCAAAGAAAAGGAAATAACTCCGAGTCATTATTTCTTTCTAGCAACAACATTTATTTCCCTTGTTTTGGTCAAGATCAAAGTGTAGTATCTGTTCTTCAGATGCTGCACTTCCATTTCTTGTTCTCTTTCGGTGAAGGACAAATCCTTCACGACTGAGACAATTTTTTTTATTTTTGTACCTTTTCTCCACGTTAAAAAACGACCCTTGTGTCTAATTCTGTCCCGTGAGGAGGCATTGTAAATAGGTACAATTATGAAATCACCCACGTGATCTAATTCTCGCGCGTCCCTGACGTATCGCACGTGATCGCGAACGTTATTCGTGTCTCTTATTTGTATTTGTCTTTTTTTATAGTGTTATTCCCACACCTCACCGGTTACGTAACTTTTTATGCGTTTACATACGCACATCTGCGCTATGTTACAGTTGTCGCTAAACAAGTTCTGACTGAATGTTTTTTTTTTCAGAACTTTGAACTAACACATAGTATTTTAGAGCTCTGCTAAACTGTATCTCAGCGATGAGTCATAGTTAATAGTGATGTTAGACATATCGGATTTTCTCTCCTACATATTCCAATATCCTTTCATGTCTCATTCTGAAATAATAAGCTGGAGATACCATTATAACATCTAATGTCAGTTCATTATTCGTTTTGTAGGCGAAACCTTTTAAAGTATAGAGATTCAAAACGTCGTCAGATTATCTGTCTACAGTCATTGATTCATTTACTATTAATCAATAGCAAAACAACAACAATAATGAGCTGACAGACAACACGCAATAATAACAAAAGTTTTTAAATTAACAAAACTTGAATAATTGTATCTATTGAAATAGAACATTGCTCATCATAAGCACGGTAAACCACAGATTCTTGATAGATCACTAAAGTTAAGCAGGGTTGAGGCTGGCCAGTGTTAGATGCATTACTCTTCTGGATTTCAAGCGCTTTATGTATGATGACATCAACACTTCTAGCAGCTTTTATATCCGACATCACCTACAGCTGCCTTGACTCTGTTTTGCCGCTTTATCAGCCTGGGTACGCTGAGAAAGCAGGACATACTCTGCCCTATCATATCCCTGTTTAAACAAACTCCCCGCACGTGTCATCCATCATTTGTTAGATGATGAGAATGTATTCGTCGTTCCACTACAGTGTCATAGTTTATATCTATAAAAGAAAGAGTTACTTATTATGAGTTCAACTATTGCACATCTTGTAATGTCAAAAGGTCAAAGTTGAAGAAGACAGATAATTGCTGTCATATTTTCGAAGGTGTCGCTCCAAATCGTCTTTGAAATCAAGCTATTATGAACTTTTCTCTTTATTAAACGGCTTTTCTAAGAAAGTCGCTATCTACTCAATCTTTACATCTATGTAAGAATTTCGATTGGACTCTAATTTCCAGATTTTAATCGCAAGCATTCACAATAAGAACGTGTCTTGTTAACAAAGCAGATGACGTGTTTTTTTCTTTTTTTTCCCCCGTATTTCCATAGCCACATCTTTCATCACGGAATATACATTGGCAGCTTCTATTAACTACATCGTTATTTGCACGAAAAGTTCTCGACCGAACTCCAATTTTCAGTTTCTACTTGTAAGAATAAACAGCAACAATTCGTCTTGTTACTACAGCAGAAAAATAATTTATGTTTTTCAACGTGTGTCTAATATCTAGCGGTTTACTATCATTGCATATCGCAACATTGTCTTATTCAAATCTAATATAAAAAATGCTTGAAATAAACTGTCACATAAATAATCAACCATTGTTCATGTCATCTAAGGCTCCCCATCGTTCGACTAACAATCTTCTCATCTCATGAATCATTACAATCGTAATTACCTTGGATATGGAGTTACCCAACTCTTAACATTTTAAAAATCTGTAACAAGACATAAACTAAACAAGTAAAGTCGTTTAATAAAGTATTTAAAGTAAACCGCAAATACGTACGAATTGAGAACTATGTTTTTAACATTAAAATAAACAGAAAATATCGTAAAAATGTAATTAAAATACTATTTAAACAGTAGAACGATACCTTTCTTGCATAATGATCTATAAAATAATTCGGAACCATAAACAGACGACCAAGTTTTTTTTTCCTATTTTTTTTATTTTTGATTGGGAAGTTTTTGAAAATGAAATGGTTTTAATGATTTTTTAACTATTAAAGAGTGACTAATAAAGGGGGATAATTCGTTTATCATTAATTTATGTTTGCGATGATGTTGATTTTTGTGACACAATACGTCGGACAAACGTATTAATATATATATACTGTAAATAGCTGTATGGCTGCCATAATTGACACCATAGGTTGGGGATATTTTGGGCTTTTATGAACGAGTGCCGTTCCAAAAGTAAGGCTTCCTATTTTTTCAGAAACTAAAACATCCAAAAGCTTCGACGGCAGGTATGATACCATTACCAAAAAAAAAAAAAAAAAAAAAAATGACAATTTTGTATTCCAGAATTTATTTTTCTACGTAGTAACCACTAAACTGAATGCACTTTTGTCACACTATTTTGATGCTTCGGCCGTAAAAGTAGGGAGCATGCTTTGTTACTCACATGTCGCAACTTTGAAATCAGCGAACCCATCTCTGAACTGTGCTGATATCAACTGCAATGATTCGTAAACCTTCAACAGGCGGGGTTTGCTATTGATAACTTCATTTGTTATTTTATTGGAGGGATTGCGACATTAAATGATGCATCTCTGCTTCTGCAACAATTCCATGACAGGGGTTACTCTCTTGCAGTTACAAAGCGTCAATATCTGAAACAAAGGAATTAAAATGTTACGTATTGCATGTGACATTTTAACCATTGTATCAATTAATTTTGCAATCCATTTTGATCAATTAGGGCGGAATAAACAATTAAAGGCATTATTTTGTAAACTCCATACATTAGACTTATAACATACAATATGCTTTTAATAGATCCAATACCAAAATATGTGCCTTCTTTTTCAATTATTTGATTCAACTTTATTAAGGCGCATTGCAACATACGCTTAAAAAACGACTGTCTTAGAAACCATATTTATATGAACCAAGCTTTGTTCCGGAGTTATGCAGCCAGGTGTTTGTTCATATTACATTGAAATTTTCTGCATGGTCATACAGTCGTTGGAAACAACAAGTAACAGCGAATTAAAAGAAACGAGCACGCTGTGTAAATAATCTATTAAACATGAAATAATGTCCGTAAGATTCTAAAGCAATTGCTCTTGACATATCAAAGGCCTTTAATACGGTTTGTCATGAAGGTCTACTTCGCAAGGAATCAAGCTACCGTATAGCTGTAAATGTATTCTCAATTATTAAATCATTTCTCTCTGACAGGTTAATAAGTGTAGTGGTTGATGGACAAAAATCAGAAGCGCGCGGTATTAATGCTGGACTCCTTCAGGGGTCACTCCTGGGCCCAACTCTCTTCCTGATCTACATCAATGATATCCCAAATCACACCCTAAGACCATTTGTAGACATTTATGCTGACGACAATACCAGCTGTGGCAACACATTAAAGGTCATAGAGGACAAAGATTTATCTGATGTACACTTCTTTGATTTTGAGTACGAGGTGGAATGGCGAAACGGATGGTTGGTTAATTTTAGAGCATCTAAAACCAATCTTGTATTTTCCATCATCTACACTTTGACCTCTGTCTGGCATCAATTGAAAAGAATTACTCTCGTCTTGGGAACGCTGTATTTTTTTTACAAATTTTCTGGTTTGACGTATACTCTTGATCTAAAGTGGAATATGTACATCAGATCCGTTGCCAATGTCACTGGAAAAATGGTTGGATTGTTTTACGGCTCCAGTAGATATCTCACTGTCGATGTAATTCTCTATCTGTATGAGAGAAAATTGCGTCCAAGGATAGAGCACTGTTGTCACATCTGGACAGGAGTGAATAGAAGTACATTGTAACGTAATTCCCCATTGAGGAGCGTTAGAACTACGCTGAGGTAGCTTTTTATTCCCGAGTGACGCCAGATAACCCAAGTATTTAATATATAGAAGATAAATATATATTTTTTATTTCATAATTGATATTGTTTGAAACCAGAGAAATATATTTTTAAGGCTAAAAGTTGATGACAGGGAAGTTCACTTATAACATTGTCTGCCCTTAAATGAACTCAGGGTCGGATGTCAGAACTGGCATCTGACCTTGGCAGTCGTGAGAATAAGTATTTCAGATTTCAGGTATGGGAATCGTACCTACGCAAAAGCCTAAAGCTTTCGATTTCGTGGCGAAATATTATTGGCATCCACATACCTTACTATATATACGACTGTCGTGCGAAAATTAGTCAGATTAGAGTTGAGAGTTGGGAGCTGAGTTGGAGTAGAAGTTGGTATTCGAGAAGAACATACTGTATAGAGACGTGATCCCTCCACCTCCCTTATCCAACCGCATGTGAAGAGATTTGAGACTGTGAAAAAAAAACTTACAAAAACTGAATGAGCTCTGTAAAAAACATTTGTGCATAATTCTGCGAAATTAAGCTTCTGGAGATAGACTACATGAGTTTGTCTTTCTTCCTGCCTGCTGCTTCGAGATTCGCTTTCAACATCTCAGATTTCATGTAACAACCTATGAGAAGACTAGACTACACGAGCCGAGAATTCAGATAAAAAGGGGTCCTTAATCACCTTCTCAGTGAGGGGTTACAACATTATTTGATCTTGACGGAATAAAAAAAAGAATTCGCAGCCTTGTAGGGCATTACATTTTCTCTTCCCTGCAACCTCTTTTCTGCTCTATCGTTGTTTTATGGCAAGTGCTCGTTTGAGCTGCAATCTATGGCCCCCTTTGTAAAATTTCACGTAAAACATTTGTCTAACCGAAACTACTATCAATAATGTCCCCCACTCTTCATTTGTACCTTGTAGATTCCATAGAACGAAGCTTCCTTCATAGAACTATACGCCTGTAGAACTCTCTTCGGTTTGCCTGCTTTCCAGAGGAAAGATCGACCAAAACAAAGACTTAATAAGCCGTCACTTTAAGTAATGAAATTTACAAAATTTCAACATGTAAAAATTACTGTGATATTGTCACATTGACTATCTTACACTCATTAACCCTTATCCTCGAGTAGTCTTCTGGCCTTGATGGATGGTGACTCCCATGTAAGAAAACGTAAATATGAATAAGGTTAATAGATATACCATTACTGCTAGTCGGTGAGACAAAGGTATTTTTAACAGGGAAAGGTGCAGTAGATTCTTTGGAGCATATTTCGTGGGTGTTCTTGTAAAACGTATACATAGATGCAACACTGCCGCAATGCGATTTATATCAATACTAGCGAAATTCTGCAACGTTTGACGTCATTCTTGTATACAACTTACAATAATAATATTAAATCTTATTCTAGTTTATATATATATATATATATATATAATGCATAGATCATTGTATAACGATTAAATCACTCTCTGACTGACGTAAATGATGAACATTTAAAATTAAGATGTTTAAATTCAACGTTATTTCACGCGGTTAATGGTAGCCGAATGGATTAGGTCTTCGCTAATCGAGCCAGGGATGTATCGTGTCGCGGGGTTCAAATCGTTCGACCGGTATTAATCGGGACGCCCTCCACTGAAGATTCCCGAAAGGATGAAACACTAGTGTCTGTAGGTATTTAATAATTATAGTAAAAAATAATTATGACATCCCCTTTAAGAAATTCGTTTGTTATCGTTGAGCACTTTCAGTTGAATTAAAGTCGGTCAATTTAGCTATTATGCATAGATCATCGTATAACGATTAGATTACTCTCTGACTGACGTAAGTGAATATTAAAAAATAAGATGTTTAAATTCAACGGTATTTCACGCAGTTAATAGTAGCCGAATGGATTAGGTCTTCGCTAATCGAGCCAGGGATGTCTCGTTTCGCGGGGTTCAAATCGTTCGACTGGTATTAATCGTGACGCCCTGCACTGAAGATTCCCGAAAGGATGAAACACTAGTGTCTGTATGTATTTAATTATTATAGTAAAAATAATTATATATATATATAACATTTATATGAATGTTTGCATGTGTGTGCTATGGTGTAAACGATGCTCCTTAGGAATGATAAAGGAGTTCCTCTAAGTGAATGAATAGGGACAAAATAAATAAGTACCCTCTGATGATAGTCAACATAATATAACTCTTACTGAACGCAGCAGAAAAGAAAAAAGTTAATGTTGTTTAAAAATATGAAAATTATTAATTGACCACTGTCTTATTAAAATGTCATTTGACACACTGAAGGTGGACTGCATGGTGTTGAAGCTCCATTTCACTGTACAAAAAATAAGCTGTGTACACGTTAGTTCCATTTAATTCTGTGTATTCTGTCCTTGATACACCGGTGAATAAAACATAGAACATCGCTTATAACCAACTACAC
Organism: Euprymna scolopes; assembly: GCF_053919585.1. Lineage (NCBI taxonomy): Eukaryota > Metazoa > Mollusca > Cephalopoda > Sepiida > Sepiolidae > Euprymna > Euprymna scolopes. Next base: position 23,613,476 of record NC_136514.1, on the reverse strand, counting down.
TCGAAAAGGATAACCGCAATATGTTTACTTGGGTGTTTGCGAATGTTTGCTCAAGTGTACTAGCTATTTTCCGATAATCAGAGGACACCTCTCTCTGAGTTCAATAGTTCATTATTTTTGTTTATATTGTGATGTACTATTTGACGTTATTAACTAAAATGTATATAAATAAAATTGAAATACGAATATAGAATACCTTTAAAAGCAAGGCAACGCAAATATTTAAATAAACGAATATTATTTCAACGTAAAAAGTATTTTTCATTATGTTTTTTCTGGCGCATTGTGGTATTTCTCTTCTGTCGTACTGCGTAACGAAATGAAAGCAAGCACTTTATAAATTTATTTCGTTTCTTAAAATGAGACGAAATAAAAAAAATACCCGGAAAAAGACGGGTTATGTCGAAATATATGTATTTAAACAAATAAACATTCGTTTATTTAAATATTCGCGCTGTTTGACTTTTAAACACGATATATATATATATATATATATATATATATATATATATATGTATATGCATTTTAATTTAATTTACTATTGAAACAACGCTTTCGATGCAAGGATACTTATATATTTCACTTTCCGCATACCAAGCGTATACTGGACTTGAATAAGAATTACCGTTGAACAGCAGGCTGATAAAAAAAAAAATTAGTTTCGGTTCGTAATAACAATATGCGCCGTAAGAAAAAAAAAAGAATCCTTAAAATAACAAGTTACGTCAAAATATATATTCGTTTATTTCACTTCTTCCGTTGCATGGCTTTGTAACGTATTATATATATATAAATAAATAAATAAATATATATATATATATATATATATATATATATATATATATATATATATATATATATACGTATTCCAATATAATTTACTATGTAAACAACGCTTTTATTGCAGGAATACTAAATATAAAACATATTTATATTTAGAAGTGAAGTTATTTGTTCTATTAGTTAGATACTTGATATTGTATCAAAGAGATGCATTGCAAATTATAGGAAAGAGTAGTAGTAGTTATACCGATGTGCAGTTTATGTTTTTCTGTTATTATTGTCGTAGATACACTCACTTAAAAAAGCATTTGACTTAACGTAAAATATTGTTTTTTCATGTATTATAAATAATCATCTAATAATTCCTTCTGGGATTAAGTTATTTTTTAAATATATATTTTGGTAGCTTTTATTAAGCCATGTCTTTTAACATTACTCTCGACCCTCTTAGTCTACGTTGATTCCATCATTCATCAACATTTAACATTTCTGGGATCATTCTGAGTAATCATTCAATCATTCTTCAGAGCACCTATTAAATTTGCACACATGATAATCGTGTTTCTTAATTGGATGATAAAAAATATATAACCGTCTGTCCTTACATACATACTACTATTACTACTACTCCTACTACTACTGATAATAATAATAATAATAATAATAATAATAATAATAATAATAATAATAATAATAATAATAATAATAATAATGAGAGCAAACCCGTGGAAACTTAACCAGACGAGAAATATATTAAATCAACAAATATATTTTTGTAAACCTGATATTATTCTAGATTACGCATAAATTAGCTCTCTGGACAGAAAAAACCCCAATAACATACGGCAAGTATTAGTTTATTATCATTTCTATGTAAATCTTGTCTGTTGTATAATAAATATCGAACTGCTATAAATAATATAAATGAATAAATATTAATAAACACTTAGAAAGTAACGTATAGTACAAACCATATAATTTCTCTGTAATAGACAATATTTAGTTTACTCCTTTTGACAGACAATGTTCTTCATTGTTGCCCTGTTTCTACTGAATGAAACCCTTTATACGTAAACCTTTCCTGACACAATTATTCAGAGAAAA
>NC_136514.1:23564089-23606589 GCF_053919585.1 Euprymna scolopes | reverse complement strand
ATATAGAAGGCACTTTGTCTCTGTTTCTGTTTGTGCGTCACTCTGTGTGAATAATTCCCTTGTGGACTTCGGAGCAGCTAAGACAATTTTTTTAAAAAAATTACCACATATTCACTCCATATGTCTTAGGGTGGATTTGTATTTGAATATGTAGCGAAAATCGATGATCGAAAAAAAATATTAAAGAATGGACAGTCCGAGTTTTACTCAACTTAACACACGTAAATAGCGTACCATTACGAGTGCATTTGCGAAGTTTTTGCATCGCACAAGCAGTCAGACCCGTTGTATGAAATCAACAGTAGTTTCTTTGATTAGATAAGAGTTCTTCGAAATAATTGTCTGTTTAGAGCACAATTGAACACATATAATTGACTTTTGCATTTTAACCTTTATATAACACCCATTTTTTTAAATAAACAGTATGCTCTCTACAGTCCACGTAGACTACTATCTATTGTGGACGAAGGTAGGCATTCCATCGATAAGAAAGAAAATTGGAATATATTTACCGATTAAGATGAGAAGAAAAGTATTAAAAGTGTGAAAATGTCGTTAATCTACGTTCAATCCTGGGCAACGACAGGCATCCCTACTATTATTTAATGTAGTTAAAATATAGAAAAAAATCGGAATAATTATTCACCCAACTTCTATAATAAAATCTGCTATTAACAAGTTAAAGTGTTTCCACTTTCGATAAATTACTAGTTTTTTTCTATTTACTTGCAGAGCAAGTGAAGTACAAGGAATGTTGAACTATAAAGAGAGAGAGAGAGAGACATGTTCTTATATGGCATTCCAGTTAGAGCACAAGAGTTGTATAGTCCCGTTAGCCTTCTTGCAGGTAGTAAGCCTAAGACACTCGAGAATCAATTAACTTACCTCACCCCGGAGGAAGTATTAAAAAGGACTGCTTCTTAAAACCAAGCAAATACTACACGTTGAATATGGCACAAAAGACCGATGAGTTTGTCACGTCTTTCTCCAAAGGCTGGATTTTTCATAAAATCATTAAAATGTAGGAAATTAAAAACCGATGATGAAGAATTACTGGACCTGGAACAGAATTATCTAGTTCCGACCACCTGAGTTCCCAGACTAGAGACGATAAACAGTTGATGAAGTAGAACACATTCGGAGAGCGATCATAGTTCTTAATTCTCGTCTGATGGCTTAGTTTAAAGTAGTTTTCTTGCATGTATAAACTATGTTCTAGATCACACCCGAGAAGACGTCATGTATGAGAATGGTATATCTTAGTAACATTTGTATTTTATATCAAAAAGAATATTTAATGGCGGGGCATCTGTAAACTCCAATATGTTATTGATAGGAAATATGCATCAGTCAAACACTAATTGGAGTTCTACGAGGATGAGAGTGAACAAGAAATTAGTTCTGACAATAGAATTCTGTTCATGTTGAAAATTCTTCAAAGGAAAATTGAGATGATTTATAATGCAACAATATACTTATGTGAAAATGAAAACTGGAGCATAAACACCGCAAATTGTATAAACGTTTGATAATGATAGAAAAGTGGAAATGAATTGGAAATGTTCGCACCGACTGCACCATATTTTCTCATAAGGACAACGAAAGAGAGTAAAGGGAAGCAAGGGAAATAACAAAAGAGAGATATTATAGGAAAGCTTGGGAAATCAATAAAAGGAAACAAGTAACATTTGAAGGCGTGAAAATTATAAAATAGAAAGCAGGGAAATCCTAAATTAAAAATACCGTAGGAAAGCGAAATGAAATAAAACAAAAAGAAAAAAATACAATGCCGACTACTGAAATAAATATATAAAAAAAGAAGAACGAATGCTAGGAGAAATAAAATAAAGGGAAAATAAATGCTAAGGCATTTAAAGAGGAATTAAGGGAAGCTAGTAAAATATGCGAATCGAAAAGATAAATAAAAAACGTTTGAGAAATCAAAAGACAAAAAGACCAAAGCTAAAGGAGTCGTAAGAAGAAAGAATGGAACACTAATGTAAGCGAAATAGAAAATATAATGATAACATGGCGAATCAAAAATAAAGAAAAAAAACATCAAGGCTTAAGAAATTAAAGAAAGAATGAATAAACAATTAGTATTATATTATGTTATATATTATATCATATGTGTATTATCTCCAAATATAATATTTTGATGGCAAAAACTCCCATCTGGATCAAAGTACATTTAGTTTGCTCGAACAGATACCACATATAAATTCCTTATGTCTACGCAACAAGCCAATAGATTATGTAACTTTCGAACACAATTTTAGACCCATTTATTCGTTATAGTAAAATCTTACAGTGCATCCTAAGAGATAAAACCATCACAATTCACACTTACTCGCAATTTAAGAATATCCTGTACCTCTACAAAGCCACGCATGCAATCGAAAAAGAGAAACATGGAAAAAAGAAAAGGAAAGGTATGAAATAAATATTCAATGAGTTAAACAAGGCAACAACAAAACGAATGCATACACAACCTAACAAAAATTTCAATGCTAAATTTATCTTGATAATACTAGTTAATGTTAATTCTCCGAAATGAAATCAAGCCACATTGATTCAGTTTATCCTCGGTCACTTACTCAGACATACTTGTTGAATGACGCATATCCTATTGTGTCAATCAAGAATAGCGCTTTTGCTTAAGTTTATATTAGAGTTATTATCGAATTTATTTCTAAATATAATTATTTCGATAGATAAGTGCACAGATGTATCTGCTAGTTATAATTTAGTCAGCTGGAAGTGCAATGCCCACAAATAATTACTGTTGACTCCACACAAAACGCGTAATATATGTAGTCGATAGTATTCAAATAGTATTCCTCATATTTCGGCTTGCAGAAATTTCTGTTTTAATGAATTTTTATCTTTAATTAGCTCATGACCTTGACGAGTAACCAGCTTAGTATTAAACAGCAAATTAGCTGAAGTATCCCCCTACTTTGTCCTCAACACCTTTATCGAAGTTTTAAATCATTTCATAAAAATAATGCACTCATTTGGTAATACTGGGTGGAACGATAAGTTGTCGCCCTAAAGAAAACAATATGTCAGATTTATTTTTTAAATTTTATTGAAAATATAAATTGAAGAAATTTGATTATGTAGGAGAGCTATTCAATGCAACCGCCTTCAATTTCAATCACCGCCTCGATCCAGATCCGGAACTCGGGAAACGCCCTTTCACCAAGCGCCGGGAGCTCGGCGAATGGTGCAGATCCGGTTGCCTTTGTTGTAGTAGGAGGTCATGTTTGTGATGTTTTATACGCATGACCAAAACAAAGTAGTCCAGCGGGTTCAGTTTAGAGAAAGAGAGGCAGTTAGGGAAAGGTACAGCGTCGTAGCACTCCTTCTGAAGCCAAATCTGGGTCTCTTTGGATTGTGAGCCGGCACTGAGTTTTTCTGACACACATAGTGTCTACTAGCGGCCATATGATTACAGCAAGGCATCACCACACTCTTCAGCACATAAAAGTACATTTTTGGTGCTGTCCTTGAAGCCGACTTCAAAGATGTTAGGTGGCATGATATGGCTCTCACTTGAAACCACACAAATGACCACCAGCGTGGCCGGAAATTTTGTTTTCACTACCCTTAACATGCCCCTTTTACTCATGGCAATCCACCGATGCGTATTTATGGTGCTGAAATGTCCTGTTGTAATAATTATATCGATAGAGAGCATGTGTTGTACAGCGGCGCATCTGCGATTTCGTTCGCTGAACATTATGTCACTTTCAACATGATAGAAGGCTCTTTTCGCTCTTGGAATTTGTACAAAACTGGCCAACTAGTATTTAGTCTGCAACAAAAGCTGAAAACCGATATTCATCAAAGAGTAATTGGATCATGTCGTCTTTTGTAGTGCGACAATGTTATTGTTGAGACTTGTAGAGAAATTAAAAAAAAAAACAGAAATAAATTGAACGTGATTTTTTTAATTTTTTTAATTACATTTTCACCCCAAACAAGGCACATTGCCACTTTGGTGTAGGGGGCTACTATCAGGGACAGCAACTACTGGGACACTATGTTGGGATTTGGGAAGCAAGATGTCAGTTCACGTTACACTTGAACTTCTGCATGCCAGTACATTTAGAGAAGCAGGGACCTGGAATAGAATTTTAGAGTTTAGCGGTTCTGGGGAAGAAACTACTGGAGTAGAAATATCTTTTACATCTACGGATCTCTACTGTGTGGGGGTGGGATTTAGCTGCCTGTCGGGTTTGTCGAGGGTGTCTACGTCGTGGAAGCACAAGTGTTTGCAGTTCGTCATAGCATTCACCATTAAAATACTTGTAGAACAGGCAGAGGGATGCAACATTTCGTCGATGGGACAGAGGCTGAAGTTTAGATGCCAGTTCAGGGCCTATCAGATTGGCGACTCTCTTTTGAACCTTGTCTAGGAGCAAGAGACTAGCAGTAGATGCACCATCCCAAATGTGACAACAATACTCCATACATGGGCGAATGGTGGCCTTATAGAGATACAGGATACTTTCAGGTGTCAGTAGTTTTCTAGCACGGTAGAGAGAGCCTACCTTTTCGCAGCGGCCTTGGCAATATGATAAAATGTTGCGAGCGAAACATATTGTCTATGTCATATATTTAACAGAGTTAGACATTTATTCCTTTTCAATTTCATAGCATTGGATAATAAGAAGAAAGTGTGCATAGAAATTTGATTTAGCATGGTTTAATCCGTTTTATCGTCAATACATTCTACGTACATTGTTATCAATGCAATAAGTAGGTTCAATATTTCATATCACACTCATAACATCTATCACTACGACACATATACCCCGGCAATCAGCATCAATGTTACACAGATTGCAGAAGCTACATTAACATTGCTTATTTTAACTTTCATATACTCGAAGTTTAAAAAAATAGCTACCCGCTCACATTAACTAAAGCACACAAATTGTAATTGTAATGTAGTCGCCACTTGTCGACCCTCCAAACCCACACGTCGTATACAGACAGTCACTAGAAAAAAAAAGACAAGGAGAGATTTAGACTCACTTTATTTTTAGTTAAACAACAGCCATTTATTTACAGGTCCTTTCCAGAATAACGTCTTTTTTCTTGTTCAAAATGACTTCTCGCATTCTCATGAACTTTACCAGTGTGTCAGGTCGATACGTAGTACTTTGTCTTTGTTCGACCATGTTTAGGACGCTTCTTTGTTTCTGTCGCTCTCGGCCCACCTGTGTAAAACGCTTATCTCTGTCATTATCAGCCACGTTTTTCTTTTTTGTGATCATTTTCGTTCCTCGCTTTGACGTCGTTTCGAACACGACTCGGTCATTTGCATACAGCTGCTTCTTCTGCCGTATGCGCCGGCGCTCTCTACAAGAAAAAAGAGTTAAAAATATACAACACACTCATTCAAAACGACGTTATTTACGTTATAATTTCTATTTTAATTTTAATAGTCTGTAAATCAAGACATGTACATACTCATTTTTTTTTTTGCCTTTTGGCCAAGATCAAAATGTAGTATCTGTTCCGGTAGATGCTGCACTTCCATTTCCTGTTCTCTTTCGGTGGAGGAGAAATTTTTCACGACTGAGATAATTTTTAATTTTTGTACATTTTCTCCACGTTAAAAACGACCCTGGTGTCTAACCCTGCCCCGTGGGGGGGCATTGTAAATAAGTATACTTGTTCTACTTGAACTTTTCTTTGTACATTTTTGCTTAGTAGATTTAAGGATAAAAATCCACCCATTACTCATTGTACTCATGATTTCAAAGTATGATTGTCATAGCTGTTTGTTTACGAATATTTAGTGTGTGTTTCCTTAAACATACTTTTTTTTATAAAGTGTTTGTCATATAACACGGTTGTGTTTTTTGGTATTTTTAAATAAAATGCATGTTTTATATTTGAAACTATCATCGACAACTACATCACTTACCTGGTGCTACCAGATCAGGCTGTCTGAATTTAAAAGCTTTCTAAGGCGAAATGCACCTAGTATTGATCCTTTTCGTTTTTCTACTTCCTTCTGACAAAACTTAATTATGTTCCGCAAAACCAAAAAAAAAAAACGAAAAGAAGACCCAACCCTTTTCACCCCTTTCCTTCTTTCCATTTCTCCTTTCTCGTTCCATCCCCCCACTTCCTGACTGGTTTCTTATCTAAAAAGGTAATAAACAAGAATATCTTCTCCTATTGCAAAACTCATTCACTTTTTGTAGGGCAGGCAACAAAAACGATGAAATACACTATAAAACAAATAATCAGAACATAAGAGATAGAGTCGAAGTAAATGTTTGAAAACATCGATAAACAATGGAAATATTTAATGCATCCAATTATATTCTCGCCAGCAAATCGAGAATTATTAAGAGAGAGAGAGAGTGTGTGTGTGTGTGTGTGTGTGTGTTATGATAGAAAACAACTTCTGTTCTATCTTGTGCAAGGATAAGTTATATAGATGTATAAACCATTCTTTATTACAATAGAAAAAAGCGAGCATAAAAAAGAATTTGGTTAAGCTTAAACATGGAAAAGAAAAGGACAAGTTGTTCTAGTAAAATATATAATAAATGTATAAAATAAAAATTTTAAAGCATTAAGAATTGATTATATAATGTTTAATTGAATTTATAAAAATAAATTCTTAATGTTGCAATATTTTAAGCTATGAATTTATTATATTTTTTTACTAGAAGATCTTGCCATTTTCTTTTCCATCTATGAGCTTAATTATATAACTTTTCCTGTTCGCAAGTTTTCGATTGTAATCCATGATTTCACTAAGTTTCCAGTGAATTCAATTGTTCTTTGTTTGATTTCAGTCTTATCTTTTTGGCCCTGTGACCTGACGTGTGGCTCCCTTGTCAGATCGCTTAATCTCAACGTCGTGCACCTTGGACTTTTCGTTCGACTATTCCTCTATTCCTCTTATGGCCGGATCGTCCTTTTCCCGTTGGCGACTGTCGATGAGAACACGCACGGTTCACAAAATAGAAATATGAACAAAGAAAAGAAAAACACAAACGCCAATGTTCACATATAAATTGACTGTGTTACTTGTGAGTGTGTGTGGGTGTGGCTTCTCCCCGTTTTATTGATGTTACATTCGTCTATCTCTGTTTCACAGTCAACTCTAAAATTGCCCATGTCTCTATTTCACAGTAAACTCTATAACTGTTCAAATGTAATCGTTATCAACTCTCATCCGACGTCAAGGGTATCTAGTTGTCAACTCTGTCCAACTTTCATCCACCGTCTAGCGCATCTAGATCTCAACTACCTGTCTCCTCTCTGTTGGTCTCTCAGGTCGCCCACCTCACCCTGGCTACCGGGAGCTGCCTTTCCCTGTTTTATCAGTAGGTTTCTATTGTTATTTTTGCTATATCCTATCTATTGTTGATTATATGATATTTCCGATTTCTTTGTTTATTCTAAGCTATTTCCTATCTACTGTTGATTGTGGGATATTTCCGATTTCTGTGTTTATTCTACGCTATTTCCTATCTATTGTTGATTGTAGGATATTTCCGATTTTTTTGTTTATTCTAAGCTAGTTCTTATTCCTTTGCCTATTCTCCCCTCTCAGCACTTAGTGGCTCAAATCGACCTCGGGGCCACTTTATAGTATCACACACCATAACAATAACATACACATATGTAAAACAATGTAGGACACTCGTCTGCTTTCATTCTCTCTGTCTAACTTGCTACTTCTCTTTTCTCGAGAGATGGGAATTAGTAGAAACACTAGTCGCTGAAGCGAAGTAGTTGCTATGGAAACCAGTCATAAAAATGTCGTTTACGTCCTTAAGTTTTATTACGTTTTTGAACACCACAAAAATCTTCATAACTTTTGTTTTACTGAATGAAAATTGAATTTTTTACACAATGTAGTTGAGAATGTTAACTATAAACTAATAATTGTTTAACATTTCGTCGAAAAATTAGTCAGCAGTGAATCTTTAATGCAGTTCTAAATGACTTAACTATATATATTCAAACACTGCCGTTTTTTATGATTAAATTAAATATATGTTATCATAGAACATGCACGCGAATTTATTCCTGAAATGCTTCAATGTGCAACAGGCTATTAGACAAAAATATGATATGCTGAGTAAAAATACACAACTATTTTAATTTTTTAATAATAGCCCAATACATATGTCAGTACAAATACTTGTGCTTATTTAAATATAATGTTTGCAAGAGGGGCTTTTTAATACTACCTATATATTAATACCACTTATATTATTAATACCACCTATATTATTTATATCACCTATATTATTAACGATAGTTTCTCAGTGTAGTTGTCAGTGTTAAAGGAAACGGGTCTTTATCGTTCTTTTTAGAAGTAATCAAGTGCAAGTGAATGCTAAGGGCAAATGCTATGATCAAATGGATAATGATTCATTCGCATCTGAGAAAGGCGCTGAGGAAGAAGATAAAACTATCAGAGGAATTGATAAAAGAAATTAACCTTGAGTTTTTTTTTACGGAAGTCAATAAATGTATGTATCTATCTACCAATCTCTCTCTCTCTCTCTCTCTCTCTCTCTCTCTATATATATATATATATATATATATATATATATATATATATATATATATATATACTTCCTCACACACATGCATGTACTATTCAACGTTTGTTTTGTTTACATTTTAGAGAAATCGATATATTAACAAGAACATTTTAATAAAAATCTCAACTGATGTTCAAGTTTCACACAAAATATAAAAAAAAACACATTGATTAAATGTTAGCTTTGGAATTAGTTTTCTGAAAATATATCTATCTATCTTTATACATATTTATTATATATATATATATATATATATATATATATATATATATATATATATATATATAATAAAATTACCAAAATGCTAAAACAAAAATATATTGTAAATATTAAAGTATTAATATTTAAAAGCTTGATTATTTATCTTTCACCAGACTGCCCATTCACGTGTAATCACATTTTTCATCACCATATTCCCTCTATTTTACATTTTTCTTATCAAGTAAGATCTTTGACTTACTTGTTGTTTCATCAAATACTTTTGTATCCAAAATCCGATCACGCATTTTGCGTATTCCTACCCTCTGATGAGAAGGAAAACATTTCTTCGAAACTCCGCGGATGACGGACTATCGACTTATCAAGTGTTTCCTTTTCAGATTAAATATGTTTTTAACTCGTTTTCAAAGTGTTTTTTACATGTTTTATTAACTGTTTGCTCGTATATATATATATATATATATATATATATATATATATATATATATATATATATGTGTGTGTGTGTGTGTATGTCTGTGTGCCTGTGTGTGTTACGCGTATGTGTGTATGTGTATGTATTCATTCGCGTTTGCATTCTATGTTTTATGTTAACAGGAATAACATTCTAAAAAATGGCATTTCATATTTTATTTTACACCTAATTCAAAACATGATTAAAATCTTTCATTCGATTTTATCCGAGATAACTATTACTAACAATATATGCATTTATCGAATAGAGTTCGAAAATATCTAAAATAACAATTAAAATTCATGTTTAAAATAAATCTGCGACGTCTTATCAAGGAAGAACCGAATTGAACTAAGAATGTTTTTTCAAATAACTGTGACCACTAAATAATTATTTTTATTAGTAATTTTTAGATTTAAAAATAATTAATGAAGAAAGATTTTTCGATTAATTAACGGTATTTTTCGTTTAACTGCTGCCGGTAAAAAAAAGTGTCGCCAACTAATTTTTCTTTAAAAAATTGCTATGGTGCTGACAGATTTTTATCACGCAACATCATTTCGTAAATAAAATTTTACTTGCGCCTTCCCATCCTGGAAGGAGACTCATATCCAACCAGATTTGATAGGTTGGTAAAGAAGTTATAGCTTAATGATTTTAAACGACTTTGATCGACATTCTCACTAAGTCTATCGATTGTAATTGTGTATTCAAATACGTGCTTTGAAAAAAGATTCATGAGAGTCGAAAACACTTGGATGTTATAACGAATTTCTGTTAATATTCGAGCCGAGTGTTAAATAACTGGGCCGCCAAATTTAAAACAAAACATGCATAAAAGAAAATATTTGCCCAATATATATATATATATATATATATATATATATATATGAAGTAATAGTGTTCATGTGTGTGTTTGTCTGTGTGTACAACTCCCTATGATCAAAGAAATATAAAGTGTCTATAGTGTGTGTACACCTCTCCTGGTCAAAAAATATTAATGCCTATTGTAGGATAATTCTCTCAAAGAAGACATTTATTTTTATACAGCACTTCTAGATATAGCGTCGTTCACATCACATATACATCGTCTGAGTTATGGTTATTATCATATCACATTAAATGAAATCATTTTAAATTATTAGCTCGATTATATTACTTATTCAACATAATAGCCTCGTTAATACTGTACTATTTAAAAATATGATTTATAATGTAATTATTTAGTTTATTTTCATTTCAATTTATATTTAATTTAACTTAAATTTACTTATTATTATCGTAAATCTGAAACCTTTTAATTTTCAACCAGAAAACCAAGGGGAATAACTGTGATAGTTTAATTCATTGAGCACGTTATTAAATATTTTCTATGATAGATTTGTTTTCATTTCGAAATATTCTTCTAAGCTGAATAATTATTTTTATTTTTAATTCGGAGGTAATTTTTATTTGCTTATTCTTAATTTTTAAGTAACCTTTTGGTGCTCGTGACTCAGAGTCCACCCGGCTTTCTCCGGAACATGACGTCCACAGATGGAGTAAAGCTGAGGAAATTAAGCCGAGCGTCGCCGATGAAAGCATAACAAGAAAAGTAAACCTACCTTAAATTTTAATTTTTTTAACTGTAAAGAAAAATTTTATAACAATATTCTTTTATTTTGTTTTGTTTTTGCGATATATATATTTGATACTCGTACAGAGAGTGATCCGTGCTCAAAATAATAACGTTATTATTTAAAAAGCCATTCTTAACATAAGGAGTGTGTTTTGTACCTATTCTGTACTTTACCTTTACAATTGAATAAAAAAAACATATAATAAAACTTTAATTAAACGTGGACATACGATTTTTAAAAAAATAGCGCGGATAACTCTCTGCATTAGCACCATATATTTTTTTAGATAAATAATGTTAAAGATTTTTTGGTCGATGTCAAGTTTCTTTCAAACTCCTCAAAAAACTTTAAAATGACGATTTATGTAGGTTTTCGGTGTTTTTTTTTTACAAGGTGGTCACCACTTATCAAGACCCGGAAGCACTCGGGGATAAGGGTTATTGCGTGTACAGTAGGTTAATGTTGAGATTTGATAAAGTGTCTACTTAAGGATACGTTCATCAAGAATGTGTTTATGTTTGATTGAAGACATCCAAGTTGTAGTCAAGTGGGAAGCAGAGTTCCACAGGCGTGCAGTTCTAAGAAACAAGCTTTGTTCATGGAATCTACATTTTACTTTTGGCACAGATAAAGAGTGGGGAAGATTTTTGACAGTGGTTTCAGCTAGAGGGGTGTTTTTCGCGAAAGATCGGCGAGGGGAGGCGAGGAATTGGAGCTCAGACGAGCACCTGCAATGGAAGTAACGATAAAACAAAGGTTCACAACGTCTCTCCTGTGGTGCTAAAAACGAATATCACATAAAAATCTGGGGCATGATATGAAGAAACTACTTTTTCAAAAAGTGGGGGATCACTGTCCTATATAAATTTAACATAAAATGGGCACCGACTTTCTAGCCACCTAATAATTTCTTCATATCATGAAACAAATTTAACTGTGATTTTCGTTTTTAGCACCCCCGAAAACCGGCACTGTTTTGTTTTGTTTTTTTAACTAAGAGATTCGTTCATTTTTTTTTTAAGTTAGGACGCTAATAATGCCGTCAGTAAGCTTACATGAGCATTTTTTTTTAGGTGGGTATTCAATTATAGAATTTGTATAGTTTTTAACAGGTGCTTCTGTAGTTTAATTAACCGTTTTTCCGTAAGTAACGTACCGAAATTAACCATTAAACATTTAAAGCAGAATCGTTTATTATTTCACATAAATTCCTGATATAAACAGAATTTTTGTGAAATATTTAACTGCTGAAGCACCTGTTAACAAGTATACAAATTGTATAATGAAAAAAAAAGTATGTTTTTGTAAACTTACTGACAGCATAATTAGCGTCCTTAAATATGAGATGAAAAAATGAACGAATCTTAGTAAAAAAAAAAACAAGAAAATACAGCGCCGGTTTTCGGAGATACTGAAAACGAATATCAGTTAAATTTGTTTTGATATGAAGAAATTACTACGTGGCCAGAAGATGGGGGGGTCATTTTACGTTAAATTTATATAGGAAAGTGATCCCCCACTTTTTAAAAAAAATTCTTCATATCACGAAAACTACTTATCTGCCCCAAATTTAAATGTGATATTCGTTTTCAACACCACCGGAAACATTTAAAAATGTTTTTGAGGAGTTGGAAAGAAACATTGACCGATTTTTTTGTTCGAGAAAAGGTTAAAAGGTAAGACAAATAAACACTTATTTTTTGTATTTTTTTTTCTTTTCAAGAAAAATTGAAAAAAAAGTATCTTTGTTTTTTTGAGGTGTTATTTTTTTATTTATATTTTTTTTCTCAAGGAAAAACGTGAAAACTAGAAAAATTGAAACAAAACTGGGTGGTATAGATTCTCTTTTTCTTTTCCTTTTTTCATATTAAATCAGGTATTCTTGTTGTCTCCTCAGACCCTTGTTTTATTAATGGTGTGTGTGCGTAAATCGTATTCCGCATTCGCGCTGGAGGTCTTTCTGTGCTGCTCGCTCAAACGCCCACAATGGCAATTGTAGGCCTAGAATTGGCACAAAAAAATGGTACCAGTCCGGATGATGTAAAGGGTCGGCATGTGGAAGCCTGACACCTCCAGGCATAGCCATCGCTTACCTTTCCTTATTCACATTAGTCACAAGTTTTTGTTTGTGCCAGTAATTTTTTTCTTGACAAAAGTCGAGGACACTAGTTGGTGTTTCCAGCTGCTCACTTAAGGCTGTAAAATTCATGTTTTTTTGGGTTTTTTTTCTGATGTTCAAGTACGAAATGGTGTGCATTTTTTTTACTAATTCATTTTCTTTTCTTCCTCTTCCAAATTGTCGTCTGCAATCTTGAATTTTAAACTCGCGCGAACGGGCGTCGCGTTTAAAATTATCGCGCTACATTGTCATTGGTTCAGCTTTATGTTTCGTCAGACAGCTTAATTTTCTCGGCGACGCTCGGCTTACTTCGGCTGTTGACGTCATGTTCCGGAGAAAGCCGGGCGTGCGCTGAGTTACGTCTGGATCACTCTCTGCATGAGTACACACCTTTTTTTTTATTTGTTATTGTTGAGTTATCCGTTTCTTCTCACTGTATTAATAGTTTTACGGCAATATGATTCACCGTTCTGTTTGTAATTGTTTATTTTTGATTATAAAAAATATTACAGCAATTGAACTATAAGTGGTGTGTTTGCCATACTTAGAGGTAAATGTGCACTGAACAGATAGCATAATACTTAAAGTTAAATTCAAATGTTGATATAGCTTTTAATTTAAACGAGAACAAAATATTGGGACGCTGAAAACGTACACAGTGAAACAATACGTGTAAAATGTTCTTATGGTTGTAAACGGGTTAATGTAGGTTTATTTGTAAGAACATTGCATTAAAATAATATAAACGTAATACGGAAATGAACGATGTAAAAAAATGCAGAAAGTATTAACAATTTTTTATTTGGATAATTTAAACGCGAAAAAAAGAAAAACAATTGGGACGCTGACAACCTACTGAGTAAAACAATACGTTGTTAACGGGTTAAAGTTGATTTATTTGTAAGACAACTGTGACAGTATAATTGCAATATAGAACAGTTTCAAAACATCCCCACCCTTCACATGTTTAATAATAATATCTAAATAATAGCGTTAATAGTTTAGTGCGCAGGTGAAATTCTGCAGAAGTAGCGATTTGTGTTTATTTGTTTACGCTGTTATGGGTTTATGTTTATGCACGCATACACAATCGGAAGTTGTAAACCGGATGTTGGGTTGCAATACCCGTTAGAAGGTCATTTGAGTTTTATAATTATATAGATTTAATATAAAATATAAGTGTTTTACCATATATGATATCACATACATCGCTATGTTATAATTATTACCATAATTCTGTATTTTTTTAGTTTACCAACCCCTCGGCATTCACCTTTGAATTGTCGACTGTTAAAGGTTTTGGCGGACGCTGAGAAGGAATATCGCATTTATTGCGCAAATGAGTAGTTATTCATATTTGAAGACATTCAGTATCCAACGTAATCACTACAGTTTGGCAAACGAGCCAAAAAAATGACCCCAGGCCTCCTTTCACTTTCTCATGATTTGACAAATAATATTTTTTATGATAAAAAAGACATTTATTTTCGTTTTTTGACACAAATAGATTTTTTTCTTCTGACACCAAATCTGATAATCAAACCTGTCGCAAAGTTACCGTTTGCATGGTATGAACTCCTGGACCCTGGAAATTTTTTGTAGAAATGTTAGTTTCAATAAAGTGGGGGATCATCTTTCTATGATAATGTAACCTAACATGAGTACCCATACGTTGAGCCCCCCCCCCCAAAAAAAAATGTTTATATTGGTCGCGGGAGGGGTCGATAGCGGCCGGAAGGGTTGTTGTGGCGTTGTTGTAATTGTACTATCAAGAACTGTTTCCCGCTGAATGTGTGTTTTGCAATGAGCATAAATAAAAGACAAGATCAGACGTTTAAAACCATTGGCGTAGACCTGACATCAGACTGTTTCAGTCACGGTATGTTCTACGTCTGCATCAGCCGGACAGGAAGTTCAGAAAAACTGTACATTCTGACTCCAAATCAAAGAAGCAAAAATGTAGTTTACTACGAGGCTCTTCAATGAAAAGTTCTACAAAAGGATATGATGAAAAACTGATCTGATCTGATTGTGGTATGTTTTCAGTATTCAATGTGTTAGATGAGATTTAAGCATCGAGTTGAAATTTACTTCCCTCTTACAACATCCACTTACTGGAAAGGTGCCCACAAATCGCGTACCTAAGTGTGCAGTAAAATCCCGTGCTGTGCGCGGATATCTTTGCTAGTATATATATATATATATATATATATATATATATATATATATATATATATATATATATATATATATATATAATTATATATATATATAGTTATATATATATAGTTATATATATATAATTATATATATATATATATATATATATATATATATATATATATATATATATATATATATATATATATATATATATGGGGGGAGAAGGTGTGTGTGCACTTCTGAATAAAGCTAACTCACAATCAGCTGGTATGGAAACCTGTGATTATAAGATTTACAAAATATTACTGGCCGTAATATTCTATAAGCATTATCCCATCTAAATAGGAATTGATTGATATACAAGATAGAACAAATAAAACACATTATAATGATTCAATGAAATTTAAAAAAAAAATATATATATATGTAATTTGAGGTTGCTGATTTTCAAAGGTAGGGTAACCAGTGAAATATAACGAGGTTAATACAAAAGTGCTCAATACAGAAGTAGAGCAGGTTACATTTGTCTTTACATAAGCAGTAGTTTGTTGCTACACAACCATGAGCATGTTTCGGTCTACTAGTATTTACTAACTAGAGACCTCATCAGGCAATAACCCTTATTTTCGAAAACGGATTTAGAATTCCGTTTTTGAAAAAAAGGGTTGTTGCCTGCTGAGGTCTCTAGTTAGTAAATACTAGTAGACCGAAACATGCTCATAACTATGTAGCAACAAACTACTGCTTATGTAAAGACAAATATATATATATATATATACTAGCATGGGTGCCCGGCGTTGCCCGGGTGTTTGGAGGTGTATGCTGAGCAAAAAAAAGGGGGTAATTTTTTAAACTTTGACCCCTATTATGACCCCTGAAAATTTATTGTTTTGGGCTCAAATCAAGTTATTAAGTTAGATTCATGTCCACGGAAGCTATATCTAAAATTTAAAGTGTGTAGACCCAAAATTGTCGGAGAAGTTTGATAGAGTTCTCAAAGCTCAAATCGTTGAACTTTGACCCCTTAATCGCCAAATTTCTGGTTAAAAACCGATCACATAGATTTTTCCAAATCTCAGTACCCTGTATATCAAATTTCGAGTCTGTAGACTAAAAATTGACAGAGTTATTTCGTAGGGAAATGTACACAGACACACACACACACACACTTTAACTTTTATAGATATATAGATTTAAAATTTGAGTCTGACAGAATGACAAAATTATATTGCAAACCGATATATTAAACAAACGAACTTCAAAGAGACAAATGAACACATAAGTAAAAACAATTTGTATTAGAAAACATTTATTATTCCACGTCTTTTTCTTACAGACCTGACGACTGAGGTTCGCTCTTAATAAAAATGGTTTTTTATAGTCTTAATTTTGACTTCCTTTTTCATAAAAAACTAAAAAAAAAATCAAGAAAGAAAAGAAATTTAATTTTATTTTTTCATTAATTTCTTTCTGTGCAAAGCAATTCTTTCAAACTTACTCTGTTTCCAAAATGTTTTTATTTTATTCCCCTCCCCCTTCATTCATTTTCCTCCGCATCCTGGCAAGATTACTGTACACATAGATTCGAAAAAATAGTCAAAAACAAATATATAAATAAATGTTATCAAAGGCAAGATAAGTTACTTTTCTACCTAACTGGATATCTTTTTTGTGTTTTTATTCAATGTAATATATTTATTCAGCTCGAAAAACATACAGTGTTTACCGATGTGTTGGAAAATTCAAGATGGCGTCTCACACCCTCTTTAACACCGTAAGTTTGGGAAAAGGTGTTATAAATAAAAAACTATACAAAATACTATTAAAAACCCGCCGAATATATGTCAACCTATGTCACGGTAACATATATTGAGCGAGTTTTTAACAGTATTTTAACAGGGCACATCGTAAAAACTGACCCATTAATTTTCCTGAAGTAAAAACTATATAGTTTTTAAACTTTTAAAACTGTACATTATAAAAAGAAAACTGTTCGAGTGATTTTTTTTTTTTTACATGGGTGTCACCACTTATCAAGGCCCAGAGGCCACTCAAGGATAAGGGTTAATAGGTATACATTAGTCATTGTGATTTTAGCATAGTAAACAGTGGGAATTTTGTAACTTGGATTACTTGAAAAAGAAAACTGTTCGAATGATTGAAAATGAAAACAAAATAACAATGTAAATATATTGATAAGAAAAAAACAAAAACAAACGAAGTTTCCGTTTCAGGAACCCGAGTTTAATTTTATGTCGTAATCATTCAACTCGTTAGCGGTTTTATTCAGCGATTAGGGATAACCATACGACATATCTAATTACCAAAGCGATTTTTTTTTAATTTTTTTTTTTATTAAAACTAAACCTGTTTAGTTTTAATGAACCAATTTTTTTAAAGCCAACACTTTAGTTATTTTGAGAGCGTGCAACTGCACCCGAAAGGTTGATTAGGAAACTCCAAATCCTTTTATGACTCGGAAAAAAAGGGCTTTTTATCGGCTTAAATGATAAACTAATGTTAAATATTAGTATTTGCCATCGATTCTGAAATAAAATGAAATCCTGACATTGTGATCATTTTTGCAGGTGTTATGTGCCAAATATTGAAATAAGAATGTTTAAATTCAATTATTGTAATTTAAGTCTTTAATTTTAAAGTCGATTTTATTTATAAAATATCTTTTTAGAAATCAATCTCAAAAACAATCTGAACAATAAATCTCTTTTGTTATGGCTAAGTTGTTGTCAAGGGTAGAAATTATAATAGACAAGTATTCATCCATGATGACATTTTACCGATTTCCTGGTTTACAGGTATTCTTGCTAAATTTCTTCGAAAGAATTGACATAAACAATACTTCAACTAAATACGTATATTTCATGCAATAATGACTTTTATTTCTTCTGACTTTTCCTAAACTAAACATAAAACATCGGTTAGGGTTAGTTTAACATTCTGTAAAAGTACCTTCCGTTTTTTTTTTGTTTGTTTTGTTTTTTTGTACTTCTGCAGAGAAGGTAAAAAACCGATAAAAACTGGATATATTTTTCGTGTTTTTATTCAATTTAACATGTTTATTCAGCTCGAAAAGAATACAGTGTTTACCGATGTGTTGGAAAATTCAAGATGGCGTCTCACACATTCTTTAACACCGTAAGTTTGGGAAAAGGTGTTATAAATAAAAAAACTATACAAAATACTATTAAAAACCCGCCGAATATATGTCAACCTATGTCACGGTAACATATATTGAGCGAGTTTTTAACAGTATTTTAACCGGTTTTTTATTTATTACACCTTTTTCCAAACTTACCGTGTTAAAGAGAGAATCGGCCGCCATCTTGAATTTTCCAATACATCGGTAAACTCTGTATGCTTTTCGAGCTGAATAAACATGTTAAATTGAATAAAAACACGAAAGATTTGCCTTTGATAACATTTATTTGTTATATATTTGTTTTTTGGCAACTTATTCGAATCTAATTTAAGACCACGAGTGAAATGAGAAAAAGAAGTCAGCGGGTTTGGTTGCCATAACAACGTGACGGTAGTGAACGTGTGTGTGTGCGTGTGTGCGCGTATTTCGTGTAGTTTAGTTTCGCATAATAGTTTCGTATTTTTTTAATTTGTAAATAACAAGTTATTAAAAAATTAAACCCTTCCAAGATGGACAATAAATAAAGCCATAATATTTTATGGTAAAGGTAAGAGCGTAGAAACGATTGTTTTTTAGGAGATGTGATTATTGGATTAACCAATCAGAAATCGTCTGTGGCACACACATCTCTGTTTTTATAGATATATAGATAGATAGATATATGGAGTGTAATGAAGTTATCACAATAGTACTCAATACCAAGGTAGAGTAGATTATTCTTTATTTGTTTTAACATGAGAAATAATATGTTGCTACACAGTCATGAGTATGTTTCCGTCTTCTAGTTTCTAGAGATCTTTTCATGCGATTCAGTTTATACGAAAGCTACGTTCGAAATGAAAATAGCAGGTCTTCTTATGAGTTAGGGTGTGAAAATAAAGAGTTTCCATCTAATGGTGTTAAAATAAAATTCGGTTGTATGTAAATATATATGATATACGGGAATGAACAGGAGGCAGAAAATGGTATTCGTGTGTATGTCCGCTCCAAATCTTAAATATACCAGTGTGTATAAGTTCAATTAGTGGGTGAATGTGAATTTTATATATCTATGCTAAAAGAGGTTTCAGATTTAGTTGGCGTCATTCAGTTATAAAAATTTTTGTATTTGACGAGAACATTTATCTGGTCAGAAAACATACAACTGACGTTTGTCTCTTGTATATCCGCGCCCCACTATAACATGCCTACCTGTATAATTGACGAGGTTAAAGAAGAACACGAAAATACGCAAGGGTAAAAGAAAGAAAAGAAATAATAAAGAAATAAAGGAGGGAAATAGAAAGTATGAAGAGGAGAATATATATATATATATATATATATATATATATATATATATATATACACGCATACACACACATACACACATACAAACATATATGTATATTGTCTTGGAAGTTTTTTTACCTTTAAAACTATATAAAACTATATATATATATATATATATATATATATATATATATACATAACTACTTAATTTACTCACATAAAATTAATATACGAAAGCATAGATTTATGCGTAAGCTTTAAGTATTTGCTTCAAAAGTGCTCAATACGTAGGTAGAGCTAGTTAGTAAGTTATAAAATATATATGGCGATTAAGCTTAATCGCCATATACATTGTATAACTTACTATATATATATATATATATACTTTAAAATAGCATATATATAAAGAGAGAGAGAGAGAGAGAGAGAGAGGGAGAAAGAGGGAGAGAGAGACATGCGTGCCGCTGTGTATGTGTCTGTGGGTTCATTCCTTGAGACGCAAAAACTGAAGGGTCAATTTTTATGAATTTTCAAACAAAAGGTTCTTTATGTGCCTGGCAGTGTTATTGGGTCTGTTTTCCCATGGATTGTCTTCGATAAGTATCAATAATCAATAATCAAAATATTCTGATGGAAGAAAGAAGAGGTGACTATTCCAAAATTATTCCCTTACACAGACAACCATCAAAAGTGCATTTAAAAAAGTTCTATCACAACCCAAGCGAAAAGGCCCGACATATTAAACAAACAGTACGTTCTTTTGATTCGACAGGGGCGCATCCCAAATGGATGTTTCTGTTTGAGCATAATTGAAGAATACAACTTGACTTCTGCATTTTAAAATTTATTTCAACACTATATTAAAAAAACGTTTATAAAACCAGCAGTACATTCTCTCCAGTGCAATGTAGGCTACAACTTATTGTCACAGCTGAAAGGCACGTGGAGCCTTCTCCGGTGTACAGCAAATTGCCCCCGACAAGGCAGGCAATCAATTGAGTTGATTAAAAAAATGGGCGATTGCACCGATTTTGATAACAGTAAAAATATAAGTGCAAAATATTCGTTGATTATCATTCAGTTTTGAGCAACGCCGGGTCGCACTACTTCTATGCATATAAATGACTCTATTACATGTAGAAAATTTCAAGAGAAAACGCCCACATTAAATACTTGTATAATTATTTAATGAATACAGCTTATAAACGATGTTCTAATTGTGATTCAATTAAATATTGATAAAACTAAATTATCGTCATGCCTATATATTTAATTTGACTTAGCGTTAAAAAAGATAAGAACTTAATTGCAAAGTAATATCATGACAATGATTGTGATTATTTTATACTTCTGAATAATTGTTGGAATGAAGAGTTGTATTCCATAATGAAAAGAGCTTATTAACATGCGGATCTTTCTCATACTGAACATATATAAGACATTACACCGAATTCTTTTTATTAACTTCGTTGTGATACAATTGTAAAAAGTTACTCGAAACACTGTTGGAAGAAACAGAAAAGGATTGAATCTATTTCATCGTTTCCTTTCTCATAGCCAATTTTTTAACCGCAAGCAATTTAACACGAATCGCTTAGTAGCAGGTGTATACTAATATAATATATAAAAATCTACCTATATATCTATAAAAGTGAAAATGCATCGGTGTATGTATCTGTCTGTCTGTGTACATTTCTCTACCAAATAACTCTGTCATTTTTCGGTCAGCAGTTTCGAGATTTGACATACAAGGTTTTAAGAGTTGGGAAAATCTTTTTAATCTGGTTTCGACTAGAAATTCTGCTGTCAAGGGGTCAAAGTTCAACGATTGGACCTTTGAAAACTCTACCACTTCTTAGCCAATTTAAGGTCTTAACACTTGAAATTTTAGATATATGTTACTTGGACATGGATCTAACTTAATAATTTAGTTTGAGCTCAACACAATCAATCCTAAGGGGTTTTAATTGGGGTCAAAGTTTTAAAAAATTTGTCGCCTGCGGTTTCTCCCAACTTTTCTCTATGGTAGTTAAGGAAGCCTATTATATAGAAAGGCATTACCATACATATACACACTTTTGAATATATGCATATGCACATAAAGTTATGAACAGTACATAGGGGCCAAGCAAAGCCGGGCGGAACTGCTAGAGATCTATATATCATTACGATAGCAAGTGTGGTATTTTCTGTGTCACGCTTACATCCTGGTCTTTTAATTGTTATGTACTTCCATTTCTTGTAATAAATAATTTTATCAAGCATTCTTCATAAATTTTGGTTTCGGTTTCGACTAGCTGATGGCACTCAAGTCCTTTACATTTTTTATTAATAATTTTATTAAAAGTTCTACATAATTTTTGTTTCGATTTATCTGATTGCACTTTCGTCATCTATATTTTAATAAATAACTTTATCAAGAATTTCTCATAAGTTATAGTTTCAGTTTCGATTATAGCTAATGGCTCTTCAGTAATCTATATTTTAAAAATAATTTTATCAAGAATACTTCACAAGTTTTGGTTTCGGTTTCGATTTTAGTTAACGGCACCTTAGTAATCTATTTTTTTAAAAATGTTATCAAGAATTCTTCACAGATTTTGGTTTTGTTTTTGATTATAGCTTGAGAAATATATATATATATATATATATATATATATATAAAGTTTTGGATTCGGTTTTAATTCAAGCTGATGAACCTAAGTCATATAGATATATGTTTTATTTTTTAAATTGCAACTTGATAATATATAAAAATCGAAAGAACATTAACTCTATAATAATATATGCGAAATGTATAGGAATTATACTATGATATTTACGCGTATTTCGCAGCCTGGCTTCGCCGGGTGTCTCTCTAGCTTGAATACATATTTTTGCAGTTTTAACAAAATAGCTACAATTAAATCAGAGCGTCTCCATTTACGCTGAATATTTGCAGAATGCCAACATCAACATATTACATATGAATCAGTTCCATGTGCAATTTTCACAGGCCCCGCTAGTATAATATTATAATTGATATATTATATAAAGTTGTATGTGTAAAGGTTTGTATGTTAAGCTATAATTAAAATAAACTACAAAGCAAAACCACCACAATGTTCGTTTGTTTCAGTTGCCCTAGATAAGAGCTAACTAAAATTTTGAAAATATATTGGTTCTTTTGAAAAAAATTCCATTTCACGATACATCCATTATATAAATGAGTTGTGTGTGTGTGTGTGTGTGTGTTCACCTTTGGCCGGTGGTAAAATACATATAAATATTCTACTTTTATTCATATGGAAACCTAGACACGTGCATGCGAATATTGTTTTTTTTTCTGAACAGTTCACTGGTTCCAAGTACAAAAATACTACGGTCGAAACCAAAACCTTAAGACAGTGAGCCAATTACGATAGCAATGAGGTCAGCGTGATAAGCTCTTTAAAACGTTTTTAAACCAATTTCTACTTAAAACAATGAATCTGTCATGTGATCAGTTCAAGCATGCGCAGTCGTTAAACGTTTAGCAAACAGATAAAAATCAAGGACCCCCCCACGTATTGAAATTCCAATTTTTACCCTTACCAATCGCTGTCTTCGGATGAACACCAATTAACATGTTTTCCACGTGACTGGATAACTTATATACGAACCTTCAAGTCTATACGTTGAAAATTTGTAGCGTATATAGGTTGAGAGTTGTCTTCATTAACTTATTCTCATTTACACAGATTTATTAATTTAATAATATCGTGACTGTATTCTATAAAACAATACTAATCGTTAATTGTGCACAAGCTACTTAGTCTATACAACATTTGTGTCAGTATATTTTTCTAGAAAACTTTTAGAGTAAATCTATTTTCTAGATTAACCTTAATTTGTGCATCAAATGGGTACCAATAATACTTAGTTCAATGTAACTTATAACAAAGGTCTATAAAAAAATTTCAGTTGTAATTTCCGAAAAAAAAAATGACAGGAATAGAGATAAGCAGGTCAAGGGAAATGTAATATAAGTGTCGACGAAATGAAAGATATATCGTCACATGACGTTGCGTAAACAAAATGCGATCAAATGATTAGTTACATTGTGTAGCTTACGCGGCATGAAGGAAATGCTGTAGCATTTTAAAGATGTGTATCTCTAAAATTACTTTTTAACCGATCTTATTCATGATCTAACCAACAATAGCTAATAAAATTTTGTATCAAAATAACAGCGGACCTAAGTACTGGCGTCAGAAAATCGGGCAAAGAAAGAGTTTGATTGATACACGTACACCAGTTTAAACTTTTAGTTTTCAGTCTGAATGACAAAGTTTAGTCTGATTGTCTGAGGATTAGAAACTAAGTCAGATACGGGTTTTGAGCTCCAGAGTTTGTTTCTTGACGGGCTGGAAGTTAATGCGGCCAGGAGAGCAGAATGTAGACAGAAAAAGCGTTTTAAAATACGGAAAGTATCACACCCTGATGTATATATATATATATATATATATATACATATATGTGTGTGTATGTATATATATTGCAATCATATATATATATATATATATATATATATATATATATATATATATATATATATATATTTATATAATTTATAGAATTTACTTGATTCTTCCGGCCTTGGCAGACGTGTTTTAAATATTCTCTCCAGTGTTTTTTTCTGTACATATTTGAACTTTTCTTTTAATGATTTAGAACTTACTCCATTCGTGATTTTTTTCCAATTAATTCTGCCTTTTGGATCATTTTGGACCATCTTCCAGTTTGCGATTCCTTTTGAACTTACCTGTTGGATTGGAAGTTTTTAATTCGGCCGTGTTTGGATTTTACCATTCTTGGATTTTTTACCCTTCACCGGACTATCCATTCATATGAAATCTTTTCATCATTTTTTTCTTTTACCTCCTAATCCCCTTACCTCAGCCTTTGTTTAACCAAGTAAGATTTGTGACTTCCTTGTGGTTTCATTAAATATTTTTACATGCAAAATCCGATCCCGCATTTTGCTAATTCCTGCCCTCTGATGAGAAGGAGAGTATTTCTTCGAAACTCCGCGGATTAAGGACTATCCACTTATCTTGTGCTTCCTTTTTTTAAAATTAAATATGTTTTTAACTTTTTTTCAAGATGTTTCGTAACATGTTTTATTAATCATTTGTTCATATATATATATATATATATATATATATATATATATATATATATATAACTCGTGTATTTGTGTTATGCACATACCATGTAATATTATCTCACTGAATATTTGATAACCTTATTAAGCTTCATCCTCGATTGAACCTAAGCCGTGACTTGATATATTATAAGTAACGCTGATGGCATATTCATATTTTAGTACAGATGCAGAACAACGAAGCGATATTGCCGGAATTTCCAGACAGTTTACGGAAAAGGGCGAAGGTTTTGCATTTAAATTTCGTATCGTACTATTTCTTTACGCGCAAACACTGGTTTATTCACGACAAGGAAAAGAGTTTATTGTAAAGTAGGGGTCAGGGTAGAAAATCAAGTTATTTAAATGAAAGAAAAAACAATTTATAACAAACAATGTTTTATATGAATTCCTATTTTTTCGATTTTTGCCTGAAAATCAAGATAAATATACATTTCAAATAAACCAAGACTAGCAAATGCTTTCTTCAATAGTTGCGATTTGTTTGGGTCAGTTTCTGGATAATTTCGGTGTTTTACGTAAACTCCCCAGAATATACCGACGATAGCACGGTCCTTATTCACAACTATTTTCCCCAATCCAGATCTAAACGTTATTTTAAGTTTCATGTTGCGTACATTTAAATCCCATCCGATATTTATCTTTGCCTTAGTAAATGATGAATTCTAGAATGATTAGGCGTCTGAAATTAGGGATTAATATAATTTTATACGCTTTGGGGAATCTGAAAAATAATTTTATTTTCACCGGACACGCATAAACATATCTCCACTATTATAGAAACAATATAGATTGTGGGTGTAAGTTACTCCCTCATAGCTTCCGAAACAGCTGAGCCTAACTTTGCAAATCCCATATAAAGTAAGTTATACATATGTCAGTCTTTGTAGAAATGTTTTGTAGAGAAATTTATCCAATAAGTACCAAAAATATTTTTAAAAAATCGAGTCTAAAATAGTATAACTTTCTCATAGAAAGAAAGAATATTTGCAGTGGAATATTTTACGTTGCCACTGTCAAAGCAGAACATTTTCAGCAAATCAAGAGAGATTCAATTTTCAGCAACTCATTTCTTTTTTAAAAAAAATAAGTATTGTCATCTAGAGGCAGAGCTCAATGGTAGAGTATTCGTCTACAGACCGAATAGTCCCCTGTTCAAACCCGGGTGCACCTCATCATTTTATTTTAATCTTGTCTTAGTAATAAGTTCTATTTAAGATAGAAGAAGAGTTACCATTGAGAATCGCTGCAAATCGTTTCTTCGTTTGCATATTTTAAAAGTTGGTTGTTGGATGGTTGTTTTTGTTTTACGGCATATCAACCCTTTTCGGGTTATTTAATGCCGAATCCAAAGATTTTGAAGGAAAACATTTTTAAATAGAATATATTTGTTGTTTCCACGTCGGTTTCTATTTAATCAATAGTTGGGACCCTAACAGGTACTACCACTCCGGGTCAGAGTGGACCTGGGAGCAATGGTAATTAAAGGGTGGCTCCACACTCCCCAAAGCCCACAAGCTTGGGCCTCACGACTGGATATAGTTTAAGGTCATATCCAGGACCTCCATTGAGGGACTTTTACCCTCTGCAGGGGGGGGGCAGTCGGCGTATTCTAATGCCCCACCGACAGGGCCTATTTTAAAAGTAAACATCAATCAGAAGTAGCTTTTCTAAAGTCATCATTAAATCAATATATCAGCTGACGTGATATTAAAAACAAACACAGACGGAAGTTGATGTACGACATTATCATTATTACTTTTTAATTTTTTATTATTTTTATTATTTTATTATTTTTATTTTATTATAGCCACCGGGCAAATTATTCATCGTAATATATAATATTCAATATTATATTCATTCTATAAGCATACGTACGCAATTTGCATGAATTAAAATATCATGTTTAAGCATATTGTAAGACCAGGTTCGCCTGGCGCTCAGCAACTATATGCAATCTTTGAAACAGATAATTGCAACACATAAAAATACGATGGTAAAAAAAATCGAAGCAGAAAATACTGTGTTCTCTTATTATTTCTCAAAAGTTTAGTTAGCATGTACGGCTTAATAAATTATGGTTTATAAAATGGAGGTGAGATTTTAACCATTTTTTCACATGAAAAACATAAGTCTTTAAATGTGTACTCGTGGAAAGGAAGTAACAAGAAAAGATCAATAAACAACTAAATCATTGATAAATAACTAAATAAGAAAATTAGTTGCAAAAGAGGAGTGAAAATCAACAGGGAAGAGTAAAGGGAGAAAGTCATAGATTGTGAGAGAAAAGGGGCATTTCTAAACAAAAATAATGTAAAAGTATATATATATTATGATGATTGCAACGTCTTGTCAGACGAGTGCCACTCCCTCAGACACTTAAAGTCAATGAGCCCAAAAATGACTTTTTCTTTTAGTCCTGCTGGTGAATTCACACGCTCAAGCAGGCATGACACTGAATACGGTCATTGAGATCAATTATTACATGCTTCCAGCATTTGAAGCCTCCATGCATCACAACTTTTCCATCGCCACATGACCATTTTTATAGACAAATGCCTGAGGGAGTATCTATACACAGATGATGTTACAGAGTCTTAGCTTTGTACGACAGCAAAACCTCTCTCTCGGTTAAAAATGTTGAGATCCAGCAACAAGCAAGAGCAAGATAGCCAGCAACAAGTTAAACTGCAGACCAGCTCAATGCGGGTACAGGTCTCCCGCTTTATGTTTTTTTAAATCAGAGATTTGCTTCTACTATAAAGGTTGCCTTCACCACGGCTTACAGGAGTCCTCTCCACCCCAACACACATACACACACGGTGCTAGTTGGCTGTTGACCCCGAAAAAGGGTTCATTCGCCCTTTGGAAGGTCTTGTCATATGCTACTGGTACCATGTAACCCAGTACTACCTGCCTCATAGTCGGGTCACCGGCGACTTAACTGGTACCCCGACCAGACTTGTTTGGTGAGGAGGGTGGCTAGTCCCCCTGAAGTATTAAATATATACATATATATATATATATATATATATATATATATATATATATGAGTGTGTGTGTGTGTGTGTGTGTGTGTGTGTGAATTGGTAATATTAAAACGTTTTTTTTTATTCTAATGCAATTGCAGGCGCTATGAATCTTAGATGGTGTTGAATATCTCCAATTATATAGCAGAAAAATATCATACCTTTATGACATTTTCTGAGGCTAATTCTCTTTTAGCAACGTATTGATGAGGCAATTTAGAAATTTCAAATAAATTTATGACTTATCCTAGCACAATTACAGAATTACGAGTAAATTCAATCTGATTATTATACAATTAAATAATTATACAATTAGCGGTATTTATTCTTTTATATATATATATATATATATATATATATATATATATATATATATGCATGTATATATATATATATAGTAAGTTAAACATGTATATGGCGATTAAGCTACACTGACTATTCCGCGTTTCGTCCACTCTAGGACTCTTCAGGCTTATGCGCATAAACCTGAAGAGTCCTAGAGTGGATGAAACGCGAAATATACAGTGTAGCTTAAGCGCTATATACATTTTTAACTTACTAACTAGCTCTACCTACGAATTGAGCACTTGAAGTACATACTTAAAGTTTACGCATAAATCTATACTTTCGTGTATTAATTTTATGTGAGTAAAATTTATTACATATATGCATATATATATATATATATATATATATATATATATAACGCTGACTGAATAATTGCAGACACATAATAATACGGTCTTCTCTCTCTCTCTCTCTCTCTCTCTCTCTCTCTATATATATATATATATATATATGCATTTATATATGTATGTGTGTGCGTGATTATGTGTGTGTGTGTGGGTGGGTGGGTGGACAAAGGGACGGGGGACACAGGTAGGAAATATTTCTAAAATGGCATAAATCGGTAAGCCTAAATTTATTTGGAGGAAAAAACTACAACGATTATTAAAAATAATTTTCTTCGTGTGTGTTTAAAGAAGGTGATATTTGATCAGCACTTCTAGGGAGCCATGATTTACTTAACTGGTTTGTTTTTAAGTTCCCGAAAAAGTGTTCCACAAAACGTTTAAGCTTGATCGGCTTAGTACCTTCAGGGTAATTTTCTAAACTAAACGTAGCATTGCGATAACTGATTCCTATTTATCCCTATAATATACATTATTGTGTTAAACAGATAACAGAATACTTAGTTAATTCAATTTATCATAAGAAATGTCTATATTATATATACATATAACATTTCTATCAACATTCGCTACATGAGATAAAAATTCATGTTTAAAACGCATATATAATATAACTTTCACCTGTCTGTTTAAATGTATGTATATATGTTTGTGTATCTACCTAAAATTTTCGACATAGTCGGCTGATTTTCACGAGATCGGTATCGTTTGAAGCAGAACCCTTCGGACGACGAATATCGAAGTATCGGCTAAAACAATTAATTCCCTCTCCTTCTACTGGGCACTTTTATACAGGAAAGGGTTGCTTTTTTCGACGATATTTTCGAAATTACTCCCATTTCTTCGATTGCTTAGCCTAAATTTAAACCTTGGCGACTTAGCGCAACAGCGAAATTGTTTTTTTTTACGTTCTTTTCCTCCTTCGCGGTAACGATCCGAGTCTACTACCACGTTTTTTTTTGTTTTTTGTTCAACACACACCTCCAAACTCCCTGGACACCGCCGGACACCCAGGCTAGGCTTTAGTATAAATTTCACATTGTTTAATTGTATGTATGCAGCAATGCATGTATGTATGTATGTATGTATGTATGTGTGTGTATGTATGTATGTATGCATGTATGTGTATGTATGTATGTATGCATGTATGTATGTATGTATGTGTGTGTGTGTGTATGTATGTATGTGTATGTATGTATGTATGCATGTATGTATGTATGCCCAAAACTTCCGACAGAGGCGACGGATTTACCCGAGACTAGACTCATTTTTTACGCCCGACGTCTCGGACAAGGAATATCGAAAAGTTAGCTGAAAAAATTAATTCCTTCGCCCTAAGCTGGGCAGTTTTCTACACAGAGAGGTCGATTTTTTGCGACCCATTTTTGCAAGTCATCGTATCAGTTGGATAGACTTTGTCTAATTTTAACTTATGAACTAATTTGTGTTTTCTTTTAATTTATTTTCGGAGATTCTTTCTTAGCTTAAAAAGAAAACACTCAAATTAAAGATAGGGAATTGAAAATCCATCAGCTTATCGTCGATGTATTCATCAGATGGAAATTAACACTGATTGGATCATAGAACTAATAAATGACCAAGGACAGTCTAACCAAAACTAGTTATGTCTGTATATTTGTAAGTATAATTAATAGACGTTGTTAGGCTCCAGATTATTGCAAGTTTACAGGTATATTTTAATTAAGCCAAAATAAAGCATCTATCTCTTCCCCGCCTATGCTCTGATTCCCACTTGACTCAAAGTGAATAGAATTTTTCTTGTGACGAGGAAGCATACTGTGTTGGCAAGCTCCTGAGACTGACTTTCACTCCTAACATGTAATGAAAGATTTGCATCAAAACTGTTGCCAAGGTCGCTGGAAAAATAGTTGGATCATTCTACCGCTCCAGAACATATCCCTCTCTTGATGTGATCCTTTATTGGTAAGAGCTAAATACGCCCTCATTTGGAGAATCATTGACACATCTCGGGAGAAAATCGTAAGTACACAATTTGAAGTTTAACAATCGCTTTCGAAACCTAATAGATGATGTCCTTTTTTCCTCCTTACAACATCCTTTCAATATATTCTATCATTATTTTCATGCTAATTGCTCGACTTGGCTTCAATTTATTCCAGTCTGCATAACATTTACAACAAACACTCGTATATTAACAACAACAATTAATAATTTCTCTCACCCTCTATATCTGTGTTAAACTAAACGCATATTCCATAGAAAAACTCTCATCGCCAGAAACATCTGCCTGTTGAATAATATACCGCAGGGGGAGGGGTTTCCAGCTAACTACCGCGTGATAATTTTCAACTCCAGTGTAAACAACTCTTTATTGACTTGTTCTCTTAAATAATACAAGCACAACCCTGTTTCCATCACTACAGATAATTACATTGTTGTCTCACCTGACTCTCATCATCTCGAGTAGTTATCAGATCATGATGAGTGCTAACTGAAATGGATTTATGCCAATTAAAGACTTATCACACGCGATGGAATGAACTAAAAAATGGGGGGGGGAAAGAAAAATGGGCAACTCCCTCAGCCAACCAATTAATGTTTCATAAACAAAAAAAATTACGTTTTTTTACATGGGGTCACCAGATATCAAGGCCCAGAGACCACTCGAGGATAAGGGTTAATGTGTATATATTAGTCATCGTGATTTTAGTGTAGTACACATTAGTGTTTTTTTTTTAACTTGGATTACTAAGGGGAACGGTTCAATAAGAACTTGTTCACGTTGGACTTGAAGACAATCAGATTGTAGTCAGCTGGAAAGCAGGCAAACGGAATAGAGTTCAACAGGCGTGCAGTTCTAAGAAAGAATCCCTGTTAATGTAATCTACGTTTATGTGTAGGCACAGATAAAGAGTGTGAGAAATTGTTCCTAATGGTTTTGACTAGACGAGTGCTATTCGTGAAATTTTGTCGAGGGGGGGGGAGGGCTATGGATTTAAGTTCAGATGAGTACCTGCCATGAAAATAACGATAAAGCAGGGGCAGGCGCGCTACGTCTCTTCTGTGAGAAAGAGGTAGCAAGAAAAAGAAAAGGACATCCCCTACTAAGCTGCGAAGTGAATGTTGAACTCTGTCAAGACGGGATAAGCTGCTTCTAGCAGCTCCTGCCCAGATGTGGAAACATTACTCAATCGTTTGCCGTACCTGGCTTTTATATAGGTAAATAATTGCATCAGGAGTGAGATATCTACTGGAGCGGTAGAAGGATCTCACCATTTTTCCAGCGACTTTGGCAATTGATTTGATATACTTGTTCCATTTCAGATCGGGAGTAAATGATAATCCCAGAAGCATGTCAAAACATGAAGCCTCCACAAGACAAGAGCAATTCATTTTGATTGATGACATCTGGGCAACAGGACGTTGATGATGTAAAAATAAAAGCTTGGTTTTAGATGCATTAAATGTTTCTGTAGAATAGAATTTTTTATTGAAAAATGGAATACCAAAAGTGGATTTTTATAGTAAATTCCATACTTTTTTCGTATATTTAAAAAAAAAAAAAACTCTTTTATTCGTATGCTGAAGTAAAGGCAATGAAAACAGCATTATTAATGTTTTTATATTTTAGTTTGAAATTCCGTTGTATTTGAAATGTATGACTTATTATTTCAGCTAATTTTATTATTATTATTATTATTATTATTATTATTATTATTATTATTATTATTAAATGTGTATCATAATAGTTAATATTATATTTATTATTATTGATATTATTATTGTCATTAATAGCAGTAGTTTTATTGTTATTATTATTGCAATTATGTTCCTTGTTGTTATTTGTTATTATTGTCAATATAATTATTGTTATTGCTTTTATTATTGTTGCCATTACTGTCGTTATAATTGTTGTTATTATTATTGTTACTATTATTGTTATTATTGTGTTATTTTTATTGTTCTTATTCTTCTTATTATTATTATCGTTATTATTAAAATTATTGTTATTAGTATTTATGTTTTTATCTTTGGTATTATTATATACACGTATTGTTAATATCGATATTACATCTATATTCGGATTAATAGACATCTTTTAATATACCCTCGATATAGCGAACACATGAGTATTTAAATGCAAGGAATTTTATATACGTCAACATATTTTCTAATTTGTTTACTTTGTTTTACTTACATTCTACACGAGATGCAATTTGCGTACTTGCTTGCATTGTGTGTGAATTTGTGAGGATTATGGGTAATCAGTGGGAAAAAGTTTTCTGGTAATGCCGGATTAATTCTTACTTATAAATGAGTTGATTTTACTTTGGATTGTACGGATGAGTTATAGGTGCAAGTATTTCGTTTTCAATGTTGACGTCTGATTAGATCGGACGTTGAATTCCAAGAGACAATTGTTTCTGCTGACGACAATGGAATCTTGGAGGTATTTAGTTCCTTATCACTGCAAGAACTATGACATATGAGTTGGAAAGTGGGATTGAGAAGTTAGCGCCCTCGTATTGGCAGTCCCGTCGGCATACCCCGGTAAGAGAACATCAGTCGATTTGTAATAAACTTATCCATTTCCAAAGAGAGCACGTAAACTTGAAAGGGTGACCTTCCCAGAACTGCACAGAAACAGAATTACATCGCAATCAACAGGGAACAGGTCATTACAAGAATCGTTTCATCTCTGTTAATTTGTGTGGGGGGATTAAATCAGTTTTAATACTGTTTTCAAAGACAAATTATGGATTTTTCTAAAGACACATAGTAATGATCTGTTACATAGTTAATCCGGTCAACACCAAGTTATTTTTATGATCGTTATGCATATTTGTAAGAATAGAAACAAGAAGAATGTTATCAAGGCGAAACGTATTTACAGATTAAGTTGTTTAAATTAAAAATGGTTTTCAAAACATTAACCTGGTGAAAAAATAGCTTTCATAACTAGCATAAAAAATTACGTAACGAAGCGGGTTTATACGATGTGATTTTGATCATGTAGAGTAAATGACGTAGCGAGATATTTAGTGATGCACATAGAGAATTAGAGTTAGTGAAGAGTTAGCGTTGAAAAGCTGACTGGTCGTAATGGCTTGAGAATCCGGGAGACAGTGGGAGGAATGCCTATCAAATGTAAGGAAAGTAAGATCAGTGAGCAGTTTTCAAATGAGGAAACATCCGAAATAAAGTTTCTGAAAAGTCAACACGAAATTTGTTGCTTCATTCAGATTAATGTTTGACGACAATCTGTCAAACAAGACCAATGATGCGCTATGTATCTTTCCTCATTGGCTGATATTAACCCAACTCAAAAAGAACTGTTATCAGGATTATGACAACATTAATTTATCATGTAAAGCACCATTATTTATTTTCTCATTGGACGATTTAGCCTTAGAAACTTTACAAGGATAAGCAGATATTAAAAAAAATGTGTGGCGGGACGGCGAGCCTGAAGCACATACCGGCGATAGGGGTTTTAGAAATAACTGCTTCGCGGCGATTGTACTTAAGAAGGTGTGGCGACACGTGAGGAGATAAAGCACGTAATCGACAAGGAAAGTACCTTTTTAATTTAATAGCAAACGAAGAGACCTGAAAAAACTCTATGGGACGAAGTTTTGAAAGTACCATGAATAAATATTTGTTGTTAAAACTAATAAAAATGTCAAGTGGAATTTTTTTTCATTCCTTTGTTTCTTGATGAGACTTTTGTACACAACGTCCGGGGCGTGTTAAAATATAACCATCACGTTATACAAGAGATCCGCCCCTCATGAAGAGGGAAACGTACAATCGTTCGATGTCGTTTGCGATTGGTTCTAAGTCCAAGTTGATGTGCATTTGCGTGGTTAGCTCGAATTTGTAATAGAAAAATTAAGTCGCATCTTTACACACACACACACACACACACACACACACGCACACACACACACACACACATATATATATATATATATATATATATATATATATATATATATATATATATATAGTTTTCGAAGTTTTTTAACCTTTAAAACTTTATACAAAAATTATTTAGATTTTATATATTTTATCATTCGTTAGAAAACTATTTAGTCACTTAAAAATTTAATAAGCTGCAATCAATGCATCAGCTTGCTCTGTCGAATTCTCTATAATCCTAATGTTAATTTCAGGATCATCAGTTGTTTACGATTAAACACTGTTCCACGAATTTAAACACAAAACGGTATATTAAATTTTGTCTCTCCAGCAGTGTTGATCAAAGACAACCTCCCTTAATCACAGGTATATAAAAGTTTGGTGGTTAAAGTTTAAATTCTGAAAAAAAGACATATAGACGCATATATTCGAATTAATAATTAATTGTTTGACAAAAGGAATATATAGAATGGGGTTATACTAATTTACTTAATCCACGGATTTTCAATAATGGCTCATCAGAGGAAATCAAATACGGTTATCCAAATTTTCAGCTGGGAATGGACGCTTTTGCTTTTCATCATAATTATGAAAATAGTTTTTTGAGTGGTTGTTGATAATTATATGAGAACATTATACGAAAAGAGAAGTCGATACAACCTGGGCAGTCCATTATTGGAAGGAGTACAATATTCTTCGGGGTTATAAATCCAGTTGGACAGAAAATACCTCCAGGGGAGAAGGTAATATTCCCATATAGCAAAAGCGTATTGCTCCTTATTGATTTTTCGGAAGGTATACGGGGCAGCCGTATTCGTTAGTGTGTTGAGTGTGTGTTGGTTGATGTAGTCAAAAAGCTTTCTCGGTGTTGACAAAGTGAATCCGATGTGGGGTTGATATACCATTCCATTGTAATTATCCCGGTGAGTACTAGAATTTGAGCATTGAATTATGTGTGCAATGGACCTCGAAATCAATAGTATGGATAGCAAAATAGCAAAATGATCCGGGAGATGATATTCAGAACGGTGTGTTGGGCGATTAGCTTCTGGAGTGAGTCCCGTCATAAAGATAGTTCGCCTTCTTGTTGATAGTGGGTGAGGGAAGCCTTTTAGATGAAGGAAAAGAGGAGAATGGGGTGAAATAGAGAGGGTGAAGACAGAGGGGGAGCGTAAAAATTGGGCGAGCATACAGTGTTAAATGGATTTTTTTACGAGGAGGAGAATTTGTACTTTAGTATGTTTTAAAAGGGTTGACATCTTGATTTTAAGTTCAAATGGGAAATGGATATTCTAGTGCTTTTCAATGGGAGGGTGCGTGATATGGAGTGGGCGTGCTGCTCTTGCTATGCGGATGGATGAGAGGGTGAGGAGGAGATAGAGACGAGTTATGGTCTGAAATTTTGGTATGCTTGAAGGGGTACTTATTAAGTGAGTTTTAGGTTGGGTTCTGTTAATTTTGAGTGTATATTTAGAGGTAACTTGATTAACTGAAATACAGTTAGTTCATTACGCTTGTGGTCGTAGTGTGGTCTAGTTTAATTAAGTTTATTTTAAATTCATTTAAAATGTATACATTTCTGTTTGGAGGCGATCTATGGATTAGTTAGTTTTGCTGTTCGTTTGCTTGGAATCGATGTTTGAGTGAGTGCTTTATATACTGTTGAAGAACGAGTAAATTGAATGAGCAAATATAAAAAAATATAAAAAGAGCTCACGCATATAACTCGGTAAATTTCGTATGCTTATTAGTCTCGCTCATACATTTCTCATATATAAATAAGCGAATTGATCAAGAAAATATGACTTTATAAACCCAGTAATATACAGGGTGACCCCAAAAACGGGCCCCAACTCTAATTAGACCCCGTTTCTAAGTGTTTTGTCCGAATGAAATGAAACTTTGGCCATAAATTGTTTATTATATCTGAAACATCAAATCAAAACACTAGGGTCTTTGGCCTTTTTCTCCGTTGACTGTAAAATGCTCAGAAAAACAATTGAATGACCTCGTTTTCTTGTGTCACTATGTATATGTGTTAATGCAGACAAAGTGCAAAATTGCAATTCTCTTTTTCGCTATCTCTCTCTCTAACTATAAATTATATAACATTACTACATATGGTAATATTTATATTCTGCTAATACAGGGTGACCAAAAAAAAACAAAAACATAGAAAGTATATTTAGAACATATGCTGTAGTACGGAG
This sequence comes from Euprymna scolopes, assembly GCF_053919585.1. Lineage (NCBI taxonomy): Eukaryota > Metazoa > Mollusca > Cephalopoda > Sepiida > Sepiolidae > Euprymna > Euprymna scolopes. The sequence goes on along the minus strand of NC_136514.1, from coordinate 23,569,969 downwards.
AAAAAAAGGCAAACACCCTAATGTTTTAATGTGATGTTTTAAATATAATAAACAATTATGACCAAGAAACGGGGCCTAATTAGAGTTGGGCCCCTTTTATATGTCACCCTGTATTACATGATTCAAATCTTTTTTTCTTTTGAAGTGGAAAAGTATCAGAAATGTATTTACTTGTTTAATTTGTAAATTACTTACAGAATGGTAAAAATTTGTATTTTAAAAATAACAGAGGTCAAAAGAATAAAATGATTAGCGGTTCGTCTTGCACATCGATTCATTATAATACTGTCATTGTTTAGACATTCAATCTTAATAACGTAAAAGACCACGTCTTTCATTGAATAAAAGTTGTCTGAAAATGTACATTTTAAACTTTTTAAATCTACTTTGAGAATAATTGATTTCGATTTTGGAAAGCCTACCCGTTTGTTTTAAGAAAAAAATAATCTTTATCAACAACCGTTTTATATTATAGACTATATAATGAAACACGGTCTGAATATTACAAGAATCTTCCAATCAGAAAAAAACAACATAATCTGAAAGTTACATAATGAATAATATACGTATTGAATGATACTATTTACCTCGTTTATTTACAAGTCGGTCATTTTGGTATTCCTTGCTTTATACGGTTGGTTGGATAATGTTATACTCGTGTTTTCTCATTTATTTCCTTGAACATCAAATAACGTGTGTGCGTCTTTCACATCACCTTGTTTAGTAAAGTTATACTTTTTATAACAGCATAAATCCCAATGCGGATTAAAAGTTTTCTGGCCACACTTTTTGAGACAGCAACAGTTTTGAAAATCGAATCTTGTGAACGTGTATACTACCATATGTTTTATTATTTTTAGTTTTCTATTTTCGTATGACTTTCTTCGGAATTTTCTAATAAAGTTGTTTGAATGTATTTTTCGTCTATTTACTCGAATCTCTGTTTCGCCATGTTTGTTATTTCCAGTTTTATTTGCTTCGTGTTTTTTAACAATCTTTATTTTCGTTTGTGTTTCATATTTTTTCTTTCCGTCGGCTACACACCTGTAATAAACTCAGCCATTAAGTCTACTATTTGAGCGTTTTTTCCCTATTAATTAATGACTACATGTCTACCTTGGATGGTTTTGTCTGTCTGTCTTTTACATAGGATTTGCATAATATGTAATTCATTTACTCCTATAATTAAGCAATACTACTATCGATCTCTACTTGTGCCATTGATGTCATAGTTAAAGCGCATCTTACTTTTCAGATATTTTACTAAACTACCGTTGAAATTCATACCGCTATTATATTATAGTAGCTGAAGTACATGCCTATGTCGGGGTTCTAAGTTTTTCACTATTGGAAGGTAAGAAAACTTATTAAATATCTTTAAAATATTTCTTTATAAAAAAAAATATCACGTTTAAGAATGTCTAGATCACTATACAAAAAATGAATAATTGCTTAGTATTAGGTTCCATTTGATGATGCAATATAGTACTGTGACTGACAACCAATCACTTATGAATAAAACTACCGATATGCACGATAATTACTTTCTTTTATCATACGGGAATGTGTCGTATTAGTTTATTACTTATTTTTCCGAATAGATGTAATATAATTTGGTTGACTATAATAAATATAAAAATAGAAAGAAAAAGAATATAAGTAAATAAAATTCTTATTAAGGTGAACATACTTCAGTAAAAATTTATGAAGTACTAGCGTTTCAGCCCGGCGTTGCCCGGGTATTTGGAGGTGTATGTTGAGCAAAAAAAAAAAAAAAAAAAGCGGTCAATTTTTTTAAAATTTGTATCCCTATTCAGACCCTTTAAATTTTATTGTTATGGGCTCTAATCAAGTTATTAAGTTAGACCCATATCCAAGGAACCTATATCTAAAATTACAAGTGTTTAGACCCCAAATTCTCGGAGGAATTTGGTAGAGTTCTCAAATGTAAAACCGTGGAACTTTGACCCCTTAATAGCATAATTTCTAGCCGAAAACCGATCACATAGATTTTTTCCAAATCTCAGTACTCTGTATATCAAATTTCGAATTTGTAGACTAAAAATTGACAGAGTTATTGCGTAGGGAAATTTACACACACAGACAGACACACAAATACACAGACAGACAGATACACATACATGTTCACTTTTATAGATATATAGATAGATTTATCTTTCATTAATTACTGAAAGAAAGATATGCGTTTTCTATTTAACGCAATCTATACATCGTATATGTAGGATGATTTGATGTTAAACGTATACATACTTCGACAGTTATAATTTCCTTGGTTTCGAGTAATACTAATTCTATGTTCAACAATTCTTTTTTTATTTATTTATGTTTAACTTGCATTGATCGACGTTAACTGTTCCTGTGTATTTGCTACTGCGATATTTCCTTCTTAAATGCCAACTGTTTTCTTCTATGACGGATTTTATGACATTATTATTATTATTATTATTATTATTATTATTATTATTATTATTATTATTATGTACCCCCTGGAGGTTTTGAGATACGCCACGATTACTGATTACTGACTGGCAATAAAACAACGCCTTTGTGTATGTTTGAGCGACAGCTGTTCTCCAATAATTTGCAACATGATCTGCTGTAGTTTTCTCTTGGATTTCTGTGAAAATACGACGCTCCAAGATTTCTATTGCTTTGTGAATGTGAGTTTTATCATTTTGGTGTTTTACCCTTCCTTATCTTTGAAAACCCATATGTTTCGTGGTCAAATTATAGAGTTTATCATAATTTTAATTTAATTTGTGTTCGTTTTCAACATCAAACGACATAATTGCCACTTGAGCGTAAGAAGATGCTAATTAAGATCATTTCTACATAAAGCAATGGACAGTTGTGCAGCGAGATGTCTGCTTCATTAAACATATGCACATTTGTACTAGAATAGAATCAAGAAACAGAGATAGTATCCCCAAGTTTAACAGTCAGATAGAATACACTATAAGAGTAATATTCTTCCTGAATCTACGAATTTCAACATCCAAGGAGTAGTATTTTGCAGCTTATCAGATTAGACACGCATGCACGTGTAGAAGCACATGTGTTATGCTTCATTAGAGCATTTCATGCAAGATGTTGCAAACAGGCATAAGGAAGCAACATTAGATAGAAGTTTAAGCTTGGCCGATAGTGCAGGACTGATTAGATTTGCGATTATTTTCGAATCCTATCTTAAAGGCAGAGATATCACATTACAGATGCAATACTCTGTGCACGGATGGAAGGTGGATTTGCACATATATAGTAGTATCGCAGGTGTGGATAAAATCACAGCACAGTAGATAGAGCCAACATTCTTCGTGCAAGCTTTGGCAATGTCCGGAATGAATGTGTCCGTATTCATGTGTCCTGTAAATGTAAAGTCGAGAAGTTTTAACATTGAGGTCTGAGTGTTGTTTGTGATAGCAATCGGTCCACACTCAATCGTTGCATCGTCCTCTTATGCATGTTCACATATATGGTGGCAGCTTGAAAGAATAACCAAACGATTCTGATGTATAGAAATTAAAATTATAAAGTAATCAATTAAATAACTAAACATGAAACTGAAAGGATGTTTTTGCGTAGAATTATTACGAGATGCATTCAATTAATTTCCAAACTTTGTTTCATCCAGATCCGTATAATTATCGTAGGCACTTGAAAATTTACTATGTTATTGTTGTACATCTTGTGAGATGATTAGTTATATGGTTTCAGGTTTAAATGACCAGCTGATGCAAAAAGTTGAATACACGCTACTAAAGCCTGATGAATTTCAAAAATGCATTCTGGACGTGAGTATATTTTAGAAGGAGGATATACAATACAATTGTTTTAAACGTGATATAATGTCACAGAAGCGCATGGAATTATTCTAGATGCTTTTTCAAGATCTTACATGAAAAGATCATCAGGTTTTGAGTGACATAAGAGATGCAAGAGAGGTTGGGTGTTTGTGAGGGATGATGAGCGATGAAGGTAATCAAGACACAAGAGTAAATTAGCCAAACACAGAATTCCATGGATAAAGATTGTCGTGTGTCGATAGAGACAACAAGTGCACAGTTTGATGTCAGTATAAGAATTGTATAGACAATTATTTGAGAGGAACTGAAGACGCGGAAGATTTTTGAAAAGTTTATCCAAAAGTTGTTTAGAGATAGATTTGAAAGAAAGACGTTGTCATAACCAAGATGGGCATCAAGACAGTTAGGGTCACAGAACAAAGATGTCATATTCCAAAAATCACACGATTCTTATTAGTTACTTAGATACGCACACTTCCTATAGTCCATACCCTGCATTCTATGAGTTTTGGTTGTTCCTAATCTCAAAGAAACTTTAGAGTAATGAGATAATTGAGATGAAAGCTGTTACGAGGGCATTGACACAGTCACACAAGAGGACTTATATGGGACCTTCCAGACGTCGATGGAACGGTACAACAAGCGAATTACAATCGGAGGCGATTGGTTTGAAGACTACTAGAGTTTCATGTGTCTATTTTCAATAAAAGGTTTCCATACGAAAATAGAGCAGACAATTTTAATGCACCTCGTAGATGATCTTCTTTTCCATATATATTAAAGTAAAATATCATTTTGATATTGCTCCTACCATTTTTCTTAGTGTTAATTTTTTATACCTTGAAATGAATAAATAATAAAAATAGGATAAATAATCACATCGTATTGATAAGTACTTATTAATCAAGAAAATCAAGTTTTAAACAAGATAATTAGAACCCCTGCATAAGTGGAGTCAACCAGATTGTTAACCCTGAAGAATTCGAGTGCAGAACGCGATTAATCTAATAGCTTGTAATTGAGAAAAATAATGCTTTCATATTGCTAATGATGATTGCTAATGATGATTGCTAATGATAATTGCTAAATAATATCGAACACAACTCTTTGTTTTCTTTTTAAAACATAAGTATATCATGGAAACAAAGTATTGGCGTTTACTTTATTGAAAAAGTATTGTTTTGCAGAATAAGATAAATCAAAAATGATTATTGCCAAGTGCAATGCATCCATTATATAGATATTAACGGTATCTATACATACAATCAGAAAATTAGTAATAAAATACGATAACCGTCGTACATTCAATCTATGCCCCCCCTCGCCAGACTTTCACGAAAAACACTCGTCTAGCCAGAACCACTATCACCAATTTCCCACACTCTTTATCTGTGCCTACACCCAAACGTAGCTTCCAGGAACAGGGGTTCTTTCTTAGAACTGCTCGCCTGTGGAACTCTATTCCGTTTGCCTGCTTTCCAGCTGACTACAATCGGATTGTCTTCAAGTCCCCCCTACGTAATCCAAGTTACAAAATTCCCACTAAAGTTTACTATGCTAAAATCATAATGATTAATGTATATCCGTCAACCCTTATCCTCGAGTGACCTCTGGCCCTTGATACGTTGTGACCTCCATGTAAAAAAAATTATATACTCTAAACAGATTCAGAGGTATCATCAGAAATATTACGTCTGCAACATCTGTTGTTATTCCTATATTTCTCGTTTTACAGTTCTTAAACGCTTTTAGTTCAGTCTGTCTTCGTTCATCACCTGTTATTTGCTGTGAATAGCTGTCCTGAAAATAGTGTAAAAAATAATATACAATATCAAACTATTTAAATTGTGAATTTCTAGTATGTAGGAAAATAATTGTTTAATAATTGTTAATGAAATTCGTGTTACTCTTCATAATTATTTAAAGTGATGTCATTGATGTGTAAGAGCGCAGCTATGTAATAATAATAATAATAATAATAATAATAATAATATTGATAATAATAATAATAATAATAATAATAATACAGTTCTCTAACTCCACCCTCATCCGTATT
>NC_136514.1:23434089-23559089 GCF_053919585.1 Euprymna scolopes | reverse complement strand
GAGATCAAAACGTGTCCTGGAATCTAGTAAGACCAAGACACCAAAACGTGTCCTGGAATCTAGTAAGACCAAGAGACCAAAACGTGTCCTGGAATCTAGTAAGACCAAGACACCAAAACGTGTCCTGGAATCTAGTAAGACCAAGAGACCAAAATGTGTCCTGGAATCTAGTAAGACCAAGAGACCAAAACGTGTCCTGGAATCTAGTAAGAACAAGAGACCAAAACGTGTCCTGGAATCTAGTAAGATCAAGACGCCAAAACGTGTCCTGGAATCTAGTAAGACCAAGAGATCAAAACGTGTCCTGGAATCTAGTAAGACCAAGAGACCAAAACGTGTCCTGGAATCTAGTAAGACAAAGACGCCAAAACGTGTCCTGGAATCTTGTACGACCAAGAGACCAAAACGTGTCCTGGAATCTAGTAAGACCAAGACACCAAAACGTGTCCTGGAATCTAGTAAGACCAAGACACCAAAACGTGTCCTGGAATCTAGTAAGACCAAGACGCCAAAACGTGTCCTGGAATCTAGTAAGACCAAGAGACCAAAACGTGTCCTGGAATCTAGTAAGACCAAGACGCCAAAACGTGTCCTGGAATCGAGTAAGACCAAGAGACCAAAAGGTGTCCTGGAATCTAGTAAGACCAAGACGCCAAAACGTGTCCTGGAATCGAGTAAGACCAAGACGCCAAAATGTGTCCTGGAATCTAGTAAGACCAAGAGACCAAAATGTGTCCTGTAATTTAGAACGACCAAGAGACCAAAACGTGTCCTGGAATCTAGTAAGACCAAGAGACCAAAACCTGTCCTGGAATCTAGTAAGACCAAGAGATCAAAACGTGTCCTGGAATCTAGTAAGACCAAGAGATCAAAACGAAAGTTATACTACAACTACATTTTAATGGAACATCCGAATATCTATGGATCTCAAAAAGATATCAAGTGTTTGCACAAGTTTGAAGGCCCCTTGATTTCTGAGAACTTCGAGTAAATTAAAATAAAAAATGTAAGAAATTTGACATTATGAAGTGTCTGCACATACAAAATTATTGATAACTTCTTAATAAAATTCAACCTTAATTATTGCTAATAAATACGAATTTTAAGCCTCAAAAAGAACGTTTTGTGTGAGATAAAAGCTAGTATGAGGATTAACGTAATATATATATATATGTGTGTGTATATATATATATATAGTCTTCTGTGGTTGTGCTATGTGAGTTAACATGTGTGTATATTGAGTAGGTATTGATCTGTGTACATATTGGCATATCTGTTCTGCCTGAGATAGAATGTGCGGGTAGTACTTGCTGTCGCTATGTTTAATAGTTTGAATGTTGCTACCATAATGCATTTGACCATGTTGAAAACCGTCTGGCTCAGAATGAATGTAGGAACGATGTATCCTAGTCACATGTGTGCTTCCTGGAAGAAAATGTGAAAAAAAAGAAGAAATACATTATGTTTATCGTTTTATATTGGGTTGTGAAAAGGGTTCTTGCAGAATTTTAATTTTTATTTCATATTATATATTTTGACAGAAGTTTTTGCTATAATACCTTTATTTTATATATCATTTTCATGGTTTCTTTTCGGAACGTTGAATATAAGGTGTAACAATGATAATTTGCACACTTTTCTTATTTCTCTTCAAGCTAGTCCGAAAGTTGTTGAAATAGTTCGCGATATCAACAAAGCGTTTGGCTCAGATGTCACTGTTTGACGCACAGCAAAACGGTGGCTTAAGAAATTTCGTGACGGCGACAAGAGTCTTGAAGATGATGAGCGTAGTGATTGGTCATCGGATGGTAACGACGATCAATTAAGAACCTTAGTTGAAGCCAATCCACGTACACCTGTTCAAGAACTTGCTCCTCTAAGATATACGACCTTTTCCGACCGTTTGAGAGAGACTAAAATGATAAAAAACTTGATAAATGGAGAGACAACAAAAAGAATCCCGTTATAAAGTATCATATTGACTTCTAGTACGTTTCTCGAACGGTGTGTGACTTGCGATGAAAAGTGGGATCTTTACGACAACCAGCGACAATCAGCTCTGTGGTTACACGCCGACAGAGATCCACGACGTTTTTGTAAGCTAGAGTCGCAGGAAAATAAGGCCATACTAACTTTTTTGTTGTTTGTTTGTTTGTTTTTTAGGTCGGTGAAAAATCTCATCCATTATAGTTTTCTTAATGCAGGCAATAATCATTACGGCGGAGAACTACTCTTAACAATTGGATGAAATGCATCAGAAACTCTAACAACAATATTCAGCATCAGTCAACAGAAACGGCCCAATTCTCCACCACAACATTGTCCGATCGAAACGTTGATAAACGAAGCCTGCAGATATTTGAACGAATTTGGCTACGAAACTCTGCTTCATCCAGCATACTATTCAATCCTCTCACGTGATAAATTCTTTGAAAATCTAAGAAATATCAATACGTCTTCAACAACTTCATCACCGCAAGACTTTTACGTTACTGGTATAACTATATATGTTTTGCGTGTGCAAAAGTACAACACGGAACATAGATATCATATTCCGAAAACCACGTAATTTAATCATGGAGTATCGTTGCCATATTGTGGCTCGTGCATCTGTTACTAGTCTTTCATTCTTAGACAGGGTTCAAAAGTCAGTCACAAACCTAATACGTTCCGCGCTATCAGTTAGGGTTCGACCTCTGTCTCATCGAAGAAATATTGCATTCGTCAGCATGCTTTATAAATATGTTAATGGTATGTGATCTGATGGACTACAGGCTCCTGTACTGCTTTTACTTAAATACGCCCGACACATCCGATACCAACAAACTCCCACCTCTACACATTAGAGATACCCAGATACCAGAAAGCCTCCTACTCTAATAGTATCTTCCCTAGGATTGCAAGACTTTGTAATTCGCTTTCCTGCCTGTACTGAAATGCAGACATTCAAGTGTAATGTAAACATACATATTTGCTGCAGAACTCCCTACATAGTAATTCTGCATATCCAAGCTAGTAGCCCCTAGATCAAAATTGCACTGTGCTTAGTTTGGGGTCAAACAGACAGTAAAAAAAGTTTGTTTTTTTTATTTTAAGAAAACTATATTTTAAGTCATCCTCAATACGACAGAAACCAGTCACTATATTTTATTATATTCAAAATGTATCATGTGTTATATCCTCCTTATCAAATATTGCATGATTGCACCGTCATGTCAGACGAGTGCCACTCCCTCAGACACTTAAAATCCATGAGCCCAAAAATGACTTCGATCGCCACAGAACCATTTTAATAGACAGATGCCTGAGGAAGTATCTATACACAAATGATGTTACAGTCTTAGCTTTGTACCACAGCTAAATCTCTCTCTCTCTCTCTCTCTCTCTCTCTCGGTTCAGCATGTTGAGATCCAGCAACAAGCAAGAGCAAGATATCCAGCAACAAGTTAAACTGCAGACCAGTTCAATGCGGGTACTGGTCTCCCCTCTCCTTCAACTCATGTCCGAACCTGACTTCCTATAATATTAAACACACTGTGTTTACATTTGTGATGTTCCCATTTCCTTGCCTCCCCACGAGAGCAGAGTTAAACATACCAGCAGCCTCTGAAAGCGTTTTTGATATCGCTTTGCTTTTGTCAATCGTGTGTCACGGAGAAAATTGTCGAGATGCTTGAAAAAGTAGTCGTCGGAATATGAAAGATCTCGAAAGTATAGCCGATAAAGCAGAGTTTCGAAGCCCAGTCCATTCACCTTCTTCAGTCAGGCATTGTTGGGAGAAGAATTGGGATATTTCTGTTGACTAATGCTGAGTATTGTTGTAGAATGTTATTTTGCATTTAATACATTTGTTGATAGTACTTATTCGCCGTAAGTGTTTTGCCAGTATTAAGACAACTATTATGGGTGAAAACAGTTGTAAATCACCAAAGAGTGAGCATAACCTTTTTTGGCGCAACTTTATCTTCATAAAATGTATTGAAGCTTTGTTAGCAACTACCCACTGAACTGAGCGTTGCCGATTATCATAAAGAACCAATATCACTTCACAACTCACAACTTGGTCGAGAACAGTATGTTCTTGTTCTGTAAACTAAGTGAAGATGACACTTTATAACGGAGTTTCTTTTGGTTGTCGTATAATTGTGCGTCACCAATTCATCATTTTTATTAGTCTGTCCAATCTCTCAAGGGTGTACAATACGTTAAGTCTAATTCAAAAGCAAGTTGCCGAACAGTTGTGTAAGGATTGACTTCGAATAAGGCTATTTATTGTTCGTTATCAACATCCAATTATGAATAATTACGCTCATCCTCTTTTGTAATTCTTGTTGCCGCCACGGAATTTCTTAAACCACCATTCTGATGTGTGTTCATAAGTGGGTTCTGGAACAAACGTTTCGTTGATATCGCGATATGTTTCAGCAGCTTTTTGTTTTAGTTTGAATTGAAATGAGAAAATTGAGCTATTTTGTTGTTTACATCTTGTTTTCGACGTTCTGAAAAGAAGATATAATTGTTTTGAAACGATTAGTGTTTAAAGAATAAAATAGAGTAAAGGACACCCGTAAAATTATAGATACAATAAAGGTATCATGACGAAAATTTGTTGAAAGTAGATAATTTTAAATCGAAAGAAAACATTCCGCAAGGACATTCTTCTCCACCTAATATATATATATATATATATATATATATATATATATATATATATATATATATATATATATATATATATATCAGCGGTAATCGTAAATTAGTGCATTTATGATCCCGAAATGATGTAACACTAGTGTAAATAGGTATAAAATTTATTACTTATAATGATATATATATATATATATATATATATATATATATATATATATATATACATATATACTAGCATGGGTACCCAGGGTTGTCTGGGTTGACATGAAGTTCTGTTTGAAAGACACCTGTATACTAATCATTTTCATCATGGGCAACGTGGATACCCCCACAACAAAAATGAAAGAACGGATAAAACCATGTAAATGTAATTGCCCAAAAAAGGAAGTACGTGATACCCTCTCCACCAGATATTTCAGAAGAAGGGCTGCAAAGAGAAGAAGCTATTCTCCGGTTATTGAGCAAAGAAAAGATAATTAAAAATAAATCATTACACATTTTGTTTCAATAAAAATAGCAGCGAATGCTCGTGCGAACGCCAAAAAAAGAAAAAAAAATCTACCAAAATTAATTCCATAAACAATTAAATGACCTTTTTCGCCATTTTATATTTCTAATGTAATCCTTCCTTCTCCCCAAAATTGTATTTGTCATATTTTGGGGTTCGTTCTGTTCATAAAAGTGTTAGGTAAATGTGCAGAATGGTTTCATAAAAAATAATGAAATTTATCGTTATTTTATGTTTCAAATGTAATTACTGCCCCACACCACAAAGAAAACTAAAAGGTTTTGCATTTGTCATGCCCCCCCTATCACCAAACTTGAAAAAAATGCTAGAGATGACATGCCCGGTTAAACGCTTTGTGGCCAAAAATTGGGTGCTCATTTTACCTTAAATTTATATAGAAAAGTTATCCCCCACGTTAAAATGTTCATTTTTTTATCAAAATTTTTTCTTTCATATTATTTATAAAGACTGCTAAGACGTATTAGTCCACAAAACCCAGGTCTTAATTCTTTTGGTCAATGTCAAGTTTCTTTTCAACTCCCCCAAAAACTTTAAAATGGCGACTTTTAATGGTTTTCCGTGGTGCTAAAAACGAATATTACGTTTAAATTTGGGGAAGATAAGTAGTTTTCATAATATGAAGAAATTGCTTTTTCAAAAAGTGGAGGATCACTTTACTATATAAATTAAATGTAAAATAAGCACCCACTTTCTGGTCACCTAGTAATTTCTTCATATCATAAAACAAATTTAACTGTGATATTCGTTTAGAACACTCTCGAAAATTGGCGCTGTTTCTTTTTTACTAAGAGATGCGTTCATTTATTCATCTCATAATTAAGGACGCTAATTATGCTGTTAGTAAGTTTACAAAAGAATCTTTTTTTGTTCTTTTTTCATTATAGAACTTGTATAGTTGTTAACGGGTGTCTCTGCAGTTTAACATTTAACAAAAATTCTGTTTACATTAGGAGGCGGTTAAGTAAAGTACAGGAGCACCTGGTAAAAATTGTGCAAATTCTATAATTGAATACCCACCTAAAAAAATATATATCTTTGTAAACCGCTTGTGTAAGCTTACTGACATCATTATTTACGTCCTAAATTATGAAAACATAAACGAATCTCTTAGTAAAAAAGAAACAGCGCCGTTTTTCGGTGGTGCTGAAAACGAATATCAGAGTTAAATGTGTTTCATGATATGAAGAAATTATTACGTTGTCAGAAATTGGGTGCCCATTTTACGTTAAATTTATATAGGAAAGTGACCCCCACTTTTTGACAAAGTAATTTTTCATATCATGAAAACTGCTTATCGGCCCCAAATTTAAATGTGATATTCGTTTTAACCACGATCGAAAACCATTGAAAGTTATCATTTTCAAATTTTTTGAGGAGTTGGAAAGAAACTTGATATTGACCATTTTTTCTAGGGGTAACACGACGCTGGGTCCCGTCGTAAAAACTGGACATTTTTAATTGAAGATATTAAATAACTTATAAAGAAAATCATTTTCGCAGGCAATTAAACACCCTTGCTATGGTATAATTATTATAATAAATCCTGGGCAACACTGATTAAATTTTATAAACAAAAAGAGCAGCAGATGATGGAGTTTGTTCACATGTGTCTCTGACTAACTCTTCATATTATATATTGTGCGTTATTTTTGATTAACCAAATATGTGTATACGTTTCCTTGTTCTTGATTAGATGACGGCTTATATATTCGTTGTTGTTCATGTTAGTAAGAGTCTTAGGGTGATAGAGGCAGTCTTAGGAGTGTTCATGTTGTTGAGTCTTCATATTGTCTTAGGATGTTCATGTTTGTGGTGATAGCATATTGGAGATATAAGCAGAGTATATATAAAGAGAGAGACAGTTCTGTATATATAATAGAGAGTGTACATGTTACTACAAGAGCACCAAACCTATAATTAAACTAGAAGAGATTTTTGAATATCTTAATAGATAGAGCGATAGTGCGTTTGACATTTACGTTTGACAGTTGTACATATAATATAAACACGTTACCTTTCTCGTTGTAATGATGAACACAGAGAGACGGCAATTATAAAAAAAACATGATGATCATTTATTCTTCGATGTGTCGGAAATGATTCTGTATTTCAGGGATTCAAAGTTGTTACATCTATATTTCTAAACCTCTTCGCTTCCCAGAGAGTGCCTTGACTCTAACCGAGAATCGGTCTGAACCTCTCTGCTTCTCAGATCTGACTCCTCTCGCTTCTTCTCTCTCACTGATCCTGGTTCTCACATCTTACTAAATTCATCACTCATGACGTCATTGCCTGATGGAGCACGTGTATATGCATCATATGGCATGAATCCTCTAACCTAATTTTCGTAACCCACGTTAGAAAGAACATTTTCCATTGTCGGGTTTTAAATTCCTTTTTTTTTTAATTTTCATTTTTATAACAGAAACAAATTTCATCATTACATTCCTTTTTCAATAAACAGATATCTAAATATTTTGTGTGAGCTAAACAATGTCAATTCCACATTCCTTATTTTCAATGACATTCTGTATTTGTTTTAATTTATGATTGCAATTCTCAATTCCAAATCTAGCTACGCAAGTTCGAATCCTTGACTATACTATTTCATATGCCCCCTGAGGATGCAAGTAAATGAGGGCATTAGTTTTAATTATTTTTCTCTAACAAATAAAAAATTAAAAATTAAGAATAAGCGAAAAAAAATTTCCTCCGAATTAAAAATAAAAATAATAATTCAGATTAGCATAATATTTCGAAATGAAAACAGATATTTTATAACGTGTTCCGTTTCAATTAAACTATAACAGTTATTTCCACTTTTGGTTTTCTGGCTTTTGGTTTGAAAATAAAACGGTTTCAGATTTCAGATAAAATCAGTTAAATCAAATATAACTCTCATTTAAAAATAACAAAATGCACGCATTTTTAAATTTTAGTGCAGTTTTTCTATATAAACAGCATAAAACAAAAGGAAACATTTTTCTAAGTAAGCCCTTTTCTAAGTGACTTCATAATTTTATTTTTTAGACCAGACTCTCTATCTGAGCTCCGTGGCATATTCGTTTTGGGTGTAGGGTAGTACCTCCTATAACTCACGTCAGCTGCTTCATCCAGCCTCCCTTATGCCGTAAACAGAGGTTTCATTTTACCTTTTTACGAAATCCGCATGGTTCTTCTACTAATTAGAGCTTTGTTTTCGTTTTGTAACTAACTTATCTTTTGGGGGCATTCTTAAAGCTCATTTATCTGTGTGGTTGGTTTCCAAAGTTTAAGATATACCTTTCATCCACTGATTCGCTCGGATTTCCCTGCTTGGACCCTTGGAACTTGATGAAGACCCAGAAAATATCATCCTAAACTAACTAACACCTTTTGCACCAAAATTTCTATTTGCGCACTAAATTGTATCTCATGGGCCGTTTTTTGTGATTTTTCCTTTCTCTTATCAGAGTTTCCAAAATCCAGCAGAGATATTCCACATTCATGCGTCTCTAAAAATACGAGGTTATATCTTCCTACGTACTTACGGTATATTTTTCTCTCTCTTCATGATGCTATATGTGATTAGGCTTCGGGCTCTAATAGCCCTTTTTTCATAAAGATTCTCGTATCCGTCCTACACCTGCATTTTTAACTTATTGTGCCGATACTTAATCCTCTGCTCGAAACCATTACATATGACATGTTTTAAAAGCACACAATATCGCAGGTTCAATCTGCATTTTTCTAATTAGGACACCTCTTGTGCTTATCATCTTCCTACCAAGTTACGCTTCTTGGGAAAAATGTTATGGACATCATATAAAAACAATTGTCAAAATAAAACCCTTTCTTTCGGTTTATTACATCTGAAAACTTTCAAAATACTGGTTTAGGTAATTTATCTTGTCCCCTCTTTCAAATTCTAACTGAATTCTTAGCCAACCATTCGTCTTAATTTGGTTCATATTTATTTTTTTTCCTATTAAATATTTTTTTTTATTTTTATGTATATTTAATTAAAACTTGGAATTCCTGATGTGAAATACAATAACATATACATTTAAGACAATTTACAATATTTGTTCCAACATAACATTTTCAAAACAAAATACATCATTAATACATTTCACCGGATTTCACAAAAATTACAATTATAACTTTTCATTGAAAAGAAATCGTAACAAACAACAACAAAAGTCTTTTAAAAGTAACTGGAACATACAGATAAAAAACAGTTATTTTTTTAAGTATCTATATAGTGTCAATATTTAAAATTGCTTCTTTTTTCAAAAACAGAACAATTAAAATACACAAACATCGAAAAGTTCAACTATGAACATAAAATTGATTTTCATTTCTGCTTATTTCATTCTACTTTATGATAACACAAGATTTTAAAAAGTACATTCGACTTTGATACCAAATTGTTACAATGATTGACTGCTTCAACGTTAAACAAAATCTGCTTTGACCCGCATTTACAATAACATTACTGACACAAATTGATTTTGTTGTGCTTTGTGTGGATATTTTTTTTAATTTTTAAACAAAACAATTCATTTCAATGAATTATGCACGGTTACTTGTTCTTACAACTGTTTATTCATTTTTTTCATTCATAACTACGGTTTTCTATTGCGGTATATAAGCCTTTTTTAATTTTTCTTGTATATTTTGTCCCATAGTGTGTATGTGTGTGTTCAATTTTTTCTTTTTTTTCATTCATCTCTACTACTATTCTTTTGCAGCATACCGGCTTTTTCTAATTTTAATGTTCAATTGTGCGTATGTGTGTGTTCATTTTGTTTTCTTCTTTTTTTCCTAATTATTTTTTTCATATCGTCTAGTATCTTTCCATGGTATTTTTTTATACTGGGCCCTTAAACGTTGTGTTTTATCCGTGGTAACGCTAAGTTTATTTATTTTAAAACACACTTTGCTTGAATGGATTAGTCACGTTCACAAAATATTATATAATGTGTGTTATTTTTTATTTATTTATTTTTTTTTTATAAAAAAACACATGATAATTTTATTTCTTCTTCGACCAGTCGGACATGATCTTGTATGTCAGAGTCAAAGTTGTTACATGGTTATTTCTAAACCTCCTCGCTTCCCAGAGGGTGCCTTGACTCTAACCGAGAATCGGTCTGAATCTCTCTGCTTCTCTGATCTGACACCTCTTGCTTCTTCTCTCTCACTGATCCCGATTCTCACTTATCTAACTAAATTCACCAGTCATGAGGTCATTGCATGATCGAGCACGTGTATATGAGACCCATGACATTAATCCTTCTCTAAGCTAATATTCGTACCCACTTTACAAATAACAATTTCCTTTGTCCGTTTTTAAATTCCTTATTTTAATTTTCATTTTTATAACAGCAACAAATTTCTCCATTACATTCCTTTTTCAGTAATCAGATATCTAACTATCTTGTTTGAGCTAAACAATGGCAATTCCACATTTCTTATTTTCAATAACATTCTGCATTTATTTTAACTTATGATTGAAATTCTCAATTCCAAATCTAGCTTCGCAAGTTCGAATCCTTGACTATCCTATTTCATATTTACTCACTTCCAAGAACAGGCTTCTCTTCTTGTAACATGCCCCCCGGAGGATGCAAGTAAATGAGGGCATTAGTTTTAATTATTTTCTCTAACAAATAAAAAATTAAAAATTTAGAATTTAATAACGTGTTCCGTTTCAATTAAACTATCACAGTTATTTCCCATTTTGGTTTTCTGGCTTTTGGTTTGAAAATAAAACGGTTTCAGATTTCAGATAAAATCAGTTAAATCAAACATAACTTGAAATTAAAATGAACTAAATATTTTTTTTTAATTAGTACAGTTGAAACAAAGCTATTATGTCGAATAAGTAATGTCATTGACGTAATTATTTAAATAGATTTAATTTAATGTGATATATTTATGACCAATAATGTAAATGTGGTTTGAAGAATGCTATATATTGAAATGCTGTATACAATATAATGTCTCCTTTGACAGAAATATCCTAATATGGGCATTAATATTTCTTGACCAGGAGAGGTGAACACACATTTGCTCTTTATATTTCTTTGGCCATTGGGAGTTGTACACAGACACACACACATACGCTACTATACTATACTATATATATATATATACGTATTTATGATGTATATATATATATATATATATATATATATATATATATATATATATATGATAGGAACAACTCGTTCTCGAGTATTGCCATTACTTAATATATCTCTGGCTCAAATGACACAAACATGAGCGCAACTAGCAACACGTGCCAGACGGTAACCCCTATGAACCTTCTATAGTCCAGCTCATCTACTGATGACTGGGTCGAAGCTGTGCTGCCCTGAACACCTACCAGCAGACGCTGGAATTTCCGGATCTTTTATTGCCATTGACGCCAATATCTGTATCAGTCCTTATTGAATGTATGTTTGCCGTTTCAGGCTACAGGCATCCTATATGTTATCGCAATACACACTGATTGCAAAATGTTTATTTCATTGCATATCAATTAATGTCTATACTTGAAGCTTTTTATAGTGAGGAAAGACTTTACACTGAGACAATTCCACTTTCTAAACAACTGCCAAATTGAACCAAATAGAAGTGCAAGTCAACATCATTGGAAACAGCAGTTACCGCAGGTTTTATATCAGAGTTTTCCTGTTCCTAGAAAGGCTGCGTTAATCACGGCTTACGGGAGCCCTCTCCATCCACAATGCCATTTGATCCATGACGGGGACTTGGGTTATTGGGTACTAGAGCATACTCCACACGCCGGTGGGTCATGTATGCCGCAGCTGACAGGGCTAAGTTCCTCTGGAGGTTTGTGACAGCGTTACTTTACCCTTAGCCTTTGGTTAAAAGAACCTTGGCCCAGAAGGCTGTGGAAGTGCAGTTTTACAGCGCATGACACTCGCTGTTCATCAGAACCTCGTCTGCGTGGCAGTAGTTACGACGTACACGTGGGGTTTATTTGTCTGGGAGAAGCACAGTAAGACATCTGTGTGCTTTTAACACACGTCCACACCAGACCTTGACTAAAAAGTTAGGTATTGTTCAACATTATGTGGTTTATTTGGACCGGGGAATATTCACAGCAAATATTTAAGAATTCTATGTATGCATAAAGTCGGGTTGAAAGTATTGATAGCTAAAATCACAAATATATGGATATGAAGATGACGGAGTATGTATTTGACTGTTTGTCTTTGAAACATGAAATATAAATCATTTACAAGTTAACCTAAGTAAACTTATCGATTGAAAATATGTCAATATTTTAATCTCCAAGAATATCCTAAAAATTTCTCAACACACTTCTCATCTAATTTTCTTGGTTATGATTTATTATTCTGACGTTATCTTGAGAGGGTCAGACGAGAAAGTTATATATATATATATATATATATATATATATACATACATATATATATATATATATATAAAATATATATAGCGATTAAGCTACACTGAGTATTCGGCGTTTCATCCACTCTAGGATTCGTCAGGCTTATGAGCGAATTCTGTGGTTGTTTATCGTTTTTATATGGTCCTCTTCTGTTGAGGATTTTATTTAGCCAATCAGCTTTCTAGTATTCACCGCGCCCCTTTCTATCAGCCAATGGGCATGCATTTTATCGAACAAAGGATCTGTTTTAAAAGCGGTGAATACTAGATTCTGTTTAAGGCAGACATTTTTTTAACAAACTTCCTGGACGTCACGTTAATCTTAGATAAAAACACATATGAACCATACATAAAAGATAACGCTACACCGATCTACGTAAACCTTAAGTCCAATCACCCACCATCAATTATAAAACACATTCCTAACTCGATCGTAAGTAGACTCAGTAATAACTCAAGCGATGAAAATGCATTTAACAGGTCAACCAATATCTACGAAACAGCCCTAAAAAATAGTGGTTACAAGAATATCGATATCAAATATAAGCAACAAAACACCAATTACTATAATAAAATTAAAAATAGAAGAAGAACTATAATCTGGTATACGGCCCCATACAATCAAATGTCAAAAACAAAATTTGCAAGAAATTTCTAGATCTTATTGAAAAAAACTTTCCCGCAACAAACCCCTTACACAAAATCTTCAATAAAAATACCTTAAAGTAATCCTACAGTTGTTGCGAAAATTTAGAGATGATAATCAAAGCACATAATAACAAAATACTAAATAAAAACAATGTAAACATCAACAAAATAAACAATAAACAGTAGACACCATGACAAAAATAAAACAGACACGAGCAGAAATAATAATAATAATAATAATAATAATAATAACGAACCAACCCCAGAAAAGAACAACTATACCATGAATAAAAATATTAATACCGAACAAGAAAAATGCAACTGTAGACACCGCACACTTTGCCCAGTTCAAAATAAATGTCTAACAAAAAGCGTAGTTTATCAGGCCACCATATTTGCGAAAGAAAACCCGAATAACAAGAAATATTAAGTAGGCATGACTTCCTTGGATTGAAAAATCCGATACTATGACCACAAAAGTACATTCAACAATAAAAAACACCGTATAAAACAACACTAGCGAATAAGTACTGGGAACTCAAAGAAAGCGGACATTCGCCGGTAGTCGAATGGAAAATAATAAGACAAGCTACCACG
This sequence comes from Euprymna scolopes, assembly GCF_053919585.1. Taxonomy (NCBI): domain Eukaryota; kingdom Metazoa; phylum Mollusca; class Cephalopoda; order Sepiida; family Sepiolidae; genus Euprymna; species Euprymna scolopes. The sequence continues at coordinate 23,545,237 of NC_136514.1, read as the reverse complement.
TGTAGACATTTAGACGACCCATGTAAATTATGCCTTCATGAGAAATTTGCTATCCGGTATTTAAAGAACCCCAAAATCTATTAAACTGTAGAAGAGAAATAGAAAATAACTGTGTTAACAAAATAAAAATTTACTCTAGGATTGCGATACAAAATAGTTTTAAAACTAACAAAAACAATAGAAAATAAACAAATAAATAAATTAAATAAACATGACTATACATAAACGATCACACACACACACATATATATATATGCATATATGTATGTACACATATGTATATTTATATATAAAAAATGTCTGCATTAAACCATTAATCTTGTTTTTAAACAGATCCCCTGTTCGATAAAATGCATGCCCATAGGCTGATAGGAAGGGGCGCGGTGGATACTAGAAAGCTATCAGAAGAAATAACAACAATAAATTCATCAAATAGAAATAAAGTGCATTTTGACATGATTAAAATCCGAAAATTGAAAGAGAAGCTGTAAATACCTCATAATATGTTTCCATTACGCCATTTTAAATTCAAAATGACGTAATGCAAATATATGATAAGATTCGTACAGCTTCTCTTTCAATTTTCGGATTTTAATCATGTCAAAATGTACTTTATTTTCTTTTGAACGGATTGATTGTTGCTATTCCTTCTGATGTGTTATGGGCAAAATAGATTCACTGATTAATATAATAATTAACTGACTAATTTAGCGCTACGAAACAGATACTGTAACGAATTGGAAATGGTAACCGAATTAAAGAAATAAATTATAAGATTGTCAACATGGAATATAGTCCTTTGTCAAACGAAGTAATTTTCTTTCTTTATTTTAGGCTTAACAATAATAATTTAAGTGCAATTAAATCTCTGCTAAATAACATGTAATTGATATATCTTGACGAGAAGTTTTGGCTTTAGTACGTGACATTGGGATTGACGAACTGACGCGCCAGAGGAATGCTATTCTGTTCTAAGGACTTGTCTGTTCATTTTCCAGTATAAGCTCCTCAGGCGGCTAGTAATATCTAACCACTTCTAGAACATGAAAAGCAATTACTGGGAAGATGGACGTACTAGAATATAACAGTTACAGCAACATAAAACGATCAACAGAGAAAAGGACATTTCAGAATATTACCGAGGAAACTTGCTTTATGTACAAATTGCCCTGCCTCAAATATATATCCGTATATGAATAAAACATATTTGAACGTAACCATTCAGAAATGTCACCCTTAGTCGGTAAAGTTTTTAGATGAGAAGTATCTTTGTTGTCCGATAGTTGGAGCATTGACGCCATTGTCTATACAGGAATCTTTATTGAGAAGCAAAATGTATTTTCTCTCGTAAATCCGCTTTAGTTAGTAATTTACTTTGTCCGGGATCGCCTTTTTGTGGCGAATTATGTCCGATTCTCCTTTGGACTTGAAGTATGTCTAAAGGTTTTATTTTTCTCCGCGTGGATTAGTTAGGTGCCAAGTTTATCTAGAATTCTATATTTATGCCCTTAGCGTCTATATCGCACTTCCATCATCACGGTATCACATATTCCGCTGTCGAAATGGGCTTCTTCTAGAGGTTTGCTTTCCAGATCATTGGGTTTGCAAAAATCTAGCAGGCAGCAGATGTACGTATTGGTGTAAAAAAAAGTACTCCGCTGTCCAATCCTACTAGGGAAATGTGTGTGCTTACATAACGTTTCAGACTATACCCTCCTAGATCAGATATAAGATACAAGAGCAGCTTTTAGAGTATAAGGCAAATAAAATATACATTATCGAAACCAAGTATGCCTATAAATTATAGCCAGAGTAGTACGTGGTCAATAGTCTTGGAATGTAGTGAGATATTACGAACGTAGAGAAATGGAAAACTATTAATGCAGATATATGCTGCCTTGCGGTAATGAATTCTTCAGAGGAAACCCTCACTATATTGACATAATATAACTGGAAATATATGTTTACAAAATTTCACTTTTTAAAAAATCCCTGCATCCAGCATCGGATTAGTTGTTGGCTTAAATGTTTGACGAAATATTTGAAATAGATCATCTCTATCGCCTGTGACGCCCGTAAAAAAGTGCATTACTCGTATGTCATTAGATGTGTACGGGAACAAACGCACACCATAAAGAGCTATTTGCATCTTACTCATTGCAAGAACTGCTAGATGAATGTTGGAAAGTTAGATTGAGAGGTCAACATACTCGGGAAGGTGCACCCCTACGTGCATAAATTGCGTGGGCAGCTCCATCGACAAACTCCGGTAAGGGCATCTCAGCTGAATACCAATAAACTAATACCCTCTAAAAGAGAAAATAGATGAGCCTGCGATGGTGGACTTCCACGAGTATTATAGTCATATTTGAAGTGGTGCATCTGCTACTAGTATTTCACTCATGAACAAAGTTCAAAAAAGAGTTGCAACCTGATAGGTCCTAGATTGTCATCTAAGCTTCAACCTTTCTACCATCGACGAAAATGTTGCATCATTCTTCCTGTTTTACAAGTATTTTAATGGTAAATATTCCGACAAACTACAAACGATTGCACCCCATGGACGTAAATACCCCTCCTCAAACACAACAAGACCCATTTATACAAGTAAAGATCCTCAGATGTAAGAGAGTCTTCTACTATAATAGTTTCTTCCCGAGAGCTGCTAGACTTTGGAATTCCCTTTGGAGTCCCTGCTTCCCTAATTGTACTGACATGCAGAATTTAAAATGTAATGTAAACATACATCTTGCTGCTCAATAACCTACAAAGTATACCTGAAAATTATGTCCCTGATAGTAGCCCGCTACATCAAAGTGGCATTGTGCCTTGTGTGGGTGTAAATATAATAATAAAGAATAACTGTCCTTTCTCTAACGTAATTAACATTGCGTAGACGTAATCATTTTATAATGCTCCTTATTCCTTGCTGTACCGTCACCTCGCACACGGCTCGGTTATTTGCATACAGTTGTTTTATGCGCGCTCCTTCCGTATTCCACCCGGTCGCATGCATACACTTATGGGAGGATAACATATAGCAGCTAACACTCTCAAAATATTACCTAGTTTATATTTGTCATGCTCCACGCTGCAATAATTCATGATCTGTCGTAAACCGCTTTATCAAAGCGATTGTTTCAAGGAAAATAAAATCATGCACCGAATAGATCCTTTGTATAAGATTAACGTTCTTTTACAAAGAGTATATTATTATATACTGATACTACTTGTGATATCTAAAATTCATATCTCAGCTTTGTTCACAATCTATTATGTAATTGTCATTCTAAAAACATATATAAAAATTTACAATACAATTTTAACGTGTACGAAAAGTATAAAACATATAACTTAAATGCTTAAATGCAAAACAACCTGAATGCCTACTGGATACTGTTGCTGAGTGCCTGAAATTTTTCTATACAAGGGTTTTGCTAAGACAACGTTGCATGAAAATTTGTTTCTTTATAAGTAAACTCTGGCTAACGAACAATGGATTTTATGAGGATTGCTGCACTTTTTTCCAAGTGATGCGGCATATGATAACAACACTAAGTTTCATACTCCACCAGACTAGATTGATTCTTGTCCTGAAATCCGGTAATATCCAGAGACCAAAAGTAATACGTATTATAACGTAGTTTACTGATCAGTAAGTGATAGGAAAATGAATATTATTAACTTCTCGTTTGAGAGATAAATGCAAACTGTAATGAAATATTAAAATATACATACATATTATGTAGAGATCAAAATGTACGCCGCGAGAAAGGGCTTTTTTGATTTATTACAACTTCGATCTAAGTACAATAAAATAAAACTAAGCAATTAATATTCCGAGAATATTACTTTAATAATTTCTAATGTTTACGAACCAAGTTTAATGAAAATCTGATGAATTTAAATGTTTGAAATTGACACTGTTCTAATATAAATTTCTTAAATTCTCTTAAAAAAGTGAACTTTGAAAAATATTTATTAAGTGATGTCATACACATAATCTTACTATTTTTAAAAAAATCGAAAATACCTGGATATTCACAAATGCATTTTCCCTTCCTTTTTGCACTTCTCGTTGCATAAAACTTTACTAAGAAAATACGACCTAAATTTTTACATTATGAGGTTTTCAATTGTGCTATAGAATAATTAAATTGTGTTTAATCAGTTTAAAAGTAGAATAATATTAAGAAATAAATGTATAAAATCATATGCATTCCTTTATTTTATACAAATGCAAACATATATATGTATATCTATCTCTATCTCGCTCTCTCTCTCTATCTCTCTCTCTCTCTATATATATATATATATATATATATATATACAAGCAAGGTTTAAAAACAGCCTAAAAATAGACTGTGATTGATGAAAGTATGATAGGTTATGAAAATGAGGGGGTTATAAAGAGATAGGTTTTGATACTCAACAATTTTACCCGAAGAAAAAATATGATGAAAGTAATGATAATTTTCGCGAAAATATATTTTTTATATCAACTTTCTTTCCATATGTAGACAAGAGTGACCAAGAAAATGATGTTTCCTTACAAAGAGAAAAAGTTATATATAAAATAATATAAATATACAAGAAGTTAATGTAACCGTAGTCAATAAAAGGTGCTTTTATTGTAGAAAACTTCATTGGTTTGTATTTTTAAGTAGTTTGTAAAAAAATAAAAAAGATTTAATTCACGAACCTATTTAACAAAAAACAAAATGGCAGCGACTTTGGAATGGCGTGCCCCGTTTCAATTTGAAGGAGGGGCACCTGGGCATTCTGTGTTAACAATTTAAGAGAGTTCCGTCAATGCAAAGAATATTTATAAACATATTTTAATGTTTTCCTTTATTTTGTGTTTGAGGAATATTCGATTATGGCATGTGTAGTTTATATAAAAATTCATTAAAGTAGTTGTCGCCTCAAATTTCGTTTTAATTTCAGTTCGCTGAAATTATTTCAAGTAAAGAGCATTAAAACTATTTCAAAACAAAAAAAAAACATGAACTGAACTTTTATTGACTATGGTAAAATTTATTTCTTGCATATTTATTTTTTCGGGTAGTCGTTTGTTGGCTTTTCTGCTAAACACTCTTACTAAATAATATCGACGAAATATCGAAAAACAAAGAAACAAAAACAGTTTTGAAAAATAATGAAGCTATACTTATTTTAGTAAAAGATTCCGAAACAGAAAAATGGGTTATTAAAAAAGTAAACACGTAATAACTGTAGATTTTAAAGCAAACAATCGATAAAAATATGAATAAGAAGAAAATGGCGCCCTTTTCAAGCAGAACATCTTCGTTTCGGTTTTACAGTATTGAACGGTGTATTATTGCGCCGTCGGATTCAAGGTTGTACTATTGTAATGTAATGAACGCGCAGAATGGGTTATAATCAACTGAATTCTTTATAGTACACTGACAAAAAAAGCTTAAACAGATATATAAACAAAAATAAAAAAGTTATGTAAATATTTTAAAAAGACACGTAATCATGTGAGCAGGATTTTCCTTCTTTTGAAACGATAACAGGTGACGTTCTTATTTTTTTTATTATTTATCAATTTATCTGTTTTCGAAAGAGTGCCGCGTGCAAGTGAAGAAGGGAAAAACAGATTTATGCAACATTTGTGTCGAGAATTGTCTAAAATTCCGACTTTTTTTTTTGGCTTTCACCTTAATAAGAACGTGAATTTATGAGGTGAATTTATTCGACACAATATGATTTATCTAAAAAAAATAAATAACAGCTAACGTGAATTAAGATTAAAGTTAAGCTGGTATTGTGTATCATCACCCCTTTTAAAAAACCTTGTAAAACTGTGTGACCTATTTGCATTCTATGGAGGTCAGGCGCGAACGAACACCCATTAATTTTATTATACCATATTTTTTCAAGCTGAAACATAATTATCAAAGTATACTTACGCAAATAGATATGACAAGTCTTTGTTAAAGTTTGTGCCATATTTCCATGGAGTACAGGCGCGAACGCATGCCCCACAAGGTTATTGTACCGTCCTTATTTAAGTTGAAACATACTTATCAAAATATTCTTATGTACATCTATATCAAAAACAATTGTAAACGTTTTTTTTTCATTTTTTATTTCCATCCTTTGGGGGCCAGGCGCGAACATAGACCAAATAACTTTTATGAACCACTGTTCTGCCAGATCAAACATACCCATTCTGGAATCTCGATACATCTTCTATCATTATATGCAATAAGTTTTTTTAAAATAGTCAACCATATAGGAGCCTATTCGTTACCAGGTACACACATACACAGACGTTTAGCTTTATATTTTGTATATATATATATATAATATATATATATATATATATATATATATATATATATATATATATATATATATGACAGAAATAAACGCAACGAAAATCTCTCTGCACAGAGATTTTGTCAGGGAAACCTTGAATTAAGATACTGTTCTCTAGAATTAAACTCATAATAAATATTACAAAATAGCCTAGTATTCGTAGCCTAAATAATATCCCAACTATATGGATACACTGGCTTATAAGAGGATTTCTGCGCTTTTTGTAAGTGATTCTGATTATAGAAACAGCACTAAGCTGGATACTTTACCAGACTAGATGGATTCTTTTCCTGGGACTCAGAAATATCAGAATATATTAATTGTTTCGCGACAATATCTTTTGAATATCTCACGTAAAGCAGGTGTATCATTGTTCAACATGGTGGGTCCAGTCGTTTTTTTTATGAAAATGTGCGGAATTTTAGTGGCTATAAGGGTAGTGAGGATTGACAAGCAGGGTCCCAAGACACATTGGAACAGGGAATTAAAAAAAAGGAAATATAAACAGACAGCGAAAGAAGAGTACTGTGGGAATGATTTGTGAGGAGTTGAGCTACCAAATCTTGAGGATATATCCGGAAAGTGAAGGAAGACTGGGAGTCTAGTAAAGGAGTTGCTTGGGGTCTAACGAGTTTGATATCTCATAAAACAAATTGAAAATAACAGCTGTAATATATTGTAACGAAGTGAACTGGGAAATAAGTGAGAGGAAAATTCCTATCAATAATTTTTCTATTAACTCAACGTTTGGGAGATGAAAGCAACCCGTAATGGAATATTCGAATATCTTAGCATAGTATACAAGGATCAAATGTTCGCTCAAGGAAAAGCCTCCTTAACTTTTGAGTACTTCGACTTCAGTAAAAAAAAAAAAAAAAAAAACGTAAGAAATTAAAATTAGAAGATTTTTACTTTGTTCATACTTAATGGTCATGAACAAAACTTAATGCAAATTTGATACATTTAGAAGGTTTTAAATGGGAATCTCTTCACTAAAAGCTTTTTAAATACTTTGAGTAAACTGAAATTTTAAGTATATTTATTAATTGGTTTCTTACATTTAATTTTATTATTTTTGCAAAAATTCAAGATATTTGAATATTCACAACAATATTTTACTCACTTTTGCCCTCTCCTCCTTGCATGAAACTAAACTCAATTACAACACAAATTTTTACATCAGAAGGTTATAAAGTGTGCTCTAAAATTATAATATCAAAAAGTGGATCTCATCAATAGTAAAATGTATAATAATATACGCATTACTGTATTTCATGGTAGCTGGAAGGCTGGCGTTACCCGGCCGTTCAATACGCTTAAACATAATATTTCAATTAAGGCAGATAGCATATGTATTATTATAGAATCAAACCTATATTGAATGGTATATATTGCGAGGAATAATTTGCCAGGTCGTCTAATTCGTAACTGAAAATTTCAAAAATAAAATAAATATTAATGATAATGTAGTTAATCGAAATCGTTCTAGTTTCGTTTACAATACCACTTCTGAATAATGCAAACAAATAATTTTTTTCTGAATTATTGAGATGAGAGTTGGTTATTCGTATTATTTAGATTCATCGGACTACTGTTCTCATCTTAAGTGTGGTTTTCATAACGTTTCGGCCGATGTAACTTCCGATCTTCTTCTTTAGGTGTATATTGTCGAACTCGGAACGCAACAACACGTAGTGCAGGTGGTATAGATCTTGGAAAAATCAATTGTAAAAAGTGACATTCCTCCTGAAGGTTGAAGGTTCATTCCTCAGTATGGGCGACCGTAAAATACAATTGTGAATTACTTAGAATTTATTCAGAGGCATACACGAGGAAAAAGAGCATGCTATCCCCGTAAAGGGTTCCGCTCTAAATTCCTGAGTTCGACAGAAATATTCCCGAGTTCCACAAGATACACCTGAAGAATGGTGGAGGGTACAACGACCGAAAGTTTGTGAATGTTATATCCTTACTTTAACTGAAAATACAGCAAGAGACACGGGATTATGCGCGAAAGACAAAGGGGTTTATTTACAAGGATATACATGTGACATAAGAGTTACTCGACATATGTTCTTATTCTCTTCCTATCTTTTTTCCTTCTGCCTCAGTCACGTGAGAGGGTCAATATATCCGTAGTTCATTTCATCTATGAAGGGATGTTAGGTTATTTAATTCCATCAGTGAAAATCACAAGTAAGATAAGGACGGTAAACAGATGGTTCATAGAAATGATTTTCGGCGATTAGAAATGGTTCCTATTTTTTTATCGTAAATTAAATTCGTAAATAATAAAATAAAATAAAATTGTGAGGTACACCCGTGTTTGAACACATGGTTAATCGGTCCATTGTCGAATTCTCTACCACTAAACTATAATTGAAGCTGTCAACAAATCTGGGTTTTTTTTTCTAATAACAAAATATTTTTTGATATTTTATTATCTCCCTTGCCGTTGCAACATAAAATATTCATCTTTAAAGATTATTTTTTATCGGTAAGAAAGAAGACTATTTTACGGATCTGATTATTTCGATTTTCGATACTCCTCGGATGAATGTTTGTACAAAACATATGTAAGAACGCTGCTAGACACATTAATTATATTTGTGTGAAATTTGCAAAGTACAGGCTCGGTTTGTCACCTATACAGTAAGAACTCACACAAACAAAGTGATTTTTATATACTAGTAGAGATAGAGATGAAGATAGAAATAAATACAAATTTATATAGTCATATAACAAATAAACACGAGGATAAACTATTTCTGCACAAGTTTTTTATCAAGATCACTGCACCTTTTTCTAAGTGATACTGCTTATGTTTAGAATACAAATCTGGACACTCCACCAGACTAGATGGATTCTTGTCCTGAAATCTATTAATATCAAAGGAACAAAAATAATAATATTATAACGTAGTTTACTGGTCAGTTAGTGATAGGAAAATTTATATTAATAACTTCTATACTAACTAAACGTTTAAGAGGGAAAAGCTAATTGTAATGAAATATAGATGCATATCATATGGAGATCAAATGTAAGCCACAGGAAAAAGGTTCCTTGATTTTTGAGAATTTCGACTGATAAAGTGAAATAACCGTAAGAAATGAAAATGTACAAAACCTTACTTTATTCATGGCCCCTGGTTATGAATCAAATTTAATACAAATCTGATGCATGTGAATGTTTAAATGGGGAACCCTTCACTAAAAGATTTTTACATACTTTAATAATTTATTAACTGGTATTTATTAGCTTTTTTATTATTTTTTTTAAAGTCGGCGTTTCCTGAATTTTAACAAATGTCTTCCTCCTTGCATAAAACTAAATTCACAAAATATCCTCGACTGACTTCATTCAATTACCCCCATTGCCAAATTTTCACAAAACCACTAGACTATCTACACCCACTATATACGTTTTCCCTTTCTATCTGCGATAAATATAAATGCAGATTCCATGAACGGAGCTTCTTACCTAGAACTACTCGTCCGTGAGGTGGCGTGTTTCCTGGTTGACTACAATATGTTAGCGTTCAAGTCCAATGTAAACAAGTTTTTGCTGAGTCGTCCCCTTTTAATAATCAAATTATATCCAATAACACCGACTACTACACTAACACCTAACAATCATTAATCCCTTTATTCCAATTGAGCTCTGGTTTTGATAAGTTGTGATTCCTTTGTAAAAAAATACGATACTAATTTTGACAAAATGAGGTTATCAAGTGTGTTCTAGAATTAATAATGTTTTGTTTATCAGTTAAATACTAAATCTATAAAAATATAATAATTACTGTACTGTACAAATATTAATATTTACTAGTAAGAATACCCGGCGTTGCCCGGGTTTTATAAGAATCAAGGAATGTTTCACACTCCAATATTTTATTGTCATTGAAATCAGTAAATCGCCTATTTTTAATCACATCGCTTGATTGCTATCTATATTTGAGGGCATATCGCGGTACACCGGGGGATTCTCCACATTCTTTTCTGTACTGAATTAGTTCATAATGCATTGCACTATAGACAACCTACTGATGATTTTAGAAAAATATGTTTATAATGGCTAGAATCCAAGTTTTAAATGCAAAAGTCAAATATCATAAATTTAATTGTACTCTAAACAGAAATATTTATCTCGAATGCACATATATAAATATGAATGCGCAGATATATGTCATACGAGGAGCGTGCAATAAGTAATGCCCCTGACCCACTTCCGATAGCAGTAGAGCAACGAAACTTGGCACAGTTATTAGTCTTTTTCTACATAGGGACCACCCTGCGTTATGCATTTCTCCCATCGTTTGATGCAGCTCTGAAGACCGTTTTTGTAGAACACCCCAGGTTAATCTTCCAACCACGACGTGACTTCAGAAATAAAGGTTGCATCATCTGGGAAAAAAACTTCATTGCTGGGAAGAGGGTGCAAAGTCAGGCGAGTAGGGAGAATTAGGGAAGGATTTCATAACAACACGCCCGTGTTTCTGATCTGACAACATGCGAGTTGTGGACCGGAGCGTTGTCCTGCAGGAGGAGGGTACTTTTGTTGATCTTGCTCCGCCTCTTGATTTTGATAGCCTCCCTTAATTTCCTCAAAAGTGAAGCATAATATGATCCTGTAATTGTAGTACCCTTTGCCAGGAAATCTGTCATCACTACTTCGTCCTGGTCCCAGAATACTGTGAGCATGACCTTGGCAGCGGAGGGCTGCATCCTTGCCTTCTTTGGAGCTGGTGAGTCCAAGTGCTATCACTGCATTGACTGGGCATTGGTCTCTGGATCATAGTGATGCACTCAGTTTTCTTCCTGTGTAATCAGTCTTTTGAAAAACTTTGACTGATTTTCTTGGCACATCAAATTCACCCTCGAGCACTCGACGCCTTCTTGCTTCTGGAATGGTGTGAGCAACCTGGGAATCCATCTGGCAGACACCTTATGCATATGCGAATGATCATGCATGATATTTTCCACATACCCTGTAGTAATCTTGACATCTTGGGCTATTTGCGAATAGTAATGCGCTTATCTTCCAAAATGGCAGACTCAATTTGACGAAAAGATGCCTCATCAATGGTAGAATGGCGGAGGCGACCAGGTCTGGGAGCTGTTTCCATAGACGTCCGGCCATGTTTGAATTCACGATGCCAGCGTTTTACAAGGTCATGTGATGGAGCATTATCACCATAAGTTTTTTTTCATTTCATCAAACTCTGTAAACACCTGTAAAACAGCAATTAGTGCAGAGCTGTAATTTGCCCCCCCCCAACCCGTAGAGATATAAATCATTGCACATGAAAAATTTCAGCTAGATCAGACAACTGGAAGTGGGTGAGGGGCATTACTTGTTGCACGCCATCTCGTATATAAATAAAAAACTACTTTTGATTTTTATACGCCGGACATATTTGTTTGTGCGGTGATGACCTTTTTCAAATGCATTTGTGAAGTAAGACGGTGTACACCTGGTAACGTAGGTAAAAACCGGACTGTTCCATCTTTCATGTTCTCTTTTTCGATTATCGATTTTCGATAATTATCTTAGACATTCCGGTACAAAACTTTTCTAGGAACACTCTTTCTGTGGAACTCTCTTTCGTTTGCCTGTTTCCCACCTGACTACAACTTGGATGTCTTCGAGTCCAACATTAACATATTTCTGATGAGCCGCCTCCTTAAGTAAGACACTTCATCAAATCTCACAAACTAACGATTACTACGATACTATCCCATTAATTACTGTACACGCAATAACGCTTATCCCTGAGTAGCTTCCGGGCCTTGATAAGGTGTGACCTCCATGTAAAAAAAAAAACCTCCCAAACACATAAGGTATATTTAGGTGAAATTATTTTAAAAATCAGCTCAACCGTTTTGTATTACATATGGAACAAACTGATAGACATACACACAGTTCCTTTTATATAATTATACAGATAGAGATATCATAGAAAAACAAAAGTTATGAGATGTGCTGAAGTATAAATAGAATTAAAAATGTCAGTAAATATTTGCAGCAATGTATTCTCATGAAAAAAAAACCCAAACAGTTATGTACATAAAGTTCATTGTAAGTAAATTCGTTTCGTATGAGAAATCGACACCTGCTTAAGCATTCCTTCCCGCGAAAGAAATATTTATTTTTCATTTCACCAGTCTTATTAATAATATATATTTTTAATTAAGAAACATCGTTTAACAAAGCGTGTTTATCGAGGTATACTTAATTAACACACACCCTGTCTGCACATTTCAACACTGCACAAATGACCTCTGTCTACCTTTTGCGGTCATTTGGTAACACGTGGAACTGTATCTAAGCATGAATAATTAATAATTTTGCTTGTTTATTTTTTTTTTCATTATTGCAATTTATATTTATTCATGACTAACGTCTTTATAATAATAACCTTTGTAACCATGTACTTGTATGGGACGCTAAATCGACAAGAATGGTGTAGACAATATCGGGTGAGAACGAATGACGTCACGTATTGATCTGAGTAAGAGAAAATGTTCAAAATAGTTTCCACATGGAAGCCGTGTGAATATGACACTGTAGATAACATCGAACATTTTGTAATCTAAGACAAATACTTGCATCTATTAATATAAAAGCAAAAATGTATGTATGTATTTATGTATGTTTGTTAACTTTTTCTGTATGTTTACAAAAGGCTTTTACAACTTTTTAAAACTTTTGATATCACATGTAAATCGTAATATTTCAGAGTTGTCAACGGAGCTCGCCTGTCTATTTAATTTGCTTGACTTCGAGAAGATAAATATTCAACAGTTTTCGCTCGCCGCATGTCGATTAAGTATTTTCCTATAATTAATTCTGGCGGCATTTTCCGGTTTCGCCCTACCCCCGCGTTCCGCAGTAAATGAAATGCTACTCCGCCGTCAACAGTTGACCTCATTAAGTCTTTAAAACGTGCACTTACCAAATCTAAGTAATTAAATGAATTCAAACGCGTCTCCGTTGGTATGTTGCGGTGGTGCAATGGTTAACGTCGCACGCTTTTTTTTTCACACTTTAATTTACAATTTTGCCTCAAGGTTTCCGGTTCGATCCTCATACTTACGTACCAAAATATTTTTTTTATTTTACCCCCCCCCCCGGAATTTTGATTTACCCAAAAACACACACCTCCAAACACCCGGGCAACGCTGGGTGCCCCTCGCTAGTCTCTATATATAAAAGGCAAAATGCGTGTGCACATTTTATGTATGTCCAGCAAACGCTTTTCGCCGGGCATCTCGCGGGTTGGGTACAATTTCTTAGAAGTTTTTTATATACCGTTTGAATCATAATATCTAGGATTTGTGAACAAGTATCTCGTCTAGATTTATTTACATCGACTTTTACACAATTCTTTCAATTTGGGCCCCCCCTCGTGTGTGTTAAGTTTTATCGTATAAAAGCGAAACTAATGTGATACAAACGCAACTGATCCGGCTTCCATGCCGGCAATGTCCAGAAAGCAATCAGTTTTTGATCAACGTAGGGGAAAAAATCCTTATGTCAGACAATTGCTATTCATTAGGACACTTCCCTTTTTATAGGAAGCGCCCCCCTGAACATTTTGGGGAAAGGAAACCCGAAAAACACTACCCCGAAGTGGATGTTAACTGCGGTATTTCTTTTTGACCTCATTAAATTCAAATGCACGCACCTGTTAATTTGTGTAAACAACCCCCCCCCCCAAAAAAAAAAAAAAACTGCATCGCAGTAAGAGTTAACTGCGCGAGTTCTATGGCGTGATATTTGGCCTGATTATTTTAATTCTGAAATAAATTCAAACGTTTTTCTGTTACTCTCCCTTGCTGGCCGAGCGGGTAAAACATGTCCGCTTTTTTTTTCATACTTTATTTTCCATCTTCACCTCAAGACTCCTGGATTGATCCTACCTACCTAACAAAACCGTTAGTCTATAATATAAAAGGCAAAATGGGTACGCGCGTTTGTGTATGTCCGCGAAACGCTTTTTGGCTAGGGGTTCTCGCGTCGGTTACATTTACGGAGAAGATTCTTTATACTGCCTAGATTGTAATATCTCCGATAAACGAACGGACCTCGCCTATATCTTTTATTTGATTGAATTATTTTTTTTTAAATCCCTGATTTCCAGTGGTTGTTTGTCTTTTTCTGTATAAATAAAACGAAACTGATCGAAACAAAGTTGTCCGCCTGTGACGTTTTGAAGGCAATTAGCTTTGATAATTTTGGGGGAAACCTTTCATATCAGACAATAGCTATTCATTTGAGAATTCCCCCTTTGGGGGGGGGGCGGTTCTTCCCAACATCGTGGGGAACCAAATACGGCAGAAAGCTGAAAGGTTTACTGGCCCCCAGCCAAACGTTAATTTCTGCGCATGCGTGATTCGTAACTTAATTACCAACTCATTCATTTATTTTTCATCGCTAAATTTGAACGTTTTACACCTTCCTTCGCATCATGTCGTATCGGTAAAATTTCAACTTTTCTTTGAATTTCTTTTTCGTCTTTGCGTCACGAGTTCGAGCCTGCCTTCCTACTAACACTTTTTTTTTTTGCTTTATGCAATGCCGGGAACCCAGGCTAATATTCTTATAATAATTAAATACAATTTCATGGTCGTGGAGTTTAAATCAGCCACCGTTTTAAAAGATGGGAGGCTCGATCAGCAAAAATACTTGCATATATAAAAAGATCTACGTCTGTAGCGATTAAGCTAGGTCATGTGTATTTTGCAAATAGTCACATTAAGTGCATGTCAAGCCGAAATAAACGCATTTTTACAAATCAGTTTCTACGTGGAAGCTGTGAGAATGAGAAACGGAAATAATGTAGAAAATATTTGCAACCTTAAAAGAATGTAACTTCAATGTCTCTTTCCGTGTACATCACTCATTTCATTAAGTAAAAAAGTTTAATAAATAAGTAAATAATTGGCCAAGTAAATGTTGGTATCTCTTATTTGCGTCTATTCTCCCCAAACAAAACAGTAAACTCTTTCAAACATGGTTTCGAGGAATGAACGCTGTCCATAATTCAGATTTCAAGTTTTTTAAACGTCTTTCATTTTCATTTCGGTACTTTTTTGTAACTTCGAGCGGAGAACCGCTTGAAATATACAAAAAATAACAACAACAAAATTAAATACAAAAAGTAACATCGTTTTCATGTTTCTAAAAACTCTTATAACTGTAAAGTTGCCGTTAATACGAGCAATGAGAAAATAAATTAATAAAAATCCTGGTCGGCATTTATCTCTCTTTTAGAGAACGTCATTTTTCCGTTACATTCAACACCACTTAAAACGTCTCTCGCTGCCACCTGTCCATTTTAGAGCGATAGAGCCGACTCTTTATCATCTTCGCCCTTACCGCTCTTCTTCGGCGCAACTTTGATTTCTCTTTGAGCATGTGGTGCACTTTTCTCCGTTTTCCTTTTTTCTTCTCGCGCACACTTCCTAACTAGCAATTTTTTCGGCTACTGTTAATCTCTTCGCAGTAAGTTATCTTTCTCTGCTGCTGATACTTGCACACGCGCTTTATGCCTTATGTTACACCAGGTTATAGGTAGTCAACAGTGATAATTCATAAAATAAATAAAGTCATTAAGAGAGCTCAATAAAAAAAAATGTATATTTTATTTATATGAGGACATTTACAAGGTCGCAATACTGGAAATGCTAATCGTTCATACACATGGTCGGTTAAAACCTACAAGTCGTCGTAAGACTTCAAAAATCGTTGCTTCCCCCAGAAGAAACCAGTCATCAAATGTAAAAAAAAATATAAATAGTCCATTTTACTTTTAAAAATTGTTATAAAATTTCAAAGGATTGGGGGGGGAGGAGTTTTTGTCATGAATACTCCAGACATTCAAAATAAAGGTAAGAAGACAAAAAAAAAAAAAAGAAAAAAAAAAGAAATCGAGCGTATTAAAGGTTATCGTGTGATGCGATAACATCAGATGTGTACATGAACCGGACAGGTCATTACGCACTGAGTTGTTTTTAAATTATTATATTTTCGTAAAAAACTGTTATATGAATAAATGAAATAAAAATACCTACCTACCTACCTACATACATACCCTCACATTTTTATATATATATATATATATATATATATATATATATATATATATATATATATATATATATATATATTTCATTTACTCACATAAAAATTAATATACAAAAGCATAAATGTATGCGTAAACTTTAAGTATTTACTTGAAAAGTGCTTAATACGTAGGTAGAGCTAGTTAAGTAATTTATAAAATGTATATGGCGATTAAGCTACACTGAATATTCCGCGTTTCATCCACTCTAGGATTCTTCAGGCTTATGCGCATAAAAGTGGATGAAACGCGGAATATTCAGTGTAGCTTAATCGCCAGATATATGTTTTATAAAGTGTATGTATATATATATATATATATATATATATATATATATATATATATATATATATATATATACACTTTATTGAGAAAGATACAGAAATGAATTACTACTAATTTCCCGCAGCGGCCTAATTTTGTCAAGCAATATCTATCTTACTAACACGATGCACTTAATTTGTTTACTAAGACACACATTTTAAATGTAAAAAAAAAATAGTATTTCATCTTTTTTTATTATCTTTAAAAACATCGATTTCTTTTTTACATCAATTTCTATTTACTCCTCCTTCAATTCTTCAAAACGAATTTGTCTACGAATCACGTCTACTTTCGAACATACATAAAGAAACAGAAAATCGATTCGCTAAAACGTATGATGTATTTATATACATCATTTTTTTTTATTCTGTTCCGACTTTAAAACTACTTGGATTCATCGATTTCAAAATTCGATTTTTTTTTTCAATAAAAAATATTGTCTAGTAATTATTTTGCAAGGCTACTCTTAAATATGTATTTTTGTTCTTAATTTCATTTTAGCTTGTGTTCATTATTTTCGCTTATTTTCTGGTCAGTGCGTAGTTGCTCTATGTATATTGTACTTGCAGACGCCCCCCTCCACCGTCATTGCCCGACCGTAAGATAAAAAAGAAAAATTGATATTTTCATTCATGCAGACTACAAAATTTTTTTACAAAGATAATTTCCTAGCGAGTATTACAATGAACCTAATATATAGTCGTCGGATAAAAATTAAAAATACATATATATGACTTACCTGTGATCAGTAAGAATCGAAACCAAACGTACAACTCTCCCCCCTCATTTCGTAACATTGAGCCACGCCTATACACATATATTTACAAGCGGAAAGGCCCGCCGTTTAAAATCAACCATAAGTTATATTATATAACAGAGGCGCCTTTGAAATTATTGTTTCTTTTTAGAGCACAATGATAAACCTAATACTTTACCTGCTGAAATAAACAATACACAGGTACAAAATAAACAGATGAATAAATAATAATAATAATAATAATAATAATAATAATAATAATAATAATAATAATTACCTCCTCTATATACACTCTTTTTCGACAAATATTACTACTCTTGATAGGTCACGTGCACTGCAAAAAAAAAAAAGCATTCCTTACGGTGAAATCACTATTGCCAAAAGGAAAATCGGTCGTCATCACCTCCGCTATATCGACGTGTACAACCCTGACATGAAAGCGTGTGATATTGACTCTACCAGCTGGGCGCCCAAAGCTAAAGTCCGAAACATCTGGAGACAAACGGTTACCAAAGGCTTGACAGCTAGCGAAAGGTCCATCACAAAATGGGCGAAGCCCAAAAACCTATTCAGAAAGGCCAATCAACAAAATTCAATAGACCATCAACACAACGCATCGATCTTTACCTGCGACGTCTGTAACCGACAACCGCTGAAGACCGTGTTCAACTATCTCCACAGGTGCAACCTCATAGTCTTGTGGACTTACGGATACCAACAAATAATAATAACATTAATAATAATAATAATAATAATAATAATAATAATAATAATAATAATAATAATAATAATTATAATAATAATAATAATTCTGATTTAGCTTATCAACGTTTCTCTGGAAAGGGATGGGATTCACTTCCAGAGGATTTCCCTCAATCACGGCTTCAAACCAGGAGCTTCAAAGATCAAGGGTTTTCCTAAGGATGTTGGTGGTACCTACAATTGCAGAGGTCTGAAGGCCACCTAAAACATCGGGGATTTGTAGTTTTTTCAATTGTCCTTCCAGACGATTGTTATTACTCCTACTGTACCAACTACGACCGGGTTTATTTGTGTTTTATCCCCGTGTATACGCCTTATCTCCAAGGCCAATGGAGAATAATTGCTCCACTTCTCATTCTCCTTCTCTCTTATATTCCTATCACAGGGTACTGAAAAGTCTACAATATGCCAGTTTTTTTAAAGTTTGTCAATGCCCATCAAATCTGGACGATTCTGTTCCAATTGCTTGGTCGTTATGACACTTTTGTCCCACCAAGCAAAATATCAGAGACTTTACCTAATTTCATAAACGAATAAAATGTACAGTTTTTTTTTATTCGTTGTTTCCAAAAAGAAAAGGTAAATTTAAAACGAATTAGAATGTTTACACATACACACAGACACTCTCTCTCACATAATAATAATAATAATAATAATAATAATAATAATAATAATAATAATAATAATAATAATAATAATAATAATGACAATAATTGCGATATTTATAACAAATCAACTTGCCATTTCCGGTGATAAAAGATATAAACGGAATTTCCTAAATTGATACCGTCTTTCTCGTTCCAACAATTGGGATGACAGATTTTGGGAAATCTGAATGCTTATTTCGAAATCGACATACGATATGATTCTACTCACGTGGAAAGTTAGGTAAATATGTTCACAAGCTCCATATGAATATCGCTAAGCACCTTGCAAGAGTTTATTTTATTCTTGTGCCATTTTACGTGTTATTATGTTCATTTTATTCTAAAAAAATCAGTTTAAATAATTATGTAACAAAACTTACTGACGAAGTGCCTTCAATAAGCTTCAAGAGATTTTCCTATGGAAATGTGTAATGATAGTCCCCTTCAAATAATCTCTTCCAGATGCAATACACTTGTGTATCCTCTCAAGGTTCCATTGAAATCCTCTTGTGTAAGCGTGTAAATAACACTCGCCACAGCCTATTTTATCTTCTTAATTGTATCATAACGATAGCTTCTAAGTTTTTCCTTGAGTTTAGAGAATAAACAAAACCCACAAGGAGCAAGGTCTGGAGTCTGGGAAGGCTGAGGAACTGCCTTGATGTCCATCTTGGTCAAATAGTCTGTGACAAGGATGGAGCGACCTTTGGACAGACTTCGTCCAAATCTTCCGCATTTTCAGTTATTCGCAAATAATCGTGTGTACAGTTTCCACACTGACATTAAAGTGTGCAGCTATTGTCTTTATAGTACCACGACTGTCCTTATTCATGAAATCCTTTATTTAGCCAAACAATTCAAGTGTACTGACTTCATCACTCCTTCCACACCTCTCATCTTCCCTCACAGACTCACTGCAATCACTGAATCTCTCATGCCACTCAAAAACTGATGTTCGATTCATAAAATACTGAATCATGACATACGTTTCTGTGTTAATTTTCCAAGTTGAAAACAATTTTATTGCATATCGTTTTTCTAAAGTATCATCCTGTACAGATTACACTTTTGAAGTTCACCAGCTGTTACAATCAGACTTTAGTAGAATATATGCCAAGGCCTGTTGTAGCTGTTCATTTGAACCTGAAATCATAAAACTTTGGTCAGCCACCCCATAACATGTAAAGCTATAACATACTGAATCTTCAAGTGTATAGGAATCTACAATTTTGTCTGTACGAAAGAGTATGGAAACTAATTAAAGGCACCGCGTAGTAATTATATTTTATACTAGTATTTCAGCCCGGCTTTTTCGGACCCTATGTACTGTTCATAACTTGCCCTTCGTGTGAATACACTTTCTGTAAGATTTCAACTATTTAGACTCCAAATTGTCTGAGTAATTTCATAGAGACCGCGGAGGTAAACTGCTTATAAATTGGACGCCAATTTTCATCCCTTAACATTAATTACTTTGGTCTCAAATCAAAATATAAAGTTTTACCCATGTCCAAGTTACCTACATTTAAAATTTCCACTCTATAGACCCAAAATTGGCAGAGATATTTTCTAGATTCAGCAAAGGTCAACTCTTTCAAATAAACATTTTGACAGCCAAATTTTCGCTCCAATACTGATTAAAATGCCTGTTGTCTGTCTGAATATCCGTTATGTGTTAATTTTAAATGATTAGACCCAAGATTAGGTGAGTAGTTTGCTAGACACCGCAAAGGTAAAATCTTTTGAACTTTGGCCTCTCGGGAACTTAAATTTTCGACCCAAATCGATTTTAATCCTTATTCTCTCTCTGGATACCCTTCATGTAAACTTTCAAATGTTTGACCAGAAATTGTCTGAGTAATTTGGTAGAGACCGCACAGGCTATTTTTTAAAAGAATTTGGACCCCTATTATGACCCGTCAACATTTAATGTTTAGGGCTTTAATCAAATTATTAAGTTAGAGCCATGTCCAAAGAACCTATATATAAAATTTCAATTGTCTATACCCAACATTGGCGGAGGAGTTTGGTAGAGTTCTCAAAATTTTAATCGTTGAACTTTGACCCCTTATCGACCGCATTTCTGGCCGAAAGCGCATTACAAAGACTTTCCCAAACCTCAGTACTCTATATATCAAATTTTGAGTCTGTAGACTGAAAATTGACAGAGTTATCGTATCTACACAGACATACAAACATTTTCACTTTTATAGATATATAGATTGTCACAAAATACAACTTAAACCTGGTCCAAATAACACAACAATTAAATTGAAAAGTCCATGAACACATTTGTTATATAGCAACTTTACATATCCCGGGGCGTTATTAATATGTTACATCGCGTACCCTGCTGGCTATGTAAGCCGAAGGCAAGAGCAAGGCGTTTACTTAAAGAGCATAGTTCGCTCATGGTATTTCCAAATTTGTTGAGAAAGACACGTGTGACGTAGCAAATATTATAATCTCTACAACGGTAGGATATGAGATAAATCCGTTGAAAAACAAAACAACGTATTTTAATTGTTTGCAGTCCGCTGCTAACTCTGCCAGGTGCAAAAGGTTTGTCGGTGATCGCATAAATGACGAAAGGTCAAGTGTTGGCATAAGTCGTATTCCATATTAGCGATTTCGGTTTACACGTTACCACACGGTAAGTGAAAGTTCACAGTTTATCAGATCGGTTAAATCCAGTGATTCAGTTCCCAAAATGAAAACGTTAGAGGTTGACTCGGTGTACTTAAATATGAAACGGAAGTCACTAGGCATGAAAGGAAATACGAAACCATATGAAAATATTTTTTGTTTGTTTTACCATTAAACAATAAAAAATAATAAACATTTATTGTTTTTTTATTTCTGTAAATATTTCATAAATACTTTATATTTATTGATATGGAAATCTTTGGTTTAAAAAAATAATTAAAACTTTTATAGTTTACATTTCTATAAAAAACATTTTGAAATATTGAAAATATATTCATATAGAAATAATTATTTTTTTTTTAAATATTTCTATGCTTACAGTTTTCTTTAATAAATATTTTCATTATTAAATGTAAATAAAATCACACTTTATTATTTTTCTTTTACATTGTTACATGACAGTACTAGAAGTGATGAAACTAAAATATTTGTTTCAATTCCATTATATTTATATGGTTTCGTATTTCCTTTCGTGCTTTGTGACTTCCGTTTCGTTCCATGTGTTAGTTACACCATGCCTACTTCCGGCGGTTTTACTTTTGGAACTGAAGTTTTCGATTTAACTATCAACGCTTAGTCGTTGACAACTGATTCGTAGACCTAATGGAAATTCAGTGATGTCTACGATTGGTGGATGATATCGCTCTGCCTGTGTCTATCGGATTCGCCGACATTTCTTGTTCATAGACGGTTTTTCAAATCATCTTATGTTTTAAAAATTATCTTACCCACTTATTGCGACGCTTTCATACAAACCCATTTATCGACAAGTCACGTCTATTTTGGAATGCACATTTTCGAACAAGAATCGATTTTCTAAATGTAAGATTATTAACGTTTTCGAGGACAAATCATTTTGATCTGAATTAATAACATCATATGTTTATTGATTTTAAGATTCCATTATTTTTAGGAAAATTTCTTACAGTGATTATCTATAAATAATTCTGAGCATCCCGTTAATGCCTTTCATGTTTTATTAAATTAAATTACTATATGTATATATATATATATATATGTGTGTGTGTGTGTGTGTGTGTGTGTGCGTATATTTGTATATATATGTATATATATAATGTGTATATATTATATGAACGAATAAAATGAAATTATTATTATATATTATATATAAATAATATATACTATATATGTATATATTAGTGTTGGGACGATTAATCGGAATCAGAATTGGGAATCGGAAAAATCAGGACTTTATGGAGTGTCGAGATCGGTATCGGAATCGGAACAATTATAGTCTAATTTCCGATTCCAAACTGATTCTTTAAAATTTTTAAATCTAAAGAAAAAAAAAGGTCACTTTTTTTTTTCAGATTAGAAGATGTTTCTTTAAAACATAAGGCTAACAATGGGTTATTAATTCCATTTACAGATGTAACATTTATTAGCAGAATTTAATTTACTTTATTTATTCGTCAGGTATTTAGATATAATTTGCCTATGGTTTTTGTAATCGTTTTGCATCTATTCGTTTACACATTTCTATGTGCCCTCATCCGATGGAGTTCATATGATTATTAAAAGTTGTAAGGGAATATTTGGTTGGCGCCAGCTGTACATTGGGGTGTCTGTCATCGGCGTATTCTGAAATAATTAAAGTTTCATGGTACCGCTTTGGGTACAAGGAAATACGTCGAGGCTGTGACAATGTTATTCCAAGCATATTTCAAAACGGATTCCCAAACGTAGCCCGTCCAAACCTAATATAATTTGTTTTATTAGTTTTTATTTTAAGCAAAGTAAATATGTTAGAGTTCACTTGCCTATTCAGTATGACAGATTTAAAAAAAAAATTCGCACTTATACGATAAATGACCACCGGGTGTTCATTAGAGACTTCACACTTTAATATCAAAAGTTAAACATGATTGGATGTTTTTCCTGGCGTCTTTTCTGCCTGATAACAGCATCATTAGAACTATTTCATGTTTTCTTTTCCTTATATTTTGTTTGGGTTTGTGCCCAAGTGAAATATAGATAAAAATCTCACAAAACTTTGGATAGACTAGATTAAAAGAAAACATTGAGAAGTTAGTTAACTTAAGAAAAAAAACTGTCATTTACATTTTATATACCCAAAACATAAGATTCTACCTTTTAGGGGATTATGTGTGAGCAAACTGAAACGTTATTTTAGAATTTAGAATGGGGTTCGTTTTGCATATAAATATAATGTAAACTGATTCCATTTCGGTACATTATTAGTATTTTTTACCATTAATTCTAAAGCTGATCAGCAAAATCATAAAATTAATAATATTTGCTATATTTTTTCGTATTGCCACTCGTACTTAGGGTTAGTAGAATGGAAAGGAGCGTGTTTTTATGACTTTTTACAATATTATATATTAATAAGATGACTGTTGTTTAATTGTTATGGATTCTCATTTAATAAATGATTTTACCAAGAATACTTCATAAGTTTTGGTTCTGGTTTAAATTATAGCTAATGGCACTTAAGCCATATATTTTTTTTATAAATGATTTTACGAGGAATTATTAATAAGTTTTGGTTTTGATTTCGATTATAGCAGATGGAACTCCAGCGATCCATTTTTTTAATAAATAATTTTATCAAGAATTGTTCATAAATTTTGGTTTCGGTTTCAATTATAGCTGAAGAAACTCAAGTTTATGCACCCAAATCATATGGATATATGTTTTTAGTTTTGAAATCGCAACTTCATAATCTACAAATATCGACGGATTAACTCTATAATCGCAACTTTATAATCTATAAATATCGACAGATTAACTCTATAATAATATATACGAAATCTGCAAGAATTCAAATATCATATTTAATCGTACTTTAACACCTACTAGCTTTGATAAATACTTTTGTAATTTTTAACAAGAGGTACAATAATATCAGAGCATCATTTTTATTCATGAATACCAACATAAAAAAGAATTTAGTAAAACTCGACCCCGAAAAACTTGTTAATTTTTGCTATATAGGGAAACTGGTACATTATTAAACAAATATCGATTGGAAACACTTTAATAACCGTTATTGAAGGAATGATTATTTTCAATAGAGACTTCACATCCCATAATATCTTTTAAAAATGTTTTTACTTGTCTACTGTTGTTTTAAAAAAATAAAATTGATTTTTCTAAGTCTTTGCTTTCTTTGTACATTTTAGTGGTTCAATTTATTTTAAAGAGTTTATTCAGTGAAACAAAGTAATGCCGAGTGTAACTTTTGAACAAAAAATTCCAATATGAGAGGATCACGTTCTATGAGTCTCGATAATTGCTTAAAGATAGAAAATTAAGAAAGTGCAGAAGTAAATATAGTTTTAAAACGAGCTCCCTCCAAAAGAAAATAAATTTGTATAATTTTAGGTATTGTCCAAGCCCACTGCTCGAAAAAAAAAACAAGCTATTGGAAGTCGATATGGTTGATTATGTAACAAAACCGAACGGAAGACACGAAAGAAGAAACCATATATTTATTAAAAAAAATACTTTAGTTTTAAACACTTCTTGTGTTATCACGAAACAAAAAAAAAGAACAAACAAAAAAAGAAAACACTTCTTGTATTATCAAATAATAAAAAAATATTTTATTTATAAAAAATAGTAAGTTTAACCACTTTTTGTGTTCACAACACAACAAAAAGCACTTCTGCTGTATGCGGACGGTGGCCATCTTTTCTTGATGAGTTTCATATAACTGTTACCAGATGGCGCTTCTCGGTCAAAAACATTTAAATTATTACTTTTTGCTTAACCTTCTAAATAGTAAAATTATTATTTAGAATTCCTTCGTGACAATGGGAGGGAGCGTTGTTAATATTTTGTTCTTGCATAGTTTTCTCATTTTACCTACCAATCATCGACTATTTTAAACTGTTTATGAAAACCATCAAATAGGGTGTTTTACGAACTGATAGAATTTTGCTTTGGTTAAAATCCAAATAAACCTTTTGTTGTCTTTATGTTTGCAATACATTACAAGGAAAACATTTGAGAAAAACATACCCGGAAATCACCCAGGGGTTTATGTAATAATTTAAAAATTTACGACCCCCTCCAAACCAAAACAAATCCCTCATTAAATATTTGTAAAAAATAAAAAGAATCGGAAGAGGTATCAGAAATCGACTCGGAATCGGAAATTTAGAACAGAATCGGTAATTGGATCGAAATCGGGAAAAAATTTGGAATTGTCCCATCACTAACACACACACACACACACACACACACACACACATATATATATATATATATATATACATACATATATATATATATATATATATATATATATATATAAACGAAAAAATCGAAGGTAATTGTAATTTCTCTCCCAGTTTTCAGATTTTTTAATCATGCCCACATGTAATTTATTTTTTAACACATTGATAGATGGTATTTCTTCTGATGTTTTCAGAGCAGAATGGATTTATTGATTGATTGATATAATAATTAACTGAATCTTTGAGCTCTACAAAACAGGTGCGGTCACGAGTTCCGAATGTCAACTTACTTAAAGTAGTAAATTGGAATATAGCTTTGGAATATAGACTTTTGTCATTTATTTTTAGATGCTCTGTTATTACAGTGAACATTACAAATTTCGGATTTGTATAAATAAACCGTCAAATATAATTAACAAAAACATATTTCCACAAATATATATATATATATATATATATATATATATATATATATATATAGCCAGTAGAGTTTAGTTTCCTAGAAGTACATCCAATGAAACAACACGTGTCTACCAAAATAGTGCTCAATGAGTGAACAGAGCATGTATATTAAAGAAGAGCTGGATTGTTGAGCTGGACTAAATCCGACGACATGAAATAGAATGGAGGTAGAAGGACCTGAATACGCAACGTCTCGCCCGATTCATGCGGTAGGCGGGCTTTTTCAAGTGGTCAGTGACCATCCCTCTTGAAAAAGCCCGCATAAATCGGGCGAAACAGCGAGTATTCAGGTCCTTCCACTTTTATTCTATTTCATATTTTCCGTAACCACAATCAAGGTAAATGTTTCTCGCATTTTTTCCCGTTAGGGATCCCCCCCTCTTTTTTCCTTCTATTCAAAAAATACTACATTGCCAAAAGTGTGTTTATTCATAAAGTCTGAAGAAATGCTGTTTTTTGACAATTTTCAAACGATATAATGCTTGAAACTGTCGAACTGGACATTGAAACAATTGTAATATAAAATGAAATACACTTTTCGTTGCCATCAACACATTGTCTTGAAGTCTTGATTTTGCATACACATTATATTAATGCTCAATTATG
Source organism: Euprymna scolopes (assembly GCF_053919585.1). Taxonomy (NCBI): domain Eukaryota; kingdom Metazoa; phylum Mollusca; class Cephalopoda; order Sepiida; family Sepiolidae; genus Euprymna; species Euprymna scolopes. The sequence continues at coordinate 23,518,273 of NC_136514.1, read as the reverse complement.
AAATGTGATAATTTTGTAGCTTAATCCTTAAGTCAACCTTTGTTTTGGCTTAAAACCTATTAGTATATGAACATTTACTGAATTCCACGAACTCAGTATATTACAAATAAGTTTCTCTCTCTCTCTCTTTCTCTCTCTCTCTCTCTCTCTCTCTATATATATATATATATATATATATACATACATATATATATATGTATAAAGAAAGAAAATAACGATATCAACTATATACTTATATATAGATATTTGTTCATTTATACAGTAAGGGTATACATTAATTTGGGGTGGTGGGTAAGTGACAGCTATTTACACCATGGTATTTGCAAGAATAATGCTTCTCATCAGAATAAGAGAGAATATGTCCTAGGTAGTAAACATCCCTATACCAATGGTAATTATGGATCCCTCTGGCCCTATGTAAGCCAGACATTTCTGCCGTTGAACAGAGAGCACACTCGGTTTCACCGCTCGTAGTGAATATCAGAACTCTTTCACCTTAATATTGTGACCCTTTACCAGGACCACAACTGTAAATTAATATGTATTTGACGTCTAGCGATTGTTACATTATGAGTAATACAAAATATTGGGGCTGTTTGAGGGAGCTTGATTGGTCTCTTTGATATGGAAGTATAGCTTTTATTATCTAATGCAGGTGGGTTTTATATATGCAGACAGTATGTGTGAGTAAACTCTCGGGGAGAATAACGGGTGAGTTCATTAAAAAGAAAACTCCAAAACAATTTGTTGAGCATCATCCTGACAAGTCTCCTCTTAAAGAATTGATCTATTTCCCCCCTTTTTTTAAAAATTCCCCTATATATATATAATAAACACCCCTCTTTGGGTTGAGCACTTTGTAAATATATTTTCATTCGACGCGTATTTTAGCGATTAAGCGAAGCGCACTGTTTGTTTGCAAACAACCTGACAGTTCGAGCACTTTGCGACAGACAAATACTAATTTAAGTGGCATTTCAGGAGAAATATTTACGGGCACTGATTCCAGACTCGATGTTTAGAGCTGCCAACTGTACACGCAATAGTTGTAGGTTCGATCCCCGGCTGAGGATAGGTGTATGTATAACCGCACTGATGAGTTGTGATACAACGGAACAGTACTGTATGCGGATAACTAATAACCCCCCTCTTTTGGTTGAGCAGTTTGAAAATATATTTTCACCCGACGCGTATTTAACCGGTTAAGCCAAGCCCACAGTTAGTGTGTAAACAAACTGACAGTTCGAGCACTTTGCGACTGGCAAATGCTAATTTAAGAGGCATTTGAGGAGAAATGTTTACAAGCACTGATCATTGGTCCGATGTTTTGAGCCGCCGACTGTACACGCGATAGTTGTAGGTTCGATCCACGGCTTAGAAAAGGCGTATGTCTAGCCGCACGGATGAGTTGTGATACAATGAAATAGTACTGTATGTCGATGAATATATATATATATATATATATATATATATATATATATATGACATGGCGATTAGAATAAACTTGAAATTCGAATAAACGAAGATATGAAAGAAATATTTTTTTATGAGTAAAGGTAAGTTACTTTTTCACCTGAGACAGCCATCCTCTTCTGTAGGTAAACGTGGTTTATATAGATAATGATTCAGAGTTCCTCTATTTTCCTTATTCATTAGATGTGCGTGCTATTATTTTAATGATAACTATTTTAAATCCGTACCAATGTAAACACTTGTTTCATATTTTCACTGAAATCATCAGTATGAATTATGATTATGCTGTCAAACTCTAGATTAAAACAATTAATCTTAAGTCAACGTTTAATACTCTTTCGGAACGTATTGAAATTTTTTAGCGATCCAAATAATTACACTGATATAAAGCGAATAGAAATTCAGGTATAGAGAGCTATTAATCTTACCACCATCATGTACGACTCTTAATGCTGGACCATATATACAATACTCGCCATAAAATAGAGCTATTCTCATGTTACCAAAGTCAGGTTTGTTGTAAGAGTCTTTCATGTCGAATAATAGATTCAATACTTAAAAAAAGATCCCTGACTCTGAACATGACAAACATACGAAAAATACATTTTCTAAGGACAAATATAAGTAGTTCCTCAAAAAGTTTTGTATATATTCAGATTCGCTGAAAAATCTAGCTGAACAGATATTTTCCTGTCGTAAAGCAAAAAGGGGCAATGATTGGTTTACATGTGCGAAAGATTGCATTACACATAAAATTTGACAGCCTAATTATAATTGTTGTAAATTACGTATTCAGCATTATAATAGATGTTAGTCAATTAACATTTATGAGTTTCATCCAGATCTTTGCATCGCCATTGTGTTTGATCATTGTATTTCTTCTAACATGAATTGGAAACCAAGGCATTCGCAAACATTTTAACATTTTTCCGAACACCTTAAACCACGCAATTTACCTATAACATCGGTGAAATAAGGAGAACACACAGACACACACATGTCACTATACAATAAATCGCATCGCGAGCTTTTAATTCAATTGAGTTTATTCTGGTACCTATAAACACTACAATAATGTAATGAGTTTTGTTTTAATATTTATTTTTATGATTGCTCGAATTTCAGATATGGCAATTTCCTTTTATCACCATTTTTCTAAAAAAAAACAAAAAAACAACAACAAATTTCCCATTAAATATTTATAAATAATAAAAGAATCGAAATAGGAATCAGGAATCGACTCGGAATCGGAGAGATCTAGCTGTTCTTCCAAAGAATACACACCTATCTCTGAAGAGTTATTTGGTGAACTTCCACTATTTAACAAAGCGCGTGTAAGACATATTATATAACGTGTGTGAATTCAACATATCCCCTTCGTTTGGAATGAGAAGAAACTATATATATATATATATATATATATATATATATATATATATATATATATATATATATATATATATTCTATTCTTTTTTATATATATTTTGTATATCGAAAGTGTGTGATGTTATTTCAGCGCTGTTATGGATTCCGTGTAAAAAGTCCAATTCCACTCGATGAAGAAATGTCACTTCGCTAGAAGTGCCATGTAATATTTAAGGCAAATGGAAAGATGAATTGAAAAATCGATTGAAACTGACATCCATTCGAAACAAACAATTTCACTCTATCGTAAATCGTTTTACTGGAATGAAAACAATACGCCCACAAAATCGGAACGCTAAGTGAACATACGAGAAAGAGCAATCTTCATATATCTTGAGGGAAATATATCTTGATATATATATATGTGTGTGTGTTTGTGTTTGTGTGGGGGGGGTGTTTTGTGTGTGTGAGAGCGCATGTGTGTGTGTGCGTGTGTGTGTGTGTGTGTGTTGGTAGGACAGACGTGTTGTATAAGTGCATGCGACTTAACACTGCATCCAGAGTAAAGATCACATCATAGGATAACGGATTTTTTTCGTTGACTATTGTGACTGAAATATACGTCATAATCGCGTTGACACGCCGGTTCCCGCAAGATCACCGATGTTAAGCAACGTTGAGCCTGGTTAGTACCAGATGGGTGACAATTAGGAACTTCTAGGTGCTGTATGTGCTCTCCGCTTGTCTCGACATTTGGTTCCAGTCGTCTCCTATCTACACTTCATTTTTCACTGGTAATAAACAATGCCGACTCAAAAGATGGGTGGTTTAAAATTGCGCAACTCAAGAATTGCAGGCTCAGGCACCCCTTCGTGAGTATCGCTAGTCTGTCAGAGTCTGAAGGATCCCTTTATTTTTACTTTAATACTGACAAAATGTATTTTTATCATGTTTTCTGTAAGCGTGTGACAAATCTCCCCTTGTATCAACATTAAGTAAACCAAAGTAATATCCCAGCATTTGCTGTGGAAACAGTATGTCAGCCACGATAGTATGTATTTATATATATATATATATATATATATATATATATATATATATATATATATATATATATATATATATATACGTACAATATAGTCAATCAGTATTTAATGCACGAGTAAGTTTAATATTAGTATGAAATAAATTATCAGGAACATTTACCTGGATAAAATTTAAAATAAATAAAATATGTTCAATGCTTGCAAAACAGAAGTTAAGTGATCACTGAAGTTAAAAAAAGTTGAGCCGTACTAGCACCAGGTGGATGACTATTATGGAAATTCCAAGCGATTTATGTGCTCTCAAATTATCGTTCCATTGTTTCCAGTCGTCTTGAACATCCAACTGCAAGTGGTATTTACCAACAGCGACTTAGAAGAGTTGTGTTATTAGATGTCGTTATACTTGTTTCAAAAACTTTCACGCGAAGCAACCTTACAGTGTGTATCTCAAGCAGCCTTACAGTGTGTAGTCTCTCAAGACAGAAGGCGGATGCTATACACATACATATATAATTCTACGTATATAGACTTAGAATACTATAATGTCATTTAAATTATTTTTATAGGTTTTAGCATTTACTAAAAAATGGCTCAATAATGGATTGCATTAATTAAATGGAAAATGCCTGTAATGCACTTGTTGGATCCACATTCTTTTCTTTATTACATTGGTTATTTTTATTTACAGATTGCCGTTGGGAATTAAGATGGTATTATTTCTGACCCTGGTCTTATTGTATTTTAATTTTTTTTTTTTACATTTTTCATCATATTTGTTAAATTTTGTTTTCATCTTTTGCATACTAGTATTTAGCGCTTAAATGATTTAGATGTAATTTTGACTTTTACGCAACAACTATATTACAGTTTTAGATTATCCTTTTTGTTTTGTGCAAGGAGGTATTTTCGCTTACATTTAGGAATTTCTAGTCAAGTTTTATTTTTAGCATCTGGTAATAGAATAACCTCATGGTTGTCCTTCTAGCGACCATTCCGCTGGTCTAATTGCGTTGAGTTCCTCCGGAGCACGAACTGCATCTCGAACTCTCGCAGTCCAGTTTCGTTAAGGAAGCTCAAATGAAAAGCAAAGAACTCCTGATTTCAACGTCGAAGACTAACTACTAATAAGTTTGATATTACTGCAATGTCATACCTGTCAAATAGTGCCGTTCATGCAATTTTTAAAATTTCCATCTTAATTATTACTTCTGGTAACCAGTTTCTCATGTTTAATTTCAACACTACAATTTTTACAGTTGTCATGCAGATATTTATTCACTTCTTAGAAGTGATAGGACGATTTCCATTGTTCCAGATTCCGATAGAGTTACGGATTACGTACTAACTTCCCGATGCCTTGCAAATTACCGATACTGATACACTTTTTTATAACTCACTAAATATTAAGCAATAGAGCTACTATTTAGTTCTGGATTACCGCAAAAGACATCTAAATGTGCAGATATTTTCTCACACGTAAAAATGCGCTTGTAGGATAATCTAAAAACTTATGTTTCACTCGTAGTTTACAGTCAATACACATTTTTATGTGCATATGTATTTATTACGTATCATTATTGTTAACAGTGGAATATTTTTCTTTTAACAAAATCAAATACAAAAGACAACTGAAAGAGACGTATTTGGCATATGAAAATAGGCACGTATTGTTTCCAATTCCGACACCGATTCAAATACCGATTTAGATACCCCTAAAGTTCAGATTTCTCAGATTCTCTTTTCAGTAAATGGTCCCAAGTGCATATTCGTAGTTTAGTATACGTTCAAATTACCGAATAAATTTTCATTTTATTTACGAAGCGTTATTGTGATTTTAATTGGGATAGCATTACCTATTAAAAATTGCAAGATTAGGCTTTTATTCAAGATAAATATAGCATCTAAGTATGAGGCATTTCTAGCTTTGCTGATATGTCTTCTTTTTGATCTTATTTCTCCTTTTTCATATGTATAATTTCTGTAAAGTTTCGCCTCTATATTCCTGTTTTAACGATAGTTTTTATATAATACGCATACAAAAAGAACATAAATTCGCCTGAATCCTCATAATTAAGACATTTGTGAGTATCTTGCTTCCGTAGTTGGCATTAGTTCCCCAAATCTATTTTCCAATTAGGTACTTGAAGAAAAGACAATATGAAGTTAAGTAATATCGATAGATAAAAGTCGTTGTAAGGAACGGACTGATTTACAACTTGGTACTACTAGACTGCATTGGTAATCTTTTTCTTAATTGTTATTTCCCAAATCTCTACATATAAAAATGGAACTGTGTGTATGTGAGTTTGAGTCCGTTCCCTATAGAGTCGAAAACGGCTGAGCTGATTTTTCACGTATTTCACACGAATAGTACTTTATGTGCTAAACAGTGTTTTCAGATAGGTTTTCTTTCGTAGTGTTTCCAATAAGTATCGATAATCGAAAAAATCCGATGAGAAAAGGCGCAGTTAACTCCGTACACAGCCTAACACCACAAGTGCATTTGAGAAGTTTTATTATCGCACAAGCACATTACAGGTGCGGGTTAGAAATGAGTGTTTCTGTTTAAATCAGCATTGCACCATGATATTGGACTTTATCATTTTACACTTGAATTCAAGCCATTATCACCGCACAAACAATGATGCTAGGCACATAAAATTAACAGTAAGTTCTTTGATATGACAAGGGCGCGTTTGAAATAAATGTTTCTGTTTACGAAAAAGTGAAGCATGATCCTTGAATTTTGTATTTTAAACTTAATTCTATGCCATTATATATTTAAAAAATAATAAAATTAATAAAATTAAGAATAGGTTCGCTATAGTTGCATGTAGACTTCAATGTATTATAAACTAAGTCACTGTGAGTATTGCTATCTATCTATCTCTCTCTCTATATATATATGTGTGTGTGTGTGTGTGTGTGTGTCTATCTAATTATCTATCTATCTAGTGATCAGTGGACAACAGATATATGAAATCGTGTATCGACCACATATTAAACTGTGACAGCTCAAATTTGCACCGGAAGAGGCCAACGGAGACTGGACGGACGTGTCGTATGTCATGTGTTCTGATTCGCGCAAGCTTAATTGAAAGTTGCATTTGATACAGCACGAAGACATGTAGGCTAAAAACGAGTCTCCTATTAAGGAGGGGGGTTTCAGAATGGAGACAGAAAAACCAACATCAAGCCAAATATCGTTGGTCGCTATTATGTGCTAACGAATACGTGGGAGCATTGGATTACATAAAATATCACATAGTCTTGGGTCCTGCCTTGCAATGTTCTTTTAAACAGATTCCAATTCCCCCAAGGACTGTTGACAAACCTCCCAGAAGCAACAATAGCAGAAGCAGGTATGTCGTCATATGATGCTTATGTTATGTTATATGTTCTGATACGCATGCATCAGGACATGGACGAGTCACGGGCCGTAAATATATATATTAATGATACAAGGACAACAGTCTGATTCTGAAAAAATACAAAGTACGTATATACATAGGGTATGTTTATGATAAGAACACAACAGATGTTTAATAGTGTCACGTATACACACATATAGAACCCCACCTCGGCACACATACACACGTATAAACTAACGGACATTTCAACTATATTTAACGCATACGTTTATTTGGTACAAATTCTTATACGGTTATATAGACACCTCATCCCGACAACACAATTTCAGATTTGCGTAATGATGCATCATTTTTTATTAAACATATAATGGTGCAAAACTGTTTTTGTACAAGGAATCACATTTACCCATATTAGGGCGAGTATTCGACTAGTTTTCCTATAAAGTGCCGCCATGTTCTTTGTAAGTGGCATATTTGTGGAAAAGATGGAATCTTCTCTTTGCTTGTGTACGAAAACCGTTTCAAAATAATACTTTCTATTTTTTATTCAACCTGACAGATTTAGAGGGAATTGCAAATTGCATTGTCATAATTACTAAAGTTGTGCGTTCACGAGCTAAAAGTGTAATCTCTCTGTTGCAGATATTGACAGTGTGATACTCAAAACAGCAAACCCTATCATTGGCGTGCGTCAGGAGCTTAGATGTGTCACCAAATACCAACATGCAAACAAAAAAATGAACAAGTTAACATTAACCGATACCTAGCAACTATTTACGAAGCCGATACAGTTAGTGACAGCACAATTAAAAAAGTTGGTCTGCTGACTTCAGAGTGTCGACAGAGATGTGAGCGACAAAGCGAGCTACAGGTACCCATGCACAGCCAGCACTCGATCGCTGTCCAAAGTGCATTGTGAATTGTCATCACTATGAAGAAATATAGGAGTTCGAGCACAAAAGTATCTAGCTATGATGGTACTACTTCTGTCTTCCTAGATCCTTAACATTAGTGTAGTTAAAAAATAGGACGCATTACTTTCGCAATCACCCTCGTAATTATTTTTTTTCAAATAAACGTAATGTGTGGTGCGCGTTGCTGTTTAGGTTTCTTTTAATCGATCAGTTTGATAGCGTATAGCATATTTCACACGTAAAGTGTAATGAGGAAACAAGGTTGTATATTTTGCGCATAATAAAAGAAAACAAATCTTACTAATTGCAGCGCCTTATCTGATAGAGACGCAACAAATTACGCTATATTTCATTCGCCAATACGCCAGTATTTTAGCTCTTTTTTATAAAGTACGTCTTTTGCAAAGGAATTTAAAATATAAGACTAATGTGTAAATAATTTAAGATAGTTTTATGTATACGTTATCCTTTAAGAAAAAAATACTTCAATCTTTTTTTTTTATTTGGACAAAATTATTTGTCATAAAATAAGGGCATATTTAGCACGGAAGTCTATTAAATAAAAAAATAAAATCAGGGAAACATAATATGTTGCAGTGTTAACATAGAATAAAACAAATCACGGAAAAACATTGAAATATTGCAAAATAAATTATGTCAAAACATGCAACATGTATAAACGAAACTTTATACTTTACGTTTAGTCGAGAATAGCATTGAATAAAATAACTCAAATTTTTAATATCTACGATATGTTGAACTAAATTAAACTGAAAATATTCTCCATATTTCTACGCTTTCAACCTAGCAGTTGTAATCTACATACTGTCTGTGTATTTGTTGATAAATATGTATGTATAATTTACGCACCGTCGTAACTTGTGCATATACTTGTTTAACTTTAGAGGTGTTCGTGTCTTAGAAAGAGTTTAGTATGTGAATGAGGATGTTTTTGTCGTGTGAATATATAAATAAACACAAGTTAAATAAACCGGACGAATAAAATTACCGGATGATAGTTTTAATGGACTACTGTCATTAAGTCCAAATCCACGTACCTAACTGTATTTACTTCATATGTGCTTTGCCCCCAGAGAAAAGAGTATAACTTGTGTTCCATTGGGGATTTGTGCGCCGGTGGTAAACACTCGTCTTGGTGACGCTGTGAGTAAGGAATTTCCAATTTCGGTGGAACATGTAATTAACACAATAAAACTTTTTATCAAATTTTATTTTTTTTTTCACAGCCTAATGGTTCAGTAGTGTTTGGAGATGAATTTCATAGTTCTCTTTTGATATTATTACATCTTCAGCCGAAGCGTCCTATTGAGTACTCTGATGTTTAAGCATCTAATTTGACCATAAGCAAAAAAAAAAAAAAACTGTAACTAAAACAAACGCTGTCTATTCCAGCTGCTCGTTATTTAATATAATTTGTCCGTAATATTGACATTTCCATAATCCAGTTGCGTATCTTCGGCATTTTAAATTATCTTTAGTATTTTTAAAAATAGTATATTCTTAATTATTTTAAGTTATATTTTTTGTTAAAAAGTCACTATTTCTCAAGGCCCTCACAGGCAACTCAATGATAAGGAATAAGGAGTGTAAATAAGATAATAATGTATTCATCGTTAGTATTGAAAAGTTAGTATACTATACATATATTTTTATTTGTGAAAACTTGCAAAGCTAATTTACTCGCTAGCAATTCATGGGACCCCAATATGTTGCACTAAGATCGATAAAGATCGGTCATTAGTTATGTAACTAATTATGTAATAGAAATGTGTAAATATATAAATATACATAATTAATATATAGGCATATATATATATATATATATTTATATATATATATATATATATATATATATATATAGTTCATTTTGGAAATATATATGTCAAGGGCTTATCGGATTTTTATTCCTTTTTCACCAAGTTAGAAACATTTTTGAAAGATTTTGGCAAACTGATCTCATCATTATCGTATTTAATTCACTGTCTTTAGGGTTTGCTTTTAATCCCCTCTCTAGTATATTTTACGAGCAATAAGCGAACTGCTTAAGAAAAACACATAATACGCGCATGCATATATTTGCGCCTTTCTGTTTTCATCACCTAATTTTTCATACAGGGCAACGTCGGGCACATTTTCTAGCACACACAAACACAAACACACACACAAACACACACAAGCATGAAGCTTTTTATAGTGAGGGAAGTCTTTGTACCGAGACAATCCCTATATCTAACCAACTGCAACATTAAACAAAAAGAAAAGAGCACGCTCACATCATTGAATGCAGTAGTCGCCGCAGGTTTTATATCAGGGGTTTCCTTCACCTAGAGAGGTTGCCTTCACCACGGCTTACTGGGCCCTCTCCACCCATCATGCCATTTCATCCATGACTGGGACTTGGGTTGCTTGGCACCAGAGCATAGGCCACACGCCGGTGGGTCATGTATGCCTAAGCTCCTTTGGAGGTTTTTGAGGGATAACTCAGCATTAGCCTTATATATAGAGAGATATGGAGATAAACATCTGATGTAAATGCTTGTTAACATTTAAATAGCATTTTTGGGTTGGCCATGTATTTTGTAGCTCTGTAGTTAAGAAACAACCTAGTTGATGGAATATAAATGGATTCTAATATGTTTCGATTGATCATTTACAGTGGAAAAGTAATAAAAAGAGGTTTTGGGGATGTTTCAGCTTTAACATTTCCACCAGAACTGACCTGGCAATAAATTATAATATACAAAGCGAAATAGTCTTGTAATTATATTTTCATTTCCTTGTTAATTAATGTACAAAATTAATGTCAAGAGTTTAAATAACTTTTAAAAATAGTCATTCGAATTTATGCAAAATTTGTTAGGATTTAAAACATTATCGTTAATATATATATATATATATATATATATATATATATATATATATGCGTGTGTGTGCATAGACATGCAGTCACACACACACACACATACACACACACACACACACACATATATATATATATATATATATATATATATATATATATATATATATATATATATATATATATGCAGGGTGTTGAACCAAAATTTACAATATTTTGTGACAAAACTTTAACAACAAAGTTTGACTAATTACGTTTCTAGATGGTTAAGAAAATTAATTTGCCACACAGAAATGCATAAGAGAATATGATTTATTTAATGTGGCTCACTTCTTTCTCAATAACTGTTGTCACACGTCCCCTGAAACTTGCACATGTCCTCTTCAAATACTCGGGAGACAACTTTTTCCATTCATGTGTAACAGTAACTTTGAGAAAGTCGACATTGTTCTGTAATGTTCTACTGATAACGTATTCCAAATAGAAAAATCCAGAAGGTTTAGGTCTGGGCCAGAAAGTTGTCATAAACATGACTCCCAAAAATTACTGAAATTTGATTTACAGAATTTTGTATTTTTCTATGCTGTGTGAGCCAGAGCACCATCCTGTGCCCACACATAGTTTCGATTTGGACAGTTTGTTTTTGCAATACCTGATGTCTCGAAGTTTTATAGTAAGTGTCAACATTGATTTTCTCATCAGATTTGTAGAATTTTATGGGCATCTTTTTTAAATCAGAAGCTACAACACCAAAAGACTTAACCTGTGCAGGACGTTTTGTGCTTAATTTCCATTAAACCTCAGCTGTTTATGCCGCGATGTGTCTGTCATTTCTACCGTCTAGAACAGTATCGACAGTGAAGATCTTTTCCTCGGAAAAGATCATTACACCAGAAGAATTTTCCTTAAGCTGTGTAATTTTATGTAATTTTATGTAATTTTCTGGCACCTTTCAAGACTTTTTTTTCTTTTAGAGCATTTTGGTATATAATCTTAAGTTCAAATCATATTTTACTGCATTTTTAACGGTCCTGCTGTCAACTTTAAGTTCGCTTGTAATTTTTCGCATGTATTTCGTTGGATCTTTTTAGCATCTTAGATTCGAGATTTCTGACAAATGTTTTGGGTGCGTTTTTTGTTGCTCCTCCACTTCCAGTTTTTCTAATAATAGTTTTGTTCATAGTTATTTTCTTCTTTACATTGGAAACTTTTTTTTTCGGACACTCCCACTATTTCATTCTAGATATCTCCTTCCGTGAGATGTGTGCATTCAGCAAATCACACACTCTTTGACGTTTGGCCTCATAATTGCACATATGGGTAACCATTTCTGAAAAGATAGTGATAATAATGGTAAATATAGTTATGACATAAACATATGTAATTTTTCAAACAAGTGGCGCAATTCACTCTAAATTTTGTTTCCCCACCATATATATATATATATATATATATATATATATATATATATATATATATATATATCAGCATGCAAAAATGAATGAAGCGTGATATCCGGAAGAAAAATCTGTAAGATCTATCAGGTCAGTCGGAGGCTTTCGTGTTTAACCACATCTGTGATGTATGCGGTAAAATGGCTTTATCCGGAGCTGGCCTACCTAGCCACAAGCGATAACAAAGAGATCAATCTTTCTTTGATGGGGAAAACACTGCGGGGCACAGATATTCTGTTTGCTCTGAGGTCTGTAAATATAGTGGATGCCTGAATCGTCATATGAACGTCCACAGTAGAGCAGCACCAGTTGGCATCCCTCAATCTCAGCTTAAGTGTGATCTTTGCAACAGACAGCGTAAGAGCAGGAATGGTCTGAAGAGTCAGCTTCGTCCCACAGTAGATAGAAATTGATGCACTTGATCACATCTCCATATGTATATATTTATGTGCGTATGAATGTGTGTATATATATATATATATATATATATATATATATATATATATAGAGAGAGAGAGAGAGAGAGAGAGAGCGAGAGAGAGATACTAGCTGTACCCTGCCACGCGTTGCTGTGGCTCAAATTGGCGCAATGGAAAAAGTTCCAAAATGAGAAAAAGCATGATTCTTATAGGTTTAATTTTCCATTTTGCATGGGTACACAGTTTTTGTTGTTCCATTTTCTTAGCTGATATAGAGATTTTCCGGTTTGGTGACTCTTGAACACGTAATATAAATTGTCCATGTGAAAAAACAGTCAGTGTGTAACTGTAAGGCCCACAATTAAAGATTGTTCCCTGTGCTTTGTTGATGGTTATTGCAAATGACATTAAAATTGGAAAGTTCAATTTCCTAAAGTGTAATGATGTATCCGGTGGAATCATAGGAATGCATGGAATGAAGATATATTCATCTGTGAAAGGTCTTGTTAAGATTGTTGTTTATATGATATTGTTTGTTAATTTTTTTACTGCAAGCTATGTGCCATTGCAAAGCTTGGATTGGTTTATATTTCACAACATGATAATTAGTACACAAAATTTCAGTTGCAATACATGCGGTGGCATCACTGGCAAATATAGCTGTTGGATAATTAACCACATTATCTGCTTTCACAACAGTGTCGATGGATTTGTATTTGACTACCTCACTTGGAATTTTACATTGAATAATAGCGTAAAGTTCATAGGCATCTTTGTATTGACCTGCAAGAATAGCTCATCCACTCAGTCAAATGGAATTCTTATAATTCGAATATCTGCAAAACCCTTTTAAACTAACTATTCTTATGATGAAATAAAATTACAGAAATTATAGAAGTTAAAAGTCAAAGAATGTTGCCCTTCACTCTGATCACCTGGCACTTTTTCGTACCCGATTTCCCACAAATGATGCAAAAGTTTTTGTGCGAATCGAACAGTCTGCAACTGGATATGCATATTTTGAGTTAAGTTTAATGTCCTCACATGGAACAAAAAAGTAGAATATTTGAAGCAAGCATTTATTTCATCTTCTGGTGTTGATTGAAGAAAAACAGGTAACATTTGTCTGAAATCTCCTGCAAACAATATTACTGCATTCCCAAATGGTCTGACATTGCCACGCAAATCTTGCAAGGATCGACCAAGAACGTCAAGTGATATTTTGCGTACCATTGTGCATTCATCCTAAACAATAAGTTTGCATTTCTGCAATATTTTTCCCCATATTGGATGTTTTGGAGATGTCGAACATGAGATTTTTGAAAAATTTAATGTTTTAAAGTAGAATAAATAATTCTTCTACTTGGCAGCAAGGTCGCAGGTATTCCTCATGCAGCAAGGGCTAAGGCAATGCCATTTTGTTACCAAATGGCTGCCAAAATCAATTTAATTAGAAAGGTTTTACCCGTTACTTCTGGTGGTGTTCAAGGTAAGAGTAATTTCCAAATAGTTTCTATTCTCACAGTCAGTAAATTAGGTGACTAAAATAGGATTTATCCATGTTTTGACAATGCCTTATTCACTGTAATTAATTTAGGAGACTAAAATAGGATGAGGGATTAGAGATGAACAGATAGAGAGGAAGATATATAGATAGGAAAGAGAGAGTGAGAGGAAAATAGAGAAACAGAAGGAGATGGAGAGATATAGGGATTGATAGATAAACAGAGAGTGGGGAGAGTTAGAAACAGAGAGGGATGAGACAGAGGAAAGGAGAGAGATAGAGGGAGTTAGAGAGAGAAAGGGGCTCAAAGAGAGATGGAGAGGGCGATATAGAGAGAAAGATAGATTGAGACAGGGAAAGGGGGAGATGGATAGAGAGATAATAAGAGAGGAAGAGAGAGGGGGAGAGAAACAGAAGGTGAACTACACTTCACCGTTTGTTTCCTCGTTCAGTAGAGAAGAAATCTTTCGAGACTGAGGCAATTTTAATGTTTTGTTATTATCCAGAGTACCCCTTTTTTTTGGGGGGGGGCTAGATTGTCATCACATTAGAAACCGATCGGGTTATCTGTACTTTCACTTAACAAATTAATAAAAGAAAAACATATTGTAAAATTTGAATTTAACATGAAAATACTATTTTACATAATAGCACGATAACATAAGTGCATATGTGCCACTTTAGGTACTCCTTGGGCGTTGAGTTCCATGGCGACCAGTATAATTATTCAATGGTCGCTCCCTTAGCCCCCCCTTGTCAAGGCTAATGCATGCGCACGCAACATTTTTTTATTTACTGACGTTGGCTTTGGAACTAAACGATTTATTGATAATTCCGTTACCCTTAAACGCATGCCGGAAGATTTAAATTAGTTCATTATTGTTGTAATGAGAAAAAAAAGTTTCATTCAACACAAAACCAAAAACACATATTAATGATAAATGATTTATTATTGTATTCATTGAAATTTACTAATTTTTAAATAAAAAAGTAAAAAAAAAAGTTAATAAAAAAATAGTTGCTTATGTGCGCATAAAATACTTTTTTTTTTTAAGATTAGGTTCACCTTGGAATCACCCCACCCCAACCTCCAAGTCAAAAGAGCAGCTTCCGGAATAAACACCACTTTTGGAAGGGGGGCTATTTGAAAAATTTAACTGATATTTGTTGTCAGCATACCCACCCGAAAATACTATTTAAAAAAGGAGGGGTTCAGTGCCCGTGGCAGAGAAGTAGATTTATTTATCAATAAAAGCTGCGGAGAAGTAAATTTATTTATCAATAAAAGTTGTCATTTAAAAAAGAAAATTGTGGAGGTGGACCTAAATGTAAATAATTACCCAAAAAAGTATCCCGAAATTTATTGCAAAAACGTTTTATTTTCGCACTATTCAATAATTTGTTCATCCGCACATGTAAATTAAAAAATATTTGTAAAAGTTATCAGTAAATTATTTAGTTTTTTTTTAATTAATTAATTTTTTTTTAAATTAGGTCCACCTCCACAAATGTTAAGAACGGCTTTCGGAATAAAACCCTCAACATCTCCATGTTAACAACGGATTTCGGAATAAACACCCTTTGGGGGGATAGTTAAAAAAATCGATAAAAGTCGTCATTTAAAAAAAATATTTTAAATCAAATGCTTGTAAAAGTGAGAAATTATTAATAAATGTTTAGTAACATTTTTCGGTGCTAATGCAGAGCGTGATCCGCGCTATTTTTTTAAATCGTGTTTTTTTTTTATTCAAACCAATCTTATATCGAAAAACAAAAAAAAACTCCAAAAGCAAGCGAAAAATTTTTTTTGGCCTTATATAATAAAGAAAAAATATGTAAAATAAAAAAAATTGGAAGATAAACAAATAAATTATGTTTTTTTTTTGTTTTTTTTTTTACTTACTAACCAGAAAATGAAATCTTTCGTCAATTCGTGGCTGCGAAATGAACCGAACCGGAAGTTCAGCTTTATCAAGAGAACAGATTCACACCACGGTTAAAAAATATATGTATTTTATTTAATATTTTAATAATTCGCGAGGTAAATTTATTTTAATAACATAAAAACATGCCTCGACTCTGAAGATGGGTTGTCTGAAAATTTCAAATAAATTGGTAACGTAGAAATATGGATTTATTCGTTTGGAACGAACCAATTTTACATTTATATATATCTATATATATATATATATATATATATATATAATAAAAAATAACAATATTTCAAAAGTATATGAAAATATGAAAATGAATGAATAATCAACAATAAAGCAATGGAAAGATGGTCTTGATCTGTCAAGAAGTGACAATCACCATATATATATATATATATATATATAGAGAGAGAGAGAGAGAGAGAAAGAGAGAGAGAGAAAGAGAGAGGGAGAGAGATCTTGTTAGAATTTAAAACAGCATTGTTAATATATATATATATATGCATATATCTCTATCTCTATCTCTCTCTATAAATATATGTGTGTATATATATATATATATATATATATATATAAACATACACCCATACATATATATATATATATATATATATATATATAAACATACATACATACATATATATATATATATATATATATATATGGCGAGAGCGAGATTCATATAGATAGATATGCATATATGTATGTGTTTGTATTACATATATATAAATGTAATCGATAACGATTCATGTATATCTTATAACTTTTGCAATGTAATATTCTGATTGACACATATCTATTTTGTAAAATAAATTCGGAATTAAAAACTGCTGTAAAAAGGCTATGCGTTAACCATTTGTCTCCATAATTTATTTTACAATTTTCAGGAAATTTCTAAGCACACTATGTCCTATATTTGGATTTGCTTTTGTAGTTGAGATTTGAAGACGTTTTAATGACGCTAGTTGAGCTGCAATATAACAGTAGGTGTGCTTCATAAAACGTGTCAGTTTCACGTAGTCTCAGAGAAAATGATCACTTCAGCTGCATTAACAGGCATCACTGCGTAAGATTATAACGACTTGCATTGATTTGCTAACGGTGTCAGTGATAATTCATTTCTGTCGAAATCATGAAGGAAGTCATTCTACCGTGCATTAATCGATTGTCGTAACACCAACTTATGACTTCATCATCTTTGACAAATTGAAAAAAAAACATTGCAACTCGGAGTTCTTGCATTTCTCGTCAAGCTCCAACAACACTCAGCATGTCTCAGTATGTAGTCGTTTTTTATATGTCGTTCAATTATAATAACCCAACAAAAATATCCGTAACCACTCTTATAATAAGCTAAATTCAACCTCTTTTTTGTAGAGATAGTCATTGGTTTGTGTTCTTTCTATGCTGGCTTATTCACTCTTACCTGCTTCGTTGTACATTTACATGCAAAATTATAAATGTGATTTGAACAAGTATATTCCTGGCCATTCTCTAATCAAGTTAACCTGCCCTCTAAATTTGACCTAAAGGTAAAATTTGCTTCTTAGGCATCAATTACAATTAGAGCGCCTTGGATGAAAATCTTTAATAAAACAAATAAAGATTACATATGACAATTTAATATTTACCTTTAGCATTACACAACATGTTTCCGAAATGAAATGTTGCAGACCAAATTATAGAATCTCTCTTTTATATAATTGGACACTTATTACACCAAATTTCTAAATACAATTCACTAATGTAAAACTGATTCACATATAATTTATGTAAATGGAATAGAATATTACCGTGTATTTTTTTTAAAACTAAGTTGACATGCACAATTCTTGAGAGACCCTGTTTTGTCGTGCGGTAAATTATTGGTTATGTTTACTTAGTGAGAAAAAACGGTTAGATGTTCAAGATCCTGGAATTTGGAATATGAACTTTTGCCAATTATTTGGAATATATATATATATATATATATATATATGTATATATATATATATATATGTATATATATATGTACATATATATATATATATATATATATATTGTAGCTACAACTGATCACGCGTTGCCATGGCTCAGTTTGTTAAAATGGACCACAAAAAGTAAAAAAAAAGTCAAAATATATGTTTGTTATGTTTTTTTTTCTGTCAATATTGTGGATACACAAAAATTTGTTGGTGTTCCTTTTTCTGTGAAGATGTAGAGAGTGTCTAATTTGCCGACTGTAGAACAGGAAACATATACTTGTCCATGTGAGATGCAATCAGGCTGCATATGTAAGTCACACAAATATAAAAATGATCCTTGAACATTCTTATTAGTTATTGCAAACGCCAAACGGATTTTGTGCAATATCTTAAATCAAAATGGTATATCAGTTGAAACATTCAATGCACGTTTGCTGTCGTTTGTTTCTAAAACCTACAGAGTGGAACACATTAAGGTTTAATTTTACTATAGATATGTATGTTAGCATGCGCTGGAAAATCTCGTAAATTAAAATACTTAGCAGATTTTCTTATCATTTGAACGTACAGTGTTTTATAAAAATAAGCCGATAGGGAAATTGAAAATAAAACTGTTTAAAGACTACATCAGCAATATTCCTTTGCAATATTGAATTTTCTCAAATTATATCTGAATTTATTCACGGAAAATAGCAATAATATACATAAAATACCTGAAATTAATTATAACGTATAGAAACAATATCAATGTTTAATATGTTTTATTCATTTAATAAAATAAGATAAAATTTAAACAACGATAATTCCATAAAGGAATGTAATTAAAGAAATGCTTAACATTTTATTGATTTTTTTTAATATTGTAACTCTTTAGATATCTAATTATGAATTTAAATGAAAATAAATATCTGATATTCCAGGAATCTATTTCCAGTTGCATAGTTGCTTGATATTTTCCCGATAGTAAATTAGAAGCTGGCTTTATATTTAAATTAACTGTTTTAGAATTTTTTTTATGTTTGCAAAGTGAAAACCTGAAGACTCGATCTATTTTTTATGCAATAAGTGAAACTGATTTTCACCCTTTTCAGCCATAATTTCCATCATAAAAGTTAACCTGCAATTGACGCACGAACATAAACACACCCATGAATAAACCTGTCCTTCGAAGTCCAATTGGGCTGACAAGCCATAAGCGTGAGAAACATTGTTTATTTGAAAGTCGACTATTTTACGGCAAAGGGTAAGAAACAGTCTTTTACGCTGCGAATTAGATTCGAACACTTAACAGCATGATTCTGTTATCGTATTTACACGTTTATTACGATTTTGTTAGTTTTTCATAACACCCAACTTAACAGGAAAATCTCCAGCTATATGTATGCTAATCTCAGTCAGAAGAAATGATCTTCCTCCCCTAAATTACACAAAACCTTGTTCATATTGTTTTTCTTCTTTTCCATGGTAAAACTCAATCGATTTTCTGCAAAGTTTAAAACAAATAAAAGAGTTTTCTTCTTCTCTATAAAACTGTTAAACCAAATCTATAGAAATAGTTTTTTTTTTTATGGAAAGATACTAGCATTTCAGCCCGACGTTGCCCGGGTGTTTAGATGTGTCTATTGAGCAAAAAAAAGAAAAAGTGGTAGTTGGAAGGCAGGCTGGAACCCGTACCGCTAAGGAGGAAAAGAACTGGAAAAAAAAAACTGACGTCTTTGTTGTTACGACCGGAAGTTACCTCTGTTTAAATTAAGGTTAGAAAATCGAAAGAAACGATGACTTTCACAACTATAGGCGAAAAAAGCGACCCCCCTATAGAAAAGTGCCCAGTTGAAGGTGAAGCCAATTTTTCGATATTTGTCGCCTGAAAGGTCGATCTTAAAAACGATACTGATCTTGGTAAAATCCCTCGCCTCTCTCAGAAGTTGTAGGCAGACATGCAAGCATACATACATACATTTATATATTGGTAACTAAAAATTTTCGACCCAAACCGATTAAAAAGCTTGCCGTATATCTGAATACCCTTTATATAAAATTCCAGATTTTTAGACCAGCAATTATCTGAGTAATTTGGTAGATACCGCAGAGGTCAAATTTATTTTTAAAATTTGACCCCTATTATGACCCCGTAACATTTATTGTTTTGGGCTCAAATCAAGTTATATATATATATATATATATATATATATATATATATATATATATATATATATATATATATATATGTGTGTGTGTGTGTATGTGTGTGTGCGTGTGTGTGTGTGTCTGTACAAGGAACCTATATCTAAAATTGCAATTGTTTAGACCCAAAATTTTCGGAGGGGCTTGGTAGAGTTCTCAAAAGTCAAATCGTTGAACTTTGAACGAAAATCAATCACAAAGATTTTCTCATATCTCAGTACCCTGTATATCAAATTTCCAGTCTGTAAACTTAAAATTGACAGAGTTATTGCGTAGGGAAATGTACACAGACACACAGACACGTTCACTTTTATAGATATAGTGATTGAAGAATGCAGATGTTTACGAAACATAAGCGAATTCAGTATTAGATAACCCAATAGTGTTGATATGTCTTTAAATAAAATAAACGAACTATCAAGTCCGTCAAATCGTGACTCAGTTACACTCGAGTGTTGTAATTCATAAGATTATCGTCCACCTAAACCATTCGGCAATACTATGCACCGTATGATAATTGGAATTTAATGCAACGCTTTTTTCCCTAGCACTTATGAATAATCTTGAACACGAAATCAACGGCGAAAGCTGAGCAAATATATATATATATATATATAAATATTTTAAGCCCCCCTCTTTGGGTAGAGCAATGCCGTAAATAATCTCGTTGTTTGTTTACAAACTAGCGATTTGAGCACTATAAAAGTGGTGGCGGGTGTCCATTTAAATAGACATTCCGACGAGTTATTTACGGGCGTCGCCTTCGTGATCCAGTGGGAGAACTGCCGACTGTAAACACGACGGTTCTAGGTTGAATCCTTGGTCAAGGAGCGATGCTAGTCTAGCGGCACTGATGAGTTGTGATACAACGAAACAGGACTGTATGTCGATGACTATAAATATATACATATATATATATTTATATAGGTTTATATATATATTTCTGTAGAAATATATTTTCCTTATTATATATCAATCCTTATATAAGAAGCTCAATGTGACTACTGAGCAATATATAGAATAAATGAGAACAATTTATATTCCAAAATTCATGATGTTGACAATCTTATAGTTTATTCCTTTAAATCGGTTGATTTATACAATTCTTGACAGTATCTGTGCCGTAACTCAAAATCAATCACTTAATTATTATATCAATTAGTGAATCTATTATACCCTTTACTCATCCGAACAAATAGCGACAATTAATCCACCAAAAAGGAATTAAAATGTGATTTAACATGGTGATAATCCGAAAATTGGAAGAGAATCTGCAGTTACCTTTATATTTTTCCATAACGCCATATTGAATATATATATATATATATATATATATATATATATATATATATATATATATATATATATGTCTATGTTTGATGGCGTGCGTTTTCACATTGTTTGTGCTTTGCTCTTATCTACGGCGTCGCTATGAACAATACCGATCTGCATTTTTTTGGTCAGATATTTTTCTTATCTTTGCGTATGGTGGTGTGCAGAGCTGAGGTTGGGTTTTACGAAGTAGCAAATGCAATATATTTCGGGACAACTAATATTGTTCAGTAAATATCTCTTGAATTATTAGCTCCAGCTGTCAATCAATCACTCGGAAGACGGAGGTGTCATGAAAAATGCCATGTTATCCCGTCGGGAAACTCGATCGAAGAATTCTTTTTCCGGTTGCAAAAAAAAAAAAAAAAAAAAAAAACCCTAAGAAACTGAGAAGGTTTCCAAAAATTATATAAACTTAAAGTTAACAATAGCATCGTTTAAGTATAGATGGGGAATCAAGACATCAAAACTGATATTTTGCATCTACGTCCATTTAACCTGCGGTTTTATCGATAAAAATCCTGTTTGCGACTCGAGCTTTACTGTGCGATTGATTTCATCACCAAGTAATTGTAAATTGTATGACCTACACAATAGCGTGTCGTTCCCTGACTGCATTTGAAATGCCTTTGTCGATTTGTTGTTATTTGAACGGTCAACAAGACATTTTTATTATGCATGTTAAATATTCAATTTTCAAAGGTTACGTCGCTTCGAGATGCGCAAATACCTTTTTGACACCACTTATCAGGACCCAGAGGCCACTCTAGGATAAGGCTTAATGGGTATACATTAGTCATTGTGATTTTAGCGTAGTAAACATTAGCGAGAACTTTGTAACTTGGATTACTTGGGGGGGCGGTTCAATAAGAACTTTATACGTTGGACTTGAAGACAATCAGATTGTAGTCAGCTGGAAAGCAGGCAAACGGAATAGTACCACAGGCGAGTATTCAAAAGAAAGAAACCCTGTTCATGGAATCTACGTTTTCGTGTAGATAAAGAGTGTGGGAAATTGTTGATAGTGGTTCTGGGTAGACGAGTTGTTTTCGTGAAAGTCTAGCGAGGAGGGACTATACATTGAAGTTCAGATAAGCACCTGCCATGAAAATAACGCTAAAGCAGGGACAGTCTGGCTAAGTTTCTTCTGTGGGAGAGAGGTTGCAGGGAACAGAAAAGGGCATCCCCCAATTAGCTACGAAGTCTATTTTGAACTCTGTCAAGACAGGATAAGCTGCTTCTAGCAGCTCCAGTGCAGATGTGGCAACAGTATTCCATCGTTGGCCGAACCTGGCTTTTATATAGGTAGAGAATTGCATCAGGAGTGAGATATTTACTGGAGAGGTGGAAGGATCCCACCATTTTTACAGCGACATTGGTAATGGATTTGATATACGTGTTCCATATCAGATCGGGAGTAAAGGTCAAGCCCAGAAGCTTGTCAAAACGTGAAGCCTCCCCAAGACGAGAGCCATTCGTTTCGATTGATGGCAGCTGCGCAACAGAGCGTTGATGATGTAAAGAGAGAAGCTTGATTTTAGATGCATTAAAATTAACCCCACTTTTTCCCCATTGTACCACGTGCTCAAGATCAGAGGCGAGAGAGTCAGAGAGAACTTGGTCGTTTACGGTCTTCGACGTGCTACCATAGATGGTAGTGTCTTCAGCATAAATGTTTACGAATGATTTAAAGATGTGGTATGGAAGATCATTAATGTAGATCAGGAAGAGAGTTTGACCCAGGATGGACTTATGAAGGACTCCAGCCTTAATATAGAGAGCCTCTGATTTCTGCACATCAAACACTACTCTTAAGAACGTATCAGAGAGAAATGATTTAATAGTTGAGAAGACATTTCCAACTATACCATGACTGAAGATCTTTATGCCATACCTCAACAAAGACCTTTGATACCTAAAGAGCAAATATCCGTGAGAGGAAGCCTCTGTCGAGGGATTCGCCAATCCTATGAGATATAACTGTATGCAGATGTAGCAAAACGGAAACCATATTGCATGTAACAAAGAAAGGTATTTTTGCTGAGATGGTCGACTACTGCCTTAGCACAAATTCCAACTCATGATGCGTAGGAGACTTATTGGTCTGTACTGAGAGGGAAATGAGCGATAACCTGAGTTTAAAATACAGGGCATACTGATGAGCTTTTCCAAGGTGTTTGGAAGCATTTCTCCTTAAGACAACGCTTAAATATTTTTTAAGTATGAGCGCTAGTTCCGGTTGAAGCCTTTTGAGCACTGTTATTAGAATGCCGTCAGCGCCAGTTGCTTTACTGGAATCAAGGTTTTTGATTAGCTTGGCAACATCACGTGCAGATATTTTTATGTCACATAGCATGTTTTCTGATATACAAGGAAATACTGGGGGTTGGCGGCCTTGGTCGTAAAGGGTAGAATTAGCTGCAAAGTTATTGGCAAAGAAATTTGCTTTGTCTGATGCTGACGAGATTAACTCAAGTCCATTGATGACAGTTGGGATAGAGCTCACACTTCTGTTGGGGATTCTGTTTGCTATTTGCCAGAACTGATGGGAAGCAAGCCGCTGCCCAGCTACCGTGGATTTGACAGACTGAGCATACAACTCTCTTACCTTCTTTATTACTTTTTTACAGTAGTTGCTGGCAGTCTGGAAAGCAGCTTTAGTCTTAGTACATCTATTACGTCGGACGCAATGAAAAAAGTAATTTCTGTGCGCAATTGCTGCAGCACATTCTGGGGAGAACCACGGCTTGCTGTTAGGTTTTTGCTGGATCTTTTTCGAGGGTATGAAACTGTTTATATCTACAAATAACCATTCCGTCAGATCTTATACTATAGAGGGGACATCCTTTTTAAACATGGCGCGTAGAGGTAGGTCTGATATAAATGTACGGAAGCTATCCCAGTCAGCCATAGAATATCGATACACTGTACGAGGGAGAGGTATGTCTGAAGACTTATTACATTTTTTAATCTTAGCTGATACAACAGAGTGATCGAAAGATCCCAGTGGAGACTGAACGGAAGATGAGCACAGCTCAAGCCAAGTTGTGAGAAAGAGGTCTGGGAGACTTGTATACTGACCGTCAGTGTCGGGAAGGCGGGTGGATTCTTGGAAAATCTGAGTGAGATCCTTAGCAAAGGAGAATCGTGGCAGAACCTCCCCTGGTCATCGGTCTTCTTTGAGTGAGTAAACCATTCCACGTTCTCAACCGTTTGAACTTCATTAATTACAGCAAAAAATCACATTTTACACTTAGGCTTGACTTAGCGTTGAACGAAATTTTCCTTGGCTACATTTAAAATATTTTAGTTTAAATTTAAAGCGTGATTTTGCGTTTAACGGAATCCCCATTGACTACATAGTAAATATTTAATTTTTAAGTCACGCATGACTTAGCATTTGACGAGGCATCCTTGACTATATTCCCAAAATTATGCAATAACTCAGAAAGAATGGCAACCTTGGTTGAAGTGAATGTCCCTTACGATGGTGGTCTGAACAGAACTAAAAGAGAGAAACAGACAACATACTAAGGTCTCATGTATGATATGAAAAGAAACTGGAATCTTAGGGAGATATCAATCATACCAGTTATCATAGGTGCTACAGGACTTATGAAGAAGAACCTGAAGTCCTGCCTAACTAATATTTCTGGTGAACTAAGTGCAAAAGAGATCAAGGCAATTGCACTTAAGGGAACAACGAGGATACTAAAAAGAGCTTTCTGTTGGTTTTAATAAAAAGCAGGCCAATGTTGGCAGCTAGTTTGGCTGCCCCATACCCAGCATTATAATATTCAAAGCAAGAAAAATAAAACACAAAAACAATTATAATTTAAACGCGAGCATTACTTAATGAGGAACAATTCCATGTCTGCATCTAAAATGAAATTTTCAAATTAAGCCTTATTTATCTATTGGAGTGGCGTACAGTGACTGCATCTAAAAATTACATTTCTAAATACGTCGTGGCTTAGCGATATTTGGAAATTGCTGTAAACTATTCATGGACAACACTCGTCTTACTACAATGATATTATCAATTTAATCCTGGCATATCTATTAATGTGATCTCGCTTGACTACATTTGGAAATTATATTTTTAACTTAACCGTAACTAACCGATGAGCAGGTCTTCACTTGATTACATCTTAAAAACTATATTTTCAACTTTAGTATCACATAAAGATGGACTAGTCTTTCCTTGATTAGATCTTAGAATTTTATTTTCCACTTTTTAGAGTGTTATTCTATAAATGTGCAAGGCATACGAAAAAATATGCGCTATATAGAACCTTCAAAATTCTCAAAGAAAATTCCAAGCATTAGAATAACACACCTAATTTCTTAATGGATAACTAATACGTATATACAGTAGAGCCCCGGAATACAGTGACCCTAGAATACGTTTTTTGTTTCAGTTTACGATGTGGAATACGATGTTTTCCGGTCCCCTGTTACGGCATTTCCCCCGTCTTACAGTGTTATTTATAATGGTATTTAATTATATCTATGTATATTATATACTGTAATGTATTTTGTTACTACTTTATAATGAACTATCCCGGGGTTCTACTATACGTTAAAACTTTTTAAAATGCTATTTAAAACTGAGAGATGAGAGGCACAGAGATCAGCTGATGTTATCCAGTATAGAAAAATGTTAAAGATTAATTAAAAATATCCGTAAGAGACCAGAAATACAATTTTTAACTTATGCTTTTCAGACCTAAAACAGAATTGGACTCAAATAATCATTTTAAAATGTTTGAAATACGTCATCTTCTTCTTCTTCTTCTTCTATTATTATTATTATCATTATTATTATTATTATTATTATTATTATTATTATTATTATTATTATTATTATTACTACTACTACTACTATTATTATTATTATTATTACTATTATTATTATTATTATTACTATTATTACTATTATTATTATTATTATTATTATTTCGGAATAATAATAATAATAATAATAATAATAATAATAATAATAATAATAATAATAATAATAAATATCACGTATCTGTTTAAATTCATGCATGTATGTATGTATGTATGTATGTATGTATGCATGTTTGTATGTCTGCCTAAAACTTTCGAAAGAGGCGACGGATTTTCACAAGATCAGTATCGATTTAAAGCACAGCACTTCGGACGACAAATATCGAGAAATTGGCTAAAAACATTATTTCTCTTCACCCTCAAGTTGGAACTTTTCTATAGGGAGGAGTCGATATTTTTAAAGTCAATCCCCCTCTTTTGATTGGCTAACCTTAATTTAAACCTTCGCTACTTCTGGTTTGGCGATGGGTGCAACGGCAATGACGTCACGTTTTTTTCACGTTCTTCTCCTCCTTCGTGGTACGGGCTGGAGCCTGCCTGTTTACTACGACTGTTTTTTTTTTTTTGCTTTCTTTGCTCAACACACCAGCAACTTCGGACACCCAGGCTAGTTTAAATATATACGCGACCTGCCGTGATATCAAACTAAGCGTGGTGGGGGAAAAAAACCAGTTAAGAGAGGTAGAATCATCTAAAATTAAAAGTTTGCATGACGGACCAATTATAGATATTTTTTCTGAGAGAAAGATGTAGCATCCGGTCTAATGTTACATTTCGTCGGTTCTATCTTAGGTCAATATGGGAGAAATCCTTCTAGACTGAAGCAATTTTAATTTTTTCGCCCCTTTTTCACACGATGGAGACATTACGAGGCTATCACTTATTTATCGTTTTCGTTTCCATGGCACGTGCCTCCCTTAATGATATTCCCGCTGCAACACATTCATGACAAACACTCGACTTAATACAACCATAGTCATCATTTTTCCTTACTCTCTATCTGTGTTTTAAATCCAACGAAATTTCACGAGCAAACTTTCCTTGCGAGAAGTGTTCGTTTGTAAAGCACAATACCGCAGGCTTGCTTTTCAGCCTACTATAACATAATTGTTTTCACGTCTCACGTAAACAAGGTCTTGTTGAGCGGCCATCTTAAATGATTAATCTCAAGCAAATATCCTTCATTACGGATTATCACGACGTTGTCTGACCTGACACTAATTACACCTGATTCTTAAGTGGCCCCGAGCCTTAATAAGCAGTAACTCTGTAATAAAAAAACATTCGGAAGGACAATTTTTGTGAAGTGGTATAAAAGAACATTAAGTTTATTACAACCTTCATAGGGGATTAAGTTAACAGGGATGAAAGGGCTTTCAGAGGTGATTTGACGAGCATAAAATCAACAGGTTCCATATGCGCGTATGGCATATAAGACAACATAGACCTGTGTGTCGTGTCGCCCAGAATACGGGTGAGGCACGCACACAATATGTGGTATTAGACCAACTATCGATTTATCTTTTCTCTCTCTACGCGTATACGAAATGATCTCGTCTCTCTGATGTTTTCTGTAGTAACATTTTATGTAAAACAAATTCTTTGTACATCATCGTGTACGCCAAAACGTTCATCTTTACAAGTGAGCTATTGCCAGTCAGCAGTCGGGTAACGATGGATGAATGTCGTCACCTTTCAATGCGTGAGTGTTCCCCTCTCATGATTGTTAATTTTCTCTTCAACTAAAGACTACTAAAAAGAAAACGCAATACAGAATTGATATTTTAAAAAATTTTATTTAGAGAGATTACGCACAAAGGGAGAGACCAGCAGGAATAATTTACTGATTCATTATTTACTTAATTTTCGTTTTATTAACTTGATGATAGTGAGCACGGACAGAGTCTGGTGCGATATTCACTGAGATTTCTGCATTGTCTGGCACATGTTATGTGTACCGTTCCCAACAGGCAAATGACTTTTAGGAAAATCACTTAATTTCTCTCTTCGAAGACGTGACCTCATCACCTCCTAAATTCTGAAACTTGCATTTCTAGCGCGTCCTGTTTATCGAGCCACTCATTGTTCCCGTCTCTGTTCCAATCACGTCATATACAGCTGAGCATATTTCCATTTATCGTCAGGTTTTCCTGGCATTGAATAAAATGGCCCTCGTAAATATCTATTCCAGTTTCATACTAAAAATAAACGAGTTCAATCTGCGCGCATGGTAAAGTAGGCACTGTTTGAAACATAAAAGTGGAAGATTCAATACTACCAGACAAAGCTTCTTTTTTTAGTGAAAACGAGATCGCGTCTAACAACGCAGCAAATTAATACAAAAAAATAAAAATAAAAAAAAGATTCTCGAGAAGTCGAAAATAAATACGTCAGATTTCTTGCTGTCTATTGGAGACAGCCATTTTCATCTTGACGAGAAAAAGACAGAAAATGAATGTGATTTCATTCAAACTGAATGTCTCAACGGTGAGCTTTAGAGATGGAAATGTTAAATGCAAGTGTAAAAATGGATGATAGAAAAAGGAAATATTTGATACTCAACATATCTTATTTTGACGTGCCATTATTCTTATTTTCAGGAAACGGGTGACAATAAATCCGCCAAACATACCCATAATGGAACTGCTGCCTACGGGGAAATAACACCTATTCATATTTAAACAGAATAGATAAAATAGGAAACAAATTATGTAAAAGAAAATCGCACACACACAAACACACACACATATATATATAAATATATATATATATATATATATATATATATATATATATAGAGAGAGAGAGAGAGAGAGGTCCATATATATACATATATGTAACATGTTTTTTACAACACAACTTTCTACTTTTAAAGTTTTCTTTTAAACGACATACATATAAACACACAGACACACACATACACACACATCTATATATATATATACATATATATATACATATATATATATATATATATATATATATATATATATATATATATATATATATACCTTGGATTAGGTCTCCGCTAATCGAGCCAGAGATGTCTCGTGATACGGGGTTCGAATCGTTCGACTTGTAGTAATCGTGACACCCTGCACTGAAGATTCCCGAAAGGATGAAACACTAGTGTCTGTAGGCATTTAATTATTATAGTAGAAAAATAATTATATATATATATATATATATATATATATATATATATTCAAATGCTCATTGGGAGAATGTAACTCCGAAAAAAATGCATACATTGGGCATACAACGACAACATTGTCCCGGCGAATAAACATGCATCAAAATTATACTAGTTCTATATATAAACATTTGATAAAAGAACATAATTGTCCCCCTCCAATTTTAGAAAGGTCCTCGTTGTCAACACAAAAATTATACAGCATGAAAATATTAAAAATTAAAAATTCTTGAAGCGTCATATATTAGAACCCTTCAACCTACTATAAATGATATCGCATTCGAGAAAAACAGTAACGTTCTAAAATGTCTTGCGTAGTTCGTATTGAACGGACTTTGTTAACGGCGTCCAAGAACTTGCTGATTTTAATACTTGAATTTTAATCGATCTATATTTTAATTCGAATTTTCATCGACTCAATATATTTTAGCTTATCGCCGTTCACTGTATATTTTCGTTTTCACTTTTAATTATCATTTTCGGTACTTCGGACATTGACTTCAACACCTGATGATGATTCGTGGGCGAATTGAAAGCGCTCCTGACAGCAACAAATATGGAACTTTAATTAATATTTTTTATTTTGATACAAAAAAAAAAATCATGCGGAAAATCGAAAAATTAAAAAAGAAAGAATCATAAAGCAAATTATCTCCGTTGAATTTAATAATATTTGCTTAAATATATATATATATATATATATATATATATATATATATATATCATTAAAAAGTATCTTCATTCAAACGCAGCAATCGGTATTGAATAACATTTCGTAAAAAAACAAGTAAGAACTTTAAAAAAAAATCAGTATAAAGACAATTGATCATTTTACACTTGTTCAGACATCCTAAAATTTCTGTGACACACGTTGTCTTAGAAGACGCACATATGTGTTGTTCCTATTTACAATGCCTCCCCACGGGACAGAGTTAGACACCAGGGTCATTTTTTAACGTGGAGAAAAGGAACAAAAATAAAAATTGTCTCAGTCGTGAAGGATTTATCCTCCACCGACAGAGAACAAGAAATCGAAGTGCAGCATCTGAAGAACAGATACTACACTTTGATCTTTTTATTTATTTGCTTCCCCACTAAGCAAATTAGGCAGGAGGACGTTTTTTTAATGTGGAGATAGGGGGAAGGGGGAGGGAAAGGGGGGGTCCAGCTCCCGAGAGGAGGGAAGTGGGAGCTGGATTAGAAACTGTTGGTATGAATGGTTGCCCCTTCAGTGACCAAGGTCAGATATGTGGGGTTACCCCCACATATGGTCTTTGCTAGTCATAGCTGGTCTGTGCTAGTTATAGCTTTGCAGCATCTGCCGGAACAGATGGTATTTATTTGCTCCCCCACCGAGCAAATTAGGCACAAGGCCGATTTTTAATGTGAGGAGTTAAGGGGAAATGGGGACCAACTCCCCGGGGAGTAGGGGAGCTGGATAGTGACAATTGGTATGAAGGGTTTCCCCCACATATGGTCTTTGCTTGCAGTATCTGCCGGAACAGATGGTATTTATTTGCTCCCCCACCGAGCAAATTAGGCACAAGGCCGATTTTTAATGTGAGGAGTGAAGGGAGGGGGAAGGGGAAAAGGGGACCAGCTCCCGAGAGGTGAGAAATGGGAGCTGGTTAAAGGGTTGCCCCCACATCTGGTCTTTGCTAGTCATAGCTGGTCTTTGCTAGTCATAGCTTGCAGTATCTGCCGGAACAGATGGAATTTATTTGCTCCCCCACCAAGCAAATTAGGCACAAGGCCAATTTTTAATGTAAGAGGTGAAGGGAGGGGGGAGGGAAAAAGGGAACCAGCTCCCGAGAGGTGGGAAATGAGAGCTGGTTAAAGGTCAGGTATGTGGGGTTGCCCCCACATCTGGTCTTTGCTTGCAGTATCTGCCGGAACAGTTTATTTATTTGCTTCCCCACTGAGCAAATTAGGTACAAGGCCGTTTTTTAATGTGGAGATGGAGGGAGGGGGGAGGAAAAGGAGGATCCTGCTCCCGAAAGGTGGGGAATGGGAGCTGGATAGTAACTGTGGTCGTAGGGTGATCCCTACCTTGACCAAGTTCAGATATGTGGGGTTACCCCCACATATGGTCTTTGCTAGTCATAGCTGTTCTTTGCTTGCAGCATCTGCCGGAACAGATGGTATTTATTTGCTCCCCCACTGAGCAAATTAGGCACAAGGCCGTTTTTAATGTGAGGTAAAAACCAGCTCCCCTAAAAGTAGACAAAAAGGGGGCACTCTGGTTACCAAAAATAATAATTGTCCCAGTATAGAGGGTTTCCCCTCCATTGACTGGTACAAACTATCTTAAGTGCAGCATCTGCCGGAACAGATGCTACACTTTGATCCTGACCAAAAGGCCAAGGAGATGGTGTTTATTTGCTCCCCCACTGAGCAAATTAGGCACAAGGCCGTTTTTAATGTGAGGTGAAAACCAGCTCCCCTAAAAGGGGTCACTCTGGTTACCAAAAATAATAATTGTCCCAGTATAGAGGGTTTCCCCTCCATTGACTGGTACAAATTATCTTAAGTGCAGTATCTGCCGGAACAGATGGTATTTATTTGCTCCCCCACTGAGCAAATTAGGCACAAGGCCGTTTTTAATGTGAGGTAAAAACCAGCTCCCCTAAAAGGGGTCACTCTGGTTACCAAAAATAATAATTGTCCCAGTATAGAGGGTTTCCCCTCCATTGACTGGTACAAATTATCTTAAGTGCAGCATCTGCCGGAACAGATGGTATTTATTTGCTCCCCCACCGAGCAAATTAGGCACAAGGCCAATTTTTAATGTGAGGAGTGAAGGGAGGGGGAAGGGAAAGGGGGGACCAGCTCCCGAGAGGTGGGAAATGGGAGCTGGTTAAAGGTCAGGCATGTGGGGTTGCCCCCACATCTGGTCTTTGCTAGTCATAGCTAGTCATAGCTAGTCATAGCTTGCAGCATCTGCCGGAACAGATACTACACTTTGATCTTGACAAAAAGGCCAAGGAGATGTTTGGACGTCACTTTACTAGTATTTTTTGTCATTTTGACTATTGTCATCTTGCTTGGATATGGCGAGGTATCGTACATGCTGTTAATAATTATGAAATATACTTTTTAGTATTAATATTTTGATATATAAAAAGATTTTTAGAAAGATTCTCTCTTTTTTCCTCTCTACTTCTCTCTCTCTCTCTCTCTCTCTCTATATATATATATATATATATATATATATATATATATATATATATACATATATATAATTACGTTTCATTTTTTATTACCGTATCGTTCTGTTAAGTTACATTATTGTTTCAGCTACCCGGCCGTGTTTTTTTGGCTGTCTGTAGCTTCCTCAGACTTTTACAGAAATGTTCGTTATGATGTAAAAGTCTGAAGAAGCTACAGACAGCCAAAAAAAAACGGTCGGGTAGATGAAACAATAATGTAACTTAACAGAAAGATACGGTAATAAAAATAAAACGCATATTTGCTCTACAACAGTATTTAGCACTTTCTTCAGTTTTTATTAATTACCATTTCTACTATATATATATATATATATATATATATATATATATATATATATATATATATATATGGGATACATACATACATACATATAATGTAAATTAAAAATAGATTGAAAGAATTACATTACGTGTTTACAACACAGTGCATAAAACGTCAATTTTCCATAAACAACGCATGTGATTTACACCAAGCGAAAGAGAATCAAAAGTCGAAGTTATTACATGTGCTCAATAAAAAGAGCAGAGTATGATATTTTTTTTTTATATGGAGAAATGTTACATAGTTGCTACACTGAACATGTTAATGTTTCAGACATTTGGTCGGTAAGTACCAAACGTCTGGTTCTCAAATTGGAGAATTGAAGAGATATATTTATTAAAAAGGTTAACACGTTACATTTAAAAGGGAGGGGTGGGAGTTAAGTGACATTTTCAGACTTCAGATATAGAAAGCGGAAGGGGGGGAAGGACTCAAAACTTAACAGAAGAAAAAAAGAAAAAAGAAAAAGAAAAAAAAATAAGGAAGAAAAAAAAGAGCGTGATTACATTATCAAAAGAAGTGGAGGTGTTGAACATATTTGAAATGATCTATGAAGAAAGGGCTGAGTCAAGAGTGTCTAAGCAAGATATAAATCATGTAGAGTATCTACATGAATCTAATTACACGTAATAATTAACTAAAGATGATCATCTCATAAGAAAACCGAAAAAACTAACAGGGAATTAATTAAAATGAATGTTTAAAAGAATATGCAAATTAGCTAGATCTTTTGCAGATGAATGCAATTCTCCGACCCCTATATAATAGAAGTTTTATTTACTTTTTACATAAATTGAAAAAAAGGGTTATTTATATGATTATCACCCCCCCTAAAAAAAACAACTAATTTTACAGAGTATACATATATAAATGCCGCCAAAAAGAAAGTCCTCGATTGTTCAATTTTAAAAAACTGCAAATTTAAACTAAATTGAATGTAATTGTTCAAAGAAGCAATACCTCATTTGATTCGGCTATTATTTCTCTATAATTTTTATATGTGTATATTTGAATTTTAATTGAAATATCCGACGCACAGTAGAAATTGTTATTTAAATGCAACTTTAGAAATTAAATGCAACAAAAATACAACAGGAACACAATGAAATAGCTATGATTTAGTAGCATAGCCCTTCTGCAATTTGATAACCTGCAAATTTTGTAGGTATTCTCTTGATTAGTCTGGTGCAATACTTCGGTGAAATGACACCCCAGTTTGACACTTCAGTTTCTGTTCAAAATCCTTATATATTTATATTGTATTATTGCTTGATGTAATGACTCATGTTTTCGATAGGATTGAGGTTTGTAGATTCTGCAGGCCAATCCAGATACGGAATTTTATTCTCTTCAAGGAAGTTCGTGATCATTCCAGTGTGAATGGGAACATTATCCTGCACGAAGTGAGGATTATTATTCAAAACCGACCAAAATATGGTAGAAAATGCTCAGTCAACATATTAATGTACTTAAATCGTAGTCGAATTAATTTGACCTTGCAAGAGATCTATAGGCTCCTCACTATTAGCACTAATCACCCCCATACAAAAACTGAACTTTACCACTTTGCAGCGTTGAAGCTGTTCAACTGGAATGAAACTCTTCGTCTTTTCTTCAATGGACGTATTGCCTACCATCACTGCCTAGCTTATTAAACTTCTTTCGTGGTTTTCACATCACATATAAATCTGCAGCCGATTTCTTGATTTCATAAACCAGATAGTTGGAGATTAATGAGCTCCTGGCGATCACTAAGAGAGACTCGAGGTATATTGACTAAACGTATCGTATAAATGCTAAAATGTGGATATTTTTAGCAATTTTTAAACTCATTTGCTGCTGCAGCGTTTCTTTTTGCTTTTCTTGATTTGAAGCTGCTCTTTAAAAATTGGCGTGAACCCCAAGTTACTTGAATTAAAAGTCAAATATTAACAGGAACGATTATAGTGGAAAAAAAAGCCGAATCAAATGAAATATAGGGCGTTTGAACAGTTACATTCAATTGAGCTTAAATTTGCGGTTTTTGGAAGAATAGCGTGATGACTTTCTTTTTGTCGGTAATCTCTCTTTCTCTCTCTCTCTCTCTCTCTCTCTTTCCCTCTCTGTATATATATATATATATATATATATATATATATATATATATATATAGTAATTTATAAAATATATATGGCGATTAAATTAAGCTACACTGAATATTCCGCGTTTCATCCACTCTAGGACTCTTCAGGCAAATTCGCGCATAAGTCTGAAGAGTCCTAGAGTGGATGAAACGCGGAATATTCAGTGTAGCTGAATTCAATCGGCATATATATTTTATAAATTACTAACTAGCTCTACCTACGTATTGAGCACATTTGAAGTAAATACTTAAAGTTTACGCATAAGTCTATACTTTCGTATATT
This sequence comes from Euprymna scolopes, assembly GCF_053919585.1. Classification (NCBI taxonomy): domain Eukaryota; kingdom Metazoa; phylum Mollusca; class Cephalopoda; order Sepiida; family Sepiolidae; genus Euprymna; species Euprymna scolopes. The sequence continues at coordinate 23,482,426 of NC_136514.1, read as the reverse complement.
AATTTTATGTGAGTAAATTAAGTAGTTATATATATATATATATATATATATATATATATATATATATATATATATATATGCGGGTGCAAATATTTTTTTACTTATATATCTTTTATCTATAGATCTATAAAAGTTAAATTGTCGGTGTGTGTGCGTCTGTGTCTGTACATTTTTTAATAAATTATTTTTTTAATAAATTATTCTGCCAATTTACAGTCTACAGACTTGGCATTTGGGGAAAAAATTTTTTAATCGGTTTTCGGCCAGAGATTTGTCTGTCAATGGGCCAACGTTCAATGATTTCACTTTTGAGAACTCTACTAAACTCCTCTGCCAATTTTGGGTCAAAACACTTGAAATTTTAGATGTGGGTTTCCTGGACATTGATCAAACTTTTTGATTCGATGTAAGCCGAGATCAATAAATGTAAAGAGGCCAAAATTAGGGTCAAATTTTAAAAAAGAATTTAACTCTCACCCAATTTTTAGTCTAAACATTTAAATTTTTATATAAAGTGTATTTAAGCATAAGGCAAACTATTTTGGTCGAAAATTTTTGTACCAAGGTGTCAAAATTCAGAAAGTTTATCTCTTGCTTTCTCTAGCCCATTATTCAGCCAATTTGGGGTCTAAACATTGAAAATCACAGAAACGGTATTCAGACATGCAGCAAGCTTTTTAATCAATTTTTCGGCGATAATTTGCCTACCAAGAAGGCAGAGTTATAAGAGTAAACCTTTGCAGACGCTACCAAACTCCTGTGCCAATTTTGGCACTTGAAGTTTTAGATATAGGTTACCTGGCACTTGAAGTTTTAGATATAGGTTATCTGGCTATGAGTCAAACCTTTAAATATATACATATATACATATATATATATATATATATATATATATATATATATATATATATATATATATATATATATACTACGTATAAATACGTTTGAGGCCAAAAACTGCAATGCGAATTTTTTTATAAAATGAACGAGTGTTTATTTTTTAAGAAAGATATTTTGGAGTAAGACTCCTTTTTCAATCTTTTTTCTCTTTTTCCTCGACATGATGTAGAGTGGAAGATAGTTCGATGAAGAGCCCACGTGATGTTGTTAACTGCGGGGTTTTTATGAAGCATGATAGGTGACGCGTGGTCGTGTATTTTGAAAAGCTGGATATTTTTTTTAGTTTGTATCCGTTCGAAGCTCTGAGTGAAATTTGAAGAATAAAATACGTATAAATACGTTTGAAGCCAAAAACTACAACTCGAATTTTTTTAAAAATAAACGAGTGTTTATTTTTTAAGAATATATTTCGGAGTAAGACTCCTTTGTCAATCTTTTTTTTTTCTCTTTTTCTTCGACATGATGTAGAGTGGAAGATAGTTCGATGAAAAATCAACGCGCTGTTGTTAACTGCGGGGTTTGTATGAAGCCGGATAGGTGACGCGTGATCGCGCATTTTGAAAATCTGGGTATTTTTTTTAGTTTATATCCGTTAGAAGCGCTAGGTGAAATTTTAAGAATGAAATACGTATAAATACGTTTTAAACCTATCTTTCAATCTGCATCATGTTGAAGAAAAAGAGAAAAAAAAAGGAGTCTTACTCCAAAATATATTTCTTAAAAACAAACGTCGTTTGTTTTATAAAAAAATTCGCGTTGCAGTTTTTGGCTTCAAACGTATTTTTACGTACTTTATTCTTCAAATTGCACTCAGCGCTTCTAACGGATATAAACAAACAAAAAAACTTCCCGTATATATATATATATATATATATATATATATATATATATATATATATATGTCTGTGTGTGTGTGTATAGATGTGTATTTTTTTCATATTTAATTTTACATCTAATTTATTTCCAACTTTATTATTACTACTATTATTATACTTTTCATTACTATTATCTTCCGTACTATTATAATTGCCCTACTATTATTTGGTAATTTTTTACCACTCTCATAAGTAGCCATGGTTTCCTTACTCCTCGATTTTAACATGAATATGTATACTTAACCTTTTACATCAAGTTATACGAACTCATAGTCGGTGCCACCCTAATCTCCGACCGCCCCCTTATTATCATACTCCCTATATCATAACAGTAGAAACTTATAAATATATTGCCACATATTACCTTTCAGTTTTACAACCTTACATAATCCCCACCCCATAATTAATAAAAAAATTACCCACTCCATAGAAAATAGACACCCCATAAACCGTTAAAATAAATTACCACACAGCAACAACCATAATGCATATACCCCTTTATCTCAATACTATGTTAAAGGCAATTTATAGTTTTATATATCATACTATATATAATAAGCTTCTCCTTATTTATTTAGAATTCATTAAAGCTTCCCCCAACACTCTATAATTCCTCTTAATCTTTTTCATCCCTAACGAACCTTACGCTACACGCCGCATCTCCCCCATGCTACCTGGCACCTTCTCTACTCTTCTGATGAGAAGCGTTAGGCTTCGAAATGCCCTGGTATAAAGAGTCACTTCTATCCCCCAAATTTTGTCTGTATTCCATTATTCAATAAATGACACATTCTATATCTACCTATATAGAGCTATGTGTCTTCATTTCCTACTCGTGTTGTCCTATTGTAGAAGCTCCAATAATTATTGTTGAGCTTAGCATTATCGTGATAATTCTCCTTTTGTGGACTTGATTTTTCTCTTTTCCTTTTACTTAAACATATATAGGTGTGTATATATATATATATAGATATATATATATATATGTATATGTATATATGTGTATACATGTATATAGGTGTATATATAGGTATATATATGTCTATATGTGTGTGTGTTTGTGGGGGGTGTATACATATGCACTCAAGAATATGAACAGTACATAGGGCCCGAGCCAAGCTGAGTTAATCTTCCAGTATAAACTATAGCGATACTAATTCTTTTAATCGTTGAACATATTACTAAGATATCAGAAGTAACTTTTAAAAATAAAAAAGTGCGTAATTAAATGCACATGAGGACGGAATGCAGTAATACATAATCGCAATTTCAACATTATGCGCATCCTAGCTAATCCTACCATTTATATTAACAGCGACAATCTAAAGCACCCGGCAGAAACGTAATTAAAACTAGAGATTTTTTCTTCACCAGCTAGACTCAGAAATACGGAAATGTACAGTGTAGCCGCAAGAAAAAATGGAAATGAATCCCACGCTAATTTCAATTCTTATGCAAATTTTACTTAAAATATTTTAAAATATTAATATTTGTTAAATATGTACTATCTTTAATGGGCTTTATATATTTATAATAAATTATTTATAATCAGTAATAATACTAAATACGTATATAACACCCCCCACACACGCATATATATATATATATATATATATATATATATATATGATTATATATATATATATAGAGAGAGATAAATCCAAAGAAAGATAAATAGATCGATCAATAGATACATACACAGTTTACAATCTTTCGAATCATTTTAATTATTTATTCTGAATCAGCGGGCTATCTCTCGAATACGGAGATTTCGGTGATATAATATCGATCTAACGTTTGTTTGTGTTTCATTTTAATCACTGCGATATTCATTTAATAATAATGGAGTATATCAACACGGACTATATACCTGTCTTGGATTCATTTCATATGACTCCGAATCTGATATTTGGATAACTCTCATCGAGTCAAAAAGATAATTAAAAAGATAATAAACCTTGAATAGATACCGATTAACAGCACATACCTATATAGGTATGTATGTATATACATACACACACACACACGCAAACACACACACACTATATATATATATATATATATATATATATATATATATATATATATTAATAATAATACATATATATATATATATACATATATATATGAGATCTTTGATAAGGTATCGGTATCTTCAGTCGACTTGCAAGAGACATTTTTTGTGAGTGAGTTTCAATTATTTCTTTTAAAATGCTGATGGGCCTAAAGATGTTATCAGTGTTATCAGCTAAAATTGCTTAACCATTTTTTAAAATATGTCGGTTTGTTTTGGTGAAGCTTTTTTTTCCTTTAATATTCTCTCATTAAAATTGCGATGACGTAATACCGTCTACTCATGGAAAGATGACACACACACAAACACACACACACACACACATATATCTATATATCTATATACACTCATGAGCAAAAAAAAAAAAATTGACCAAGCGTGAAAAAATGAAGAAATCGATTTTTCAATATATTTCTATGCATTTTTTAATTTTTACTGAAAATTTCTATTTTGCAGATCATTATTATTATAGCATATAATAATAAGTGAAAATAATAATCCTCAAAATGGTAAGACCGCATCTAGGCGAGGATATAAAAAACAGATCTGCACGATTAAGGCAGTCCAAAATGACTTGCAAGCAGATTTTTTGTTAAGAAAAGAAAATGTGAAAACATCTCTTTCTCTAGTGAAGCGAATTGGTCAAAGGTTTGAAGTTGAACGCTTAGTAAAAGGGAAAGCTGGATCTGGTCACCTTGAGCATTCACTTGGAAGGGCGACCACAGGCTTAAATTAACTGTTTTGAAGGATCGAAATAAAACTTATGTAGATCATAGCACAAAATTCAAAACAAAGGCTGTAAATTCTTTTTCTAGATATGAAATATCTAGACGAATGAAAGAAATGGGGGTTCCTTCTAAAAGGTGCGCAAAGAAGCCATTTCTATCTAAGAAGAACATTAATTATAGAAATGGATTTATCTTGTGTTATGGCAAGAAAGATACGGACTGGTTACGGAATGTTTTTTTCTGGTCAGATGAATCAAGATTTTGTCTTGTTATTAATGCTCCCGATGCTCCCAAATGGTGCAATCGAAGAACTGGAGAAAGATTTTTGCCAAGTTGCATAAAAACGACAGTTAAACACGGGAATGGAGAGATAATGGTATGGGGAACTGCAGCAGAAGTTGGGGAACATTAGATGTGAGAAGTCAATCAATGCAAAGGAATACATTCGAATATTAGAAACAGGACTGTTACCAAATATCCAGAAGCTGGGAATATACCAGAAGATTATTTTTCAACATGATAATGCCCCTCCACACATTGCTAAAGTCACAAAAATGGTTTTCTGATAATTCAACTGATATGATGTTTTGGCCAGGTGAAAGCACCGATTTAAACCCAATCGAGAATATTTGGTTCATAATGTCTCGTGCATTGGCCGGAGGAACTTTTTCGAGCAGTAACAAACCGTGGGAAGCTGTGCAAACCGAATGTCACTGAATACCTCTGGAACTCGAAAAAACGTGTAATAAACTTCCCTTTCAACGCCTTCCTCCTTACAAAGCCCAACCTTAAAGACAAGATCACGAGCTATACGCAGGGGCTTAAGAATGGAGAGCCTCAATATACAACCGGTACACTCAAGACAATCCGTTAGGCAGCAGCTATTCAAACCCAATCGCAATAAGGACTCAGTATCATGCACACTGGCAAATTGCCCTATGTACCCCGCATCCATTGGTCACCGGATACACGTAGTCTACAAACTAGAATCCTCCGCTTTCAAAAAAATTCAAGTGGGCAACACCAAGAGGCCTCTACATGTAAGAATCCAAGAACACAAAGAGACACAAACATCATCATTTCACAAACACTTCAACACATGCAGAAACGCAAATAGATCTATTAAAGTTGATGTTTTAGCCACAGAACGCAATATTGGGAATCTTCGCATTTTCAAATTGTAACCTGTTTTAGTCTTTATTTCTAAACACCGACTACATTCCATTTCTTACATTGCGTAATAGTATTAGTATTTACTATTACTACTCGCACCACAATTATAAAATAAAGACTGGCATGATTATTTGTTTTTTCTTGCGTGCCTTTAGAATATGCAGTCCCCAATATCTTAACGATGAATTTAAATATCTTACGAATGTTTTAAGAAAACTACAGTATCCATCCTATTTCATTTCTTACGCAAAGAAAAAAGCTACGAAAATTCACTATAACATAAACAGACAGAAAAATAAAACAAATACCTCACTATTAAACAGACATCTTTTCATTCCCACCCACACCAAAAATACAAAAATCTACGACACTCTTAATAGACTTGGTTTTCACTTGATACAAACAACTTCCACAACAATAAAACAGACATTAAAAACTACCAAGCACTCCCCCAAAACCCTCACATCCGATGCCGGTATATATTCCATCCCATGTAACAACTGTCAACAAGCGTACATAGGTGAAACACAGCGAAAATTGAAATTAAGACTTTACGAACATAGAAGAGATATAAGGAATGGTAACGCCCTTAATGCACTCTTTTGCCATTGTGCAGAACACGATCACTCATGTAATTTAGATCAAGCAAAAATTATTAAATACGTGATAGATAGAGCTAAAAGAAGACTTTTAGAATCAGCACTAATATTAAATACTAATGCTATTACGCAAAGAAAAGGCTTCTACCATTTAAGCCCTAGCATAGGGAAAATAATAATCAAAGAACAAAATATCAAAACAGATCCTGGCTAATAGTTTTTCCTTAAATATTTCAACAAAATGAATAAGTTTACAGGAGGACAAAAAAAAATGTACATATTTATTTTAACGCATTTTTAAAAGTGTATATATAGACATCGAACAACCCAACCTTCCCATACGCACACATGTTTGCCCTTCCCGACATGGGTAGGATTCAAAAACTGTTCTCTTTTTTGTACGATCTATGACTTTTTCTTTTCTTGCATTTTTACTTAAATATCCTGAAGATGTCCTCTGAAATAAGGATTCGTTGATTCGTTGATTCGTTGGATCGTTGATTATTTTAATAATTTCATTCGGTTTTTCTATTTTTCTCAAAACATAACGTCAGCCACCGCTGGTATTTTTACATTTCTTATTCATATATATATATATATATATATATATATATATATATATATATATATATATATATATATGATTGATGTGTAGTTTGCTTGAAGCATTGTGTGGGATAGGTATGTAGTAAAGATTTAGAAGGCTTTCACAATTCGAGGAATGAAATATAGTCGTTGTTGGTAAAAGTAGACGAGAACAAGTGGCGATTTACAAATCAATAAGTGCTTACACATATGTCTACATATACATATATTTATTCAGTTGTATTAGGTAAAATTTCTTACTTGTTATGTCTGCGACAATATCCATTATTAATTTCGGAAAAAAAATCACTTTTCAATATGCAACTAGCCCACTCTGGACCATCCCTTAGACAGAAGCTCTTTAAACGTAGGCACAACAAGGACCCACCACCATGCACATTGGCAAATTGCCCAGTATACCCCGCAACCATCTGCCACCGCACACACGTAGTATACATACCTGATTGCTCTGCCTGCGGAAAATTCTACGGAGGCAGAAGCACGAGACCCCTACACATAAGAATTAAGGAACCCACACAAACACAATCATAATCATTCCGCAAACATCTCAGCACCTGCAGAAACACTGATACATCTATTAAAGTCGATATTTTAACCACCGAACGCACTATTGGGAATCTTCGCATAAAAAAAATCATCACTAATGTCCAAATTACGGCCAGAACTCAACAACAGACTGGAGCTCGATTCTTCATTTATTAAATAACTTTACATACGGTTCCCACCAAAGACTTAGCATTACAACCATAACCCATTAGAACAGGTCCACCACTGCACACCGCTCACAGCCCAACTTACAGTCCAGATAGGACCTTACTACAAGCCCCCTCCCATATAAATTATATATATATAAAAAAAAATTAAATAAATAAAAAAAATAAAAATAAAGAAATTTAATAAATAAAAAACAGCAGTATAGATATATATAACTTTACATACAGCTCTCACCAAAGACTTACCGTTACAACCATAACGCAGTAGAACAGGTGCACCACTGCACACCGCTCACAGCCCTACGTACAGTCCAGATACGACCTTACTACTAACCCCCTTCCCCTATAAATTATATAAGAAAAAAAGAAAAGAAAAGAAATTTAATAAATAAAAAAAAACAGCAGTATATATTAAAAACAATAAATAATATAAAAAAAGAAAAATAGCTAACTGAAGTACATAAAGCAATTAAATTTAAAAAACGGTCCCATTAATTACCACTTATAATTTTATAGAAATACATAAATTACCAACTCCCAAGGAATGTCATCCCAATGCCCTCCTTCCTACCTATCTTCCTACTACTGGCAACACTAAACTCAACACCCACCTTCCCTCCTCTCTCAGATCCCACCCTTCTTTATTCTTCAATAGCTAACCGGACACAGAGTACCCACGACTTATGTTACCTAGATAAACTGAAGCATCCCACACATCAGCAGAAAATAAATAAATAAATTAATAATAAATACAAAATAGAGAACATACAACATTTTTAAAAGCTCACGTTAAAGCAACAAGTTATAAACTAAAAAAAAAACAAAACAAAAAACAAATAAATAAAATAAATAAAAATATAAACATGTTAATTATCTAATCAGACCATACATAAATCCCCTCCTCACATTTGCTCGAAGGCCCCACACAGCTATCCAACTTCCGCTCGACCATGTAGCATGCTTTGCGTCGATGTTACGTTCACCATTTGAAAAGGGATTTTTTTTCCGAAATTAATAATGGATATTGTCGCAGACATAACAAGTAAGATATTTTTCCTAATACAACTAAATAAATATATGTATGTATAAACATATGTATATATACTTATTGATTTGTAAATCGCCACTTGTTCTCGTCTACTTTTACCAACAACAACTATATTTTATTCCTCGAATTGTGACACCCTTCTAAATCTTTACTACATTATATATATATATATATACATATATATATATATACACATATATATATACATAGTCTTTGAAGTATTTTACCTTTAAAACTATATATATATATATATATATATATATATATATATATATATATATATATATATATATGTTTGTTTTTAAATCCCCGAAACAATGGTTCCTGGTAAGCAACTGATGATCCCTTTCAAAAAATAATAAAAATAAATTATTAGTGCTATAGTAAATTCTAGAGCCGTATGATGCAGTGATTGCAGATAATTAAATGCCTTACTGACTAAAGGTTTTCTAACGAATGATAAAAAAGTATATATGCATATATATATATATATATATATATATATATATATATAGTCTTTGAAGTTTTTAACCTTTAAAACTATTCTTAATTGTATTATCTAACCTTTTCATGCTAGAAAAATATATTTCCTACATGTGTGATTCATCAGTTTCCAAATTTTAAAATGGATATTTTTTTATTAATTTACCGGTCTTGTATTTATAAGATTAGGATTAATCCATTTAACTACTTATCACACCCACTATAATTAGTATTTTGTAATATTTACATTTATTTAAAATTAAATATATAAAGGTTAAAAATATTTATACATATATATAATTTTTTTTTTAAATGTAATTATAAATACATTTTATACATTACTAGTATAGTTTTGGATTTCCTTTATTAATATATTCTTGTTAATCTTAAACGATTCAAAAGCATTAAGATACCGAACAAATGCGTTCTTTAACTGTTTAAATATTTTAGTTTTATCCTCACCTTGTTTAATCATCCTTATTACTGAGCTAGAAACCGGGGGTATAAAATCTATTAATTTCAAAGTAACGCGAGCTATTCTCAAAAACTCAGACATAATGGTTCTATAAAACATAAAAAATAGGGCAGGTACTATCTTTGTGCGACATACGTTATATTTGAAAAGGGAAGCGGTTATTTATATATATTTATATATATATATATATGAAATAAAATGGAGGTGGAAGGACCTGGAAACGTTTCGCCCGATTTATGCTTCATAATTTATATACATATGTATATATGACATCTAATTTACATAAGGAAAACACGTTGCTCTCCCCCATCACTATATATAGCCCCAATCCTCCGACTCGTCAATGATCATCCCTCTTGAAGAAGCCCGCATAAGCTGGTCTGCAGTTTAACTTGTTGCTGGTTATCTTGCTCTTGCTTGTTGCAGGATCTCAGTATTTTGAACCGAGAGAGAGACTTAGCTGTCGTACAAAGCTGAGACTCTGTAACATTATATGTGTATAGTTACTCCCTCAGGCATTTATCTATAAAAATTGTCCTGTGGCGTTGGGAGTCATTTTTGGGCTCATAAAGTTTAAATGTCTGAAGGCGTGGCATTCGTCTGACAAGACGTTGCGATCATCACCTCATCATATATATATATAATTATTATAGTAAATATATATATGTATATATAAGTATATATATATTTATATATATAATAATTATAGTATATATGTATATGTATGTATATATATATATATATGTATGTATATATATATATATATATATATATATATATATATATATATATGAACTCTTATAACTATTTTTAATGATTATAATTAATTCTGCTCTGCATAACTTTCTCAGGAGGAAACCACTTATTTGTCGTTCAGCAACGCTGGAGAGATAACGGTTTTATTTCCGACCTTAAAGATGTCTATAATATGTTATCTGATTCTTTAAAGTACGCCAATAATAATCATTCTTTATCTTTTATCTTTTGTTTGCAGTTGACTTCAGCTGATAAGAATCGTTCCGCTAATATATTTGCACTATCTAGTCTTTCCATTCTCAGATTCGCCGGCTTTCAGCTCGGTTCATTAACGGAACTTTAAATAAAAGAAAATCGATTCGTATTAGAAGTCTATTATCATAAGCGCATCATCTGACCAAATTTTCATTTTAATTATTTTTCAAACTATTTCATTTTTATTATGTTTTTACGTATCTACTCTACATCCTTTTTCTTTTTTAAAACTATTTTAAAGAGGGTTAAACTGTACTTGTGTATAATCTAAACTTAGAGGTATATATATATATATATATATATACACATATACATATATATATATATATTTCTATACTTTATCTTATATATTTATTTAATACACAACGATTTAAAATCGTGTAGCCAAAATTCACTTCGCTTTAGAATGTCTATACAAAAAAAATTATTTAAACAAAGTAGGAACAAGTAAAGATCAACTAAATCACGTTTAGAGAAAAGCTCTCTCATTAACAAATGTAAACGTAAACGGGGGAGAATAACAGCAATGTGTCTGTTCCGTTAGCTTAACTACACGCAGCGCGGGGAGAGTAACATCTAGCTTAACTACACGCAGCGCGGGGAGAGTAACAGCTAGCTTAACTACACGCAGCGCGGGGAGAATAACAGCTAGCTTTACTAGACGCAGCTCGTGTACATAAAATACCCGGTAACATAATTTGCATGAGTTTAGTCGACGAATCTCAGATGAAAGAAACATTGGAGTTTTTTTGTGATGAATAACAGCCATATGTATTTCCGTAACTTATTACATAGATCTACATACTCAGAGTAACACAGTAAAGTCGATATGCAAAATCGATGTAGACTATATTATATATCCTTATACCAATACATCTACCATTTATCATATTCTTTATGGTTACATGAAAATGAGATTGGTCGTTTAATTTTAAATTCTGGGAAAAAAAACAACAACATATAGACATATATATTCGAATTAAGAATTTATTGTTTGAGAAAAGGAATATATAGAAGGGGTTATGTTGATTTCCTTAAAATCCTTAATTCGAATATATGTGTCTATATGTTGTTTTTTCAGATTTTAAAATTTATCACCCAAACTTACATATTGCTCTATTCTTAAATATTGAGCTTTTCCTTTTTAGATTACCCTGAAATTGTTACTTCAAGTAATATCTATCAGCATTTTCACCTGACTTCTATCCATGTCCTGTCTCACTTATATATATATATATATATATATATATATATATATATATATATATATATATATATAAAGCTTAACGCCTGTGTATGTCTAGTCACGAATAGGTTGACTATTATAGAAAACTGATCACATATAATCATAGAAGTTGTATCGAGACACAGGAATCGGGTATGTTTGATCTGGTATAATGATGATTCATTAAAGTTGTGGGGTCTGCGTACGCGCCTGGTCCACAAAGTATGGAAATAAAAAATTTAAAAATTTAAAAAAAACGTTTACAAGTGTTTTTCATATAGATGTACATAATAATACTTTGATACGTATGTTTTAACTTAAATAGGGATGGTGTAATAAAATTGTGGGGTCTGCGTTTGCGCCTGGCCTCCATAGAATGGAAATAGGCACACACATTAATAAAGACTTTTCATATCTATCTGCGTAATTATACTTTGATAATTATGTTTCAGTTTGAAGAAATATAGTATAATATAATTATGGGGTTTTCGTTCGCGCCTGATCTCCATAGAATGAAAATATATCACAAAGTTTAAAAAGGTTTTTTTTTAATATAGATCCACAGAATATTGTAATAAGTATTTCAGTGTGAACAGATATCGTATTATAAATTATGGTGTTTATCTATTTTATTTTTACTTTCATAATATTTTGCTTTGGTTTTGATACCCCCAACTTATAAGCTATCTCTTTACAACCCTTCCTTTTCATAACCTGTCATACTTTCATAAATCAGAGTCGCTTTTCTGTAGGCTGTTTACGAACCCAGTCAACGACGGGTACTTTTGCTAGTATATATATATATATATATATATATATATATATATATATATATATATATATATATACTGCCACAAATAAGTATTTGATGAAAGTTATTTTCTGTTATAGCACTTATTTATGTTCGCCATGTTACCTAATATCAATTTAATAATGTAATACTTTGTTGTGTAGTTTCTGTTTTGTTTTACTGCGTCAATCGTTTTAATTGCTGGCCACAAGTGTTTCACAGTGATTTTATGTCACTTTGCTCTATCCCTCGTTTTATAATTCCTGTTATAGCTTAAGAAGTATGCCGAAGTTTTATTGAACCATCGTTTATCAGATAAATAGTTGTGTTTAAAAGCTGATTAATGTAGAAGTATGCAGTCCTTGCATACAGATAAATAAATAAATAATGATGAATAATTCCAAAAGTTTAATAATTTTTTTAGATATTTATTCAACTTGATTTTTGATGGTATATTCCGCAAATATTTTCGGGAGAATCCCCCATTATCAAGAAGTAAGAAATGTAGATCAACTCTCTTATGCTGTTGTTTTCAGTTGATTTAAATTTGCTGTTATATTTTTTACCTATTGATAATGGGGGATGCCCCAAAATATTTGAGGAAGATACCATCTACAGTCAAGGTAAATAAATACTTATTGAAGATTATTGAACTCTTTATACTCTTTTTCATTATTTCTTCATATACTTTCCAACGATTGAACACTTTCTGCTTTGAATAGCCTTTGAACACACGTTTTTATCCTCTAATTTCTTGATATTTTGTGGATTCTGCTCATGAACTTTAGTTTTCAAAGTATTCTATGAATTCTTAAATAGATTTAAATCAGAAGAGTGGCTTGACAAATTGAGAGTACTTATTGTTTTCAAACCATTCTTCTGTAAGTTTTGCTGTATGTTTGAAATCATTGTCGCATTAAAGCACGAAATTCCTACCATATCCTAAAGAACTGGCATATTTCTGAACGTTCTTCTCTAGAATCTCTCCGTATATGCTACCATTAATTCCACCATAGATAACTTGTAACTCACTAGGGCCATTTAATAAAAATAATCCTCATATCATAATGGAACCCTCCCCAAAAGTAACTATTAAAATAATATTATTTTTCTTTCTTCCAAATAATTAATTAAAGTGCTCATCCGACCAGATAATGTAAATCAAAACTGCATTATTTTCTTTTCATAAGTTTCGCCAAATTCTTACCGATCTGTGACATGTTTGCCTGCCAGTTAATGTTTGGTCTGGTGGTTTTACGAATGCCTCTGTGGTAGAGTATTCTGTTAATGGTATCTTTACTTACAAAAATTCCAGATCAGTTTTGAATTCAGGACAAGTAAAGAAGGTTACTGTCACATTTCAGCTGATTCAACTTGAAATATTCCAATTTATTTTTCTCAGTCCTCCATTTCTAAGTAGGTTTGCCATACCGGCGCCATGCATCCATCAAGCTCGGTCGCAGCCGAGCCTGAACTCACTAGACGAGTTTCGTAGGTTAATTGATATATTGTCGATAGCTGAATACTTGATGCTTCGCCAGTGCAATCAAGGGTATTTTTATCGTAACGCCATCAATAGATGGGGTTCCTACAACGGCTTAATATATATATATATATATATATATATATATATATATATATATACACATACACACATATATATATGGCATTGACCAATCGTCAAATACGCTTAAGTATGATATTTTGTTTAATACATATATTAATGCATTATTATATTATGTTGATCTCAATATATAGTAATTATTTTAAAAGTTAAAAAATATAACTACGGAGTCACATCTGAGAATCGATATGGAAACTTTTTTCTTACAATTTTCTTTTTTTTACGTTATTTCTTGAGATATAAAGACATGTTTGTTGCAAAGCTAAAAATTTAAACGTGAACCAATAGCTATTACGTAACGCATGCATATTCGTAATACCATTGTTCGGCTTTCACTTGGCAAATTTAATTTTTTTTAATTTTCACATTTTTGCACCATTTTTCCCCAGCTAATACATAAATATAAACTTTGGTCAAAAGAATCGAATACCTTATATAATAAGTTTAATTCTGTAGACCAGACACTAACAGGGGAGTTTGGAAGACAATAATTTTTAACAACAATATACGTATACATAAATATATATATAAATAGATTTGCGTTTATTGCAACCATTTACGAAAATATTTCGCAAATATAAATTATGTAGAATACGAGGGATGTGAGATAAGTAATGCTCCTGACCCACCTCCAGTTGTCTGATCTAACTGAAATTTTGCATGTGCAATGATTTATATCTCCACGGGTTATGCGAAAAATTACAGCTCTGAACTAATAGTGGTTTCTGTTTTATAGGTGTTTGAACTGAGTCAGGTGTGAAATGGAGCCTGTTGAATGTCGAGCAGTGATCCGGTTTTATTATTTGAAAGAACGCACACCACATGGTACTTTTGATGAAATTAAAGAAACTCATGGTGATAATGCCCCATCATATGACCTTGTAAAACGCTGGTATCGTGAATTCAAACATGGCCGGAAGTCTATGGAAACAACTCCCAGACCTGGTTGCCCCCCTTCTGCCATTGATAAGGCTGCCATTTTGGAAGATCGACGCATTACTATTCGGCAAATAGCCCAAGATATCAAGATTAGTACAGGGTCTGTGGAAACTATCATTCATGACCATTTGCATATGTATAAGGTGTCTGCTAGATAGAATCCCAGGTTTCTCACACCATTCCAGAAGCGAGAACGCGTCGAGTGCTCGAGGATGAATTTGGAGATATGCCAAGAAGATGAGTCAAAGTTTTTCAAAAGATTGATTACACAGGATGAAACCTGGGTTCATCATTATGACCCAGAGAGCAAAGCCCAGTCCATGCAGTTGAAGCACTTGGACTCACCACCTCCAAAGAAGGCAAGGGTGCAGCTCTCCGCTGGCAAGGTCATGCTCACAGGCTTCTGGGACCAGGACGGAGTAGTGATGACAAATTTCCTGAGAAAGGGTACCACAATTACAGAACCTATTATGTTTCACTTTTGAGGAAATTATGGGAAGCTATCAAAATCAAGAGGCGGGACATGATCAGCAAAGGTACCCTCCTCCTGCAGGACAACGCTCCGGTCCACAACTCGCATGTCGCCAGATCAAAACATGGGCGTGTGGTTATGAATTGCCCCAATCCTCCCTACTCTCCTGGCCTTGCACCATCTGACTTTCACCTCTTCCCAGCCATGAAGTTGTTTTTGAAAGGAAAGCATTTCCCAGATGCAGCCCTGATTTCTTAAGTCACATCGTGGCTGAAGGACCAACATTTGGTGTTCTATATAAGCGGCCTCCAGAGCTGCATCAAATGATGGGAGAAATGCATAACTCTCAGTGCTTCCTATGTAGAGAAGACTAATAACTGTACCAAGTTTCGTTGCTCTACTGCTATGGGAAGTGGGTCAGGGGCATTACTTATTGCACGCCCCTCGTATCTGTATGAATATAATTACAAGTAATAGTTTACTAGAGATGACCATTCCATAAAAAAACGAAAAAAAAAAACTAATAGGTAATTAATTAAAATGTATGTTTAAAATAATATGGAAATTAGCTTGATTTTTTGCGGAAGAATTCAAATCCATGGCACATATAGAACACATAGTTGTATTTTCTTTTTAAATAAATACAAAAATGGGGGTTTAATATAAATATCAACGCCCCAAAAATCAAATTTATAGGAGTAATAAACAACAGCTTAGCTGTATTCCAGTCAACTTCGACACATCTTACATTATTCTGATACTAGCGGGACGCCCGGCGTTGCCCGGTCGGACAATACGCTTAAACATGATATTTTTTTATGCAGATTGCGTATGTATCATTTTAGAAACAATGATCTATTGAATATCATATATTACGAGGAATAAATTGTCTGGTTGAGAGATTTGCAAAAATAAGAAATAAAAACAAAAGATAACCTTAATGACAATGCTGTCCATAAAATTCTGTCTGTTCACAATATAACGTAAGCTGATATCTAGGGTTGGCAACCTTAAAAATAGTATTCTTTTCTCTTATGGATACAGTAATTCTTACATGGGGATATTTTATGTTACACCGGTTTATGTTACACTGGCGTAAGGTAAAACATTCCCCTGTAAAAATTATATTTATTTATAAGAGAATAAGTCTAATTTACAGATGTTTGTCGATTGTAGATACTTACCGGATGAATTTCTTTACAAAACATTTAGAAACACTACTAGGAATATGAATTGCCTTTTTGTGAAATTTGTAAAAACATACGCTTAGACGTTTCGCAACCTACGAAAGACGAAATCACACGCACACAAAATGACTTTATATAATAGTAAATACTATCTATCTTTACACCATCAACGTTCTGATCCCCATCTAGCATCAATTGAAATGGATGGCTCTGATCTTAGGAAGGCCTCATGTTTTGACAAGCTTCTCGGCGTGACCTTTACTCCTGATCTTAAATGAAACACGTACATCTAATCCTTTGCCAAGGCTGCTGGAAAACTGGTGGGATCCTTCTATTGATCCAGTAGATATCTCACTGCTGATGTGATTCTCTGTCTATATAAGAGCCATCTATATAAGAGCCAGGTACGTCCAGATCTGTGCAGGATCTGCTAGAAAGGACTGTTCCTGCCTTGATAGAGTTCAAAATAGACTTCGTAGCCTCGTAGATGTCCTTTTCTCTTCCCTCCAACTTCTGTCTTACAGAAGAGATGTTGCGAGTTTGTTTCTACTTTATCGTTATTTTCATGGCAAGTGCTCGACTGAGCTTCAATGGTCCCCCCTCGCGAAACTTTCAAAAGAAACACTCGTCTAGCTGAAAACACTATCAATAATTCCCCCCACACTTTATCTGTGCCTAAATTTAAACGTAGATTCCATGAACAAATCTTCTTTCTTAGAACTGCACGGCTGTGGAATTGTCTTCCGTTTTCCTGCTTCCCAGCTGACTACAATATGGTTGTCTTCAAGTTCAACGTAAATAAGTTCTTGATGAGCTGTTCCTCTTAAGTTTACAAACTTACCGAATTTTCATTACTAACGATTAATATATTGTCGAATTGCCTACTGTACACTCAACGCTTATATACGAGTGGTCTCTGGCCTTGATAAGTTGTTATGTCTATGTAAAAAAAGAATTAATAAATTCAATTGGAAAAAATATCTCCTTCATTTAGTTTCAGCTTTGAGAATCTTACATACCACAACGTTACACCCCACCCACTCGTCATCTATAGGCAACGTAATTGCATAGCGACATACGATAATTTCAAAAAAACTTCAGACTTCCATCGCCCGGGGAAATATAGTAGTCCGTGACTCAATCGATCTAAAACATCTACGCCATTATCATAATGATCGATCCGGTTTTTATTCTACCTTTTATTTCATGAAGTATTTTTTTTAATTTTAATTATCAAACTCGTTTTCCTATTTACGATTTTTTTTGTTCGTGCCTTGATGTTTTCTGTTATCTCTATCAGCCATCTTGCCATGTATCGATTTTTTTGTCTTGTGATGCTCTGACCTAGTTTTGATTTATTTCATCAAAAGTTTCGACTTGTTTTAGACGCATTACACTCAGAAACCCTCCACATGATTACGGCGGTGTGTTGCGTATAGTTCGTGTTGTATACAGTAACGAGTCCCGAGGCTACACAAGAATGAGTAATAATAACACTATTAGTTTTAAGATGAAGAGAAACGCAAGAATGTTGAAGGCAAATGGGTGAATTAGACATTGTTTGAAAATAGGAGACGACTGTATAAGAGAAAGCAGTTTACATTGCGTCCAGAAATATCATTATAAAGTTAGGCATGTCGGTCAGTCTGTCAAATATATAGAGTAAAACATATGGATTAGAAACAAAGCAGATTGACTATAACTGTTCTAATTGTACGTATTTGTTATCGTTTTGAGCGTCACATCCGTTATTTTATTCACAGGCGTTTAGAGCATTTGACTCAATACTAACGCAAAAAAAACTATACAAGAAAAGGAGGGGGGTGAAAAGAAACTGGGATCTTAAGAAGGTATCAATCATACCAGACATTATAGGAGAAACCGGTCTAATGAAAAAGAATTTACAAAACCTATCTGGCGAATATACCCGGTGAACCACGTGCAAAAAAATAGCACTTCAACGTCGGTTAGAAACTTACTCTATTACTTATACTATATCTCCGCTGGAGTAACAAACCTAATGGGAGATGTTTGGCATCAAGGAGAATGATCCCATCCCCAATAAAATTGAAATAAAACGATTAATACTAGCAGTTTACCCCAGCTTTGCTCGGGCCCTACGTACTGTTCATAACCTTATATATATATATATATATATATATATATATATATATATATATATATATATATATATATATATATATATTAAAATGTTTAAATCGGGTCCAGGTAACCTATATCAAATATTTCAAGTGTTTAAACGGAATATTGCCGAAGGAGTGTGGCAGAGTAAGCAAAAGTACGAATCTTTCAACTTTGACTTTTTTGGAGCCAAATTCTCGCCAAAAAAAAAAAATAATAATTAAAAAGCTTGCTGAATGTCTGCATACCCTTTTATGTAAATTTGCAAATGTGTAGACCCAACATTTGCTGAATGGTTTGCTAGACACCGCAAAGGCCAAATCTTTGACACTTGGTAGACAATTTTTTTTTTTTTTTGCCAAAAACCGATTAAAAAGCTTGCCCTATGTATGCATACACTTTATGTAAATTTCAAATGTTTAGACCAAAAAAATGTTGAGGAGTCAAATTTATTTTAATTTAACTCCAATTTTGACCCCCTTAAGATTAATTGTTTTGAGCTCAAATTCAGTTAAAAAGTTTGATCCACGCCCAAGCACTAACCTACATTTAAATTTTCAAGGGAGTTTTGTAGAGTTCTCAAAGGTCAAGTTGTTGAACTTCGACCCCTTGATAGCCAAAGTTCTGGCCGAAACCCGATAAAAAAAGATTTTCCCAAGTCTCAATACTTCTAATGTCAAATCGCGAGTCTGTACGCTGGAAATTGAGAGGATTAGAAGGTAGGGAAATGTACACACACAGGCAGACACGCATGCGCACACAGACATTTTTACTTTTATATATATACTAGAAGTTCAGCCCAGCTTTGCTTGGACACTATCTACTATTCATTGCTTGCCCGACGTATGAATACACTTTATGTAAGATTTAATATGTTTAGACCAAAAGTTGTCTGAGTAATTTAGTAGCGACCGCAGAGGTCATTTTTTTTAAACTTTGACACCTTAACTTTTAGTATTTTTGTCCCAAATAAAAATAAAAACGTTTTACCCATGTGCAAGTTACCTACATCTATAATTTCATGTTTTATACCTAAAAATGGCAGAGGAATTTGGTAGAATCTACAAAGGCCAACTCTTTAAAATTTGACATTTTGGCAGCAATATTGTCGCCCCAAGTCTGATTAACATGCTTGCCGCATGTCTGAATATCCGTTATGTATAAATTTCAAATGGTTAGATCCAAAATAGGCAGAATCGTTTGCTAGAAACCGCAAAGGTAACAAGTTTTGAACTTTGGCCCCTTGCAGAGTTTTCCTAAGTAAAATCGTTGAAATTTAACCTCTAGATAGCAAAATTTCTGTCCGAAAACCGATTAAAAAGATTTTCCCCAATGTCTCAATATTCCTTATGTCACATCTCGAGTCTCTAGACCGAAAAGTGACAAAGTTATTTTGTAAGGAAATGCACACACACACGCACACACACACACACACACACACACACACACACACAGACATTCTCACTTTTATAGATATATAGATAAATATAGATATATTATATCATATATATATATATATATATATATATATAATTATATGTAAACTAGCAGAAGTACCCGGTGTTGACTGGGTTCAAAAACAGCCAACAGAAAATGGACTATGATTGATGAAAGTATGATGGGTTATGAAAAAGGAGGGGGTTGTAAAGAGATAGGTTTTGATACTCAATTTACCCTGAGAAAAATATGATGAAAGTAAAGATTCTTTTCGCGAAAATATATATATTTTATATCAACTTTGTTTTCCATTCATAGCCAAGAGTGACCAACAGAATGATGTTTCCTTACAAGGAGAAAATGTTATATATATAATAATATAAATATACAAGAAATAAATGTTACCATAGTCAATCAAATTACTTTTATGGTAGAAAAGTTCATTGGTTTGTATTTTTAAGTAGTTTGTAAAAAAAATAAAAAATAAAAAACTAATTCACAGACCGGTTTTTAAAAAAATCAAAATGGCAACGACTTTGAAATGGAGAACCCTGTTTTCAATTTGAAGGAGGGGCATCTGAACATTCTGTGTTAACAATTTAAGAGAGTTCCGTCAACGTAAAGAATATTTATAAACATATTTTAATGTTTTCCTTTATTTTGTTCTTGAGGAATATTCGTTTATGGCATGTGTAGTTTATATATAAATTCCTTTAAGTAGTGATCACCTCAAATTTCGTTTTAATTTCGGTTCGCTGAAATTATTTCAAGTAAAGAACATTAAAAACTATTTCAAAACAAAAAAAAACATGAACTGAACTTTTATTGACTATGGTAACATTTATTTCTTGTATATTTATTTTTTCGGGTATTGTTGGATTTTCTACTAAACACTCTTACTAAATAATATCGACGAAATATCGAAAAACAAAGAAACAAAAACAGATTTGAAAAATAATGACGCTTTACTTACTTAAGTAAAATAATCCGAAACAGCAAAATATGATATTAAAAAAGTAAACACGTAGTGACTTTAGTTTTTTAAAACAAAGAATCGATATAAATATGAATAAGAAGAAAATGGCGCCCTTTTCAAGCAGAACAGCTTTGTTTCAGTTTTACAGTATTGAACGGTGTAGTATTGCGCCGTCGGATGCAAGGTTGTGCTATTGTAATGTAAAGAACACGCAGAAAGGGTTGTAATCAACTGAATTCCTTCTAGTACACTGACAAAAAAGCTATAACAGATATGTAAATAAAAATAAAAAGGTTATGTAAATGTTTAAGGTAAGACACGTAATCACGTGAGCAAGATTTTTCCATTTTTGACATGATAACAAGCAACTTTGTTATTTTTTATTATTTATCTATTTATCTATTTTCGAAAGAGTGAAACGTGAGAGTGTAGAAGGAAAAAACAGAATTATGCAAAATTTGTGACGAGAATTGTATAAAGTTCTTACTTTTTTTATTTTGGCTTTCACTTTAAAAAAAACGTGCATTTATCAGGTGAATTTATTTGACACAATATGATTCAACTAAAATAAATAAATAAAAGCTAACGTTAATTAAGATTAAAGCTAAGTTGTTATAGTGGACCCTCCCCCCTTTTAAAACCCTTTGTTAAACTTTTTGACATATTTCCATTCTATGGAGGCCAGGCGCGAACGAGCACCCCATAATTTTATTATACCATATTTCTTCAAACTGAAACATAATTATCAATGTATACTTTGCAAATAGATATGAAAAGTCTTTGAATAAATTTGTGACATGGTTCCATGTAGTACAGGCGCGAACGCAGACCCCACAATTTTATTATACCATCACTATTAAAGTTGAAACATACTTATCCTAGTATTCGTATGTACGTCTATATAAAAAACCCTTGTAAATGTTTTTTTTCATATTTTATTTCCATACTTTGGGGACCAGACACGCACACAAACCCCGCATTTTTTATGAACCACTGTTCTGCCAGATCAAACATACCCATTACTGTGTCTCGATACATCTTCGATCATTATATGTAATCAGTTTTTTTTAAATAGTCAACCATATAGGAGACTATTTGTGATTAGACGCACACACACAGACGTTCAGCTTTATATTATAGATATAATAAAAATATGTATAATTCACATAACTATATATATTTATATAATTCTATGTATTATATATAATAATCTATATATATATAGCATATAATTATATATAACATATACAATTATATATATATACATACATATATACATACATACATAAATACATAGCTATATCCACCTTTGATAGCGTGTATATTTGTGTGCTGTGCTTACATCTTTTTTCTTCCGAGTTTCTGTCGTTTAATTGTTTAATAAGCTTCCATTTCTAAAAAGAAATAATTTTGTGAAGCATCCTTCATCAAATTTGGTTTCGTTTACAAGTGTAGCTGATAGCACTTAAGTCATCTATTTTTTTTTTCCTAATTAATTTTACCAAGTTTTGTTTCGGGGTAGATCATAGCTGATTGCACTCAGTTTATATATATATATATATATATATATATATATATATATATATATATATATATATATATATATATAAGCAGCTCAGCCCATCTTTGGCCGGGCCCTATATACTGTTCATAACTTTATGTGCACATGTGTGCATTAAAAAGTGTGAACATGCACGGTAATGCCTTTCTATATAATACGCCTCCTAAACTAACATAGAGAAAAGTTGATCAGAGGTCAAATTTTTGATAAACTCTGACCCCAATTCTGATCCCTTAACATTTGTTTTGGGCTCACTATAATTTTTTAAAAATTGACGCGTATCCATGTAATGTACATCTAAAATCTCAATCATTTATACAAAACATTGCCGGAGTAGTTTGGTAGAATCTTCAAAGGTTAAATCTATCAACTTTGACCTCTAGGCAGCCAAATTGTCGCCCAAAATATAATTTAAAAGCTTCCTCTGTCTGAATACACTTTTATGTAAAATTTCAAATGTTTAGACTCGAAACTTGCTTAATAATTTGCTAATGTCCGCAAAGGTAAACTCTTTGGAACTTTGACGCCTTGGTAATAAATCTTCAGCAAAAAAAAGGATTAAAAATCTTCCCATATATCTTTATATACTTTAAGTAAAATTTAAAATGGTTACATAAAAAATGGCTGAGTAATTCGGTAGAGACCACAGAAGTCAACTTTTTATACTTTGACTAATTTTGACCCCTTAGCATTTAGTGTTTTGTGCTCTAATAAGATAATAAAGTTAGATCCATGTCAAAGGAATCTATATCTAATATTTCAAGTTTTTATCCGACACAGTTAAATCGAGAATCACATCACTCTATAAGACATCAGAGCATACAAATACGAGAGTGAAAACAATGAAAACAGTATGTGTTGTCCTAGCCTTAGTCATAACTAAATCCAAGAAATATTTTCACATATATGTTGTTTGTTTACAATATATATATATATATATATATATATATATATATATATATATATATATATATATATATATATATATATATCACTTCAGCGACGAAGACTGAAGGATAAGTCGAAAATGATGTACTCGTAAAAAACGTTTAAACATGTATTCCGGCACGTAACCAATTGAAAACGACTAAAGAAAAGTTATAAGCTTTTATACTTTTCGTATTCTGTTTTATACATATCCGTGTATATATATATATATATATATATATATATATATATATATATATATATATATATATATATATATACTAGCAAAATTACCCGTCGTTGACTGGGTTCAAAAGCAGCCTACAGAAAATGGACTCTGATTTATGAAAGTATGACAGGTTATGAAAAGGAAGGGTTGTACATTTTGTTTGAATTTGGGGGTATCAAAATCAAAGCAAAATATGATGAAAGTAAAAATGAAATAGATAAACACCACAATTTATTATACCATACCTGTTCACACTTATCACAATATTCTGTGGATCTATATTAAAAAAAAACTTGTTAAACTGTGTGACATATTTCCTTACTATGCAGGTCAGGCGCGAACGAACACCCCATAATTTTATTATACTATATTTCTTCAAGCTGAAACAATCATCAAAGTATACTTACGCAGATAGATATGAAAAGTCTTTATTAAAGTTTGTGCCTATTGCCATTCTATGGAGGCCAGGCGCGAACGCAGACCCCACAATTTTCTTATAGCATCACTATTTAAGTTAAACCTACTTATCAAAGTATTTTATGTGCATCTATATCAAAAACACTTGTAAACGTTTTTTTATTAATTTTTAATTTTTTTTATTTCCATAATTTTTGGACCAGTCGCGAGCGCAGACCCCATAATTTTAATGAACCACCGTTCTGCCAGATCAAACATACCCATTCCTGTGTCTCGATACATCTATCATTATATCCAATCAGTTTTTTTTAATAGTCAACCATATAGGAGCCTATTCGTGACCAGACACACGCACGTACACGCACACATACACACATTCAGCTTTATACTATAGAATATATATATATATATATATATATATATATATATATATATATATATATATATATATATAAGTTTACCCAGCCTTAGTATTACAACATACTATGCCCGTACGACTAAGATAATGACGTGTCAGTAGGTTATTCGAAATAGCTTCTGTTTTTAAATGAATTCATGTAGTCCGGAAAATGTATTTTGTTTGCAGCATTATCTGTCCCACTATTTTTTGTCGTATACATCTTTTTTATCCTTTAACTGTAAATGGAAATGTATTATCTGAACCCATTATATGTTCTTTTATTGTCTGTTGTTATCGCTACTTTTACTTTGTTTTACAGTTCTTTAAGTAAATAAACTAGACGTTTCTGAATGTTTGAGACGAGGATTGGGTATCCGTATCATTTGAGTTCATCAGACGACTGCACTCCTCAGAACGGTGGAGAGTAAGACGACTCAAAGAAGCGGCACATATGCTGGGGAATAACCAATTATCAATTAGACCTTCTATAGAACTCTACACAGTATGGGAAACATAATATACACAAGTAATAAGTAACATCATTTATACATTTATATATATATATATACATATATATATATATATATATATATATATATATATATATATACAGAGAGATAGATAGATGGATTGATAGATAGACGTAAATATATAGTAATAATTAGTAATAAATAGACATATTTATAACTAGAAATAATATAGGGATGTGTCTCCTAAAATTCGTATTGCACTTGTATGCAAGGAGTCGTGGCTCAGTCGAAGGAGTACTGGGTTATCGGTTGTTAAAAGTTATAACCTCCTGAAAGTTGAAGGTTCAATTATCAGCGTATGCGACCGAAAAATAGAACATCGAATAATTAAGGCCTTCTATCCAGTCATGGCTTTCGTAACAAGAGCATGCTACCGTTAAATAAATAAAAGGTTCTGCTCGAAATTCCATCCAAATTCACGAGTTCGACAGAGACATTGCCGAGTTTGAAAAGATAAACCTGAAGAATGTCTGAGATTACATCGACCAAAACGTTGCGAAAAGTACACTCAAGATTAGAACTATATTTGAATGGATCAAAATACTATAAATAAACAGGATTCCGAACTATTTTTGTATTGCTGTATTGCTCGCTACTAATTGTTGTTAGTTCTTTCATGTGATAAAAATGTCCGGACTTTCCGTATAAATATTTATAGTCATCTATAAACTAAAGCGTTATAAAACTATTGAGATGATATCAAACAAGGGAGGCTACTCTGTTTTATAATTCAGATTTCTTCTTTATGAACTTTCTTGTTTCTTTTGCATGTTTTTTTTTCTTCATATATACCACGTTCAATCTCTTGGTTTATTCAGTAAATCTTTCGTCACGTTTTAAATTAGTGTGCTTTTTTTTTACTCTAACCGAGATTTCATTTTATCATCTATCTTTATGCCGACATTTTATCATCTACGTTGGCCTCGTTCTGATTTTTTAAACATACCTTTCTACACATTTAAGGTGTTTATTGTCTATTCACGATTTCCTCCTCATAAACACACTCGCCTGTTTTTAATTTCTTGTTCTCAATTAATCTATCAGACATCTCGACTCCTGTCACTTTTTTACTAGTATTAATTTTTTTTCATTAGTTTTATATATTACTCTAAACGAATTTGTATTTTCGGCACGCACTTAAATAAGGTTTATCGCAAAATAAAAAAAAAGAAGACAAATCAATGCGCTAAAAAAAAAATAAAAAAAAGCGATACAGCTTTTACACTATATCTACTCCATATGAAGAATGTAGATTTCCTCTACCACAACAGGAATTAGTTGCCACACATTTTCAAATAAAAACCGAATAGTTTCTTTTGAATTAAGGCTATTCTAATCAATAAAAAAAACTCTTATTAACCTACAGCAAGGCATATTTGAACTCAACTATAGCGGTCTACTATTTACTACATAGTCATCATGTAACGTGTTGAGCAGCGAGATTGTTTTTCTTTTATGTTCACCTCTAACAAGGCATATCGCCAATTGAACGTAAGGGGCTTCTATTGGGGACTATGCATCAGAACGATTAACAAGATGTTTAGTTTACGTTATATTTAAAATTCGACATATCAGTAAATCAGGAAAGCAGGCAGCATGTAGGGAATTCCAAATATAGCTGTTCGAAGAAAGAAACTATATCTATGAGAAAATCTATCTGGTATTTAGAAAATTCAACAGTGAAAGGGTGTGATTTTCTAGTTAAACGGGTTTGTCAAATCAATGCCCGTCGAGCACACACAAATGTAACAAGTTCCTCAGAGCATATTTCATTAAAATATTAGTAAAACAGGCAAATCTTTGCAACATTGCGGCGATTGGGCAGGATTGGAGTTTAGTTAACAAAGTTGGGTCCATTAAATAAAAACTCTTTTTTTTTAATCCTATCCAAGAGAAAGGGAGAGAGAGGTGGAGATCAGTGATAGCTGCACCAGTCTAAATGTGGCAACTATACTCCATGTATGGGTGAATGGAGGTCCTGTAAATGTACATAATATTCTCAGGCGTGAGTAAGCTTCTAGCACGACGAAGGGAACTCAGCCCCCGCAAGGTTTTCGATGTATTTGTTTCATTTCATGTTGCCAGTGGGTATTAGGCCAAGGGTTTTGAAGAAGGAATTCTTAAGTAAAGTGTAATTTTTCATGGATATCTATGATTGGACAGGCGTCTTGTAATTGGTAAAAGAGAGCAGCATTGTCTTAGTAGCAGTAAATGTTATAATTCATTTGAGTCCCTATTCCACTACGGTCTAAAGGTCATTTTCTAACGAATATGCTGTTCTCCTTCGTTTATGTGCATCAGTTTTTCCCTCGTGCGTGCAATAGAGCGTTTTATCATCAGCAAATATACCCATCTCGGACACAATATAATCAGAAGATAGTTTATGATTATCTGCAAGGCACTTATTGTAGAAAGTACGGGGGCCATTCAGCTAAGCTTTTCTTAATTAGTATAACAGGTATAAAATCAGACCCACAGGCTTTGGATGTGTCTAATTTTTTTATATCATGGACATGAGAAGGGGCGATTTTCACATCATCTAGTGTGCCTTCACTCCGCATATGGAAAATTCGGAGGGAATGGTTTGTTGGCTCTAAGCTGGAGTTGGAGGCAAATCGCTGGGCAAGCAGTTCCGCCTTCTAGGTTTGCCATGCATGCGGCATTCTGGTTGTTCTGAAAGAAGGGGAATTACCGATATTCACTACATTATTATATATTTCCAGAAAGTGCAAGTTCCTATCTACTGCGATTCTATGCGCTTCCTGGTTATTTTAGCTTGGTTTGTTTTCCTGTTGCTATTTATCTCTTGCACTAATTTCTAGCATCTGTAAAATGTTGCCTATTTGTATTTCACTGATGACGTACGAACTAGCGGAATGCATACTGTCGTAGTGCAATGGCAGCTAAACAAGCTGTAGTTAAACATGGGGTGAATGGGGTTTCCTATAATACTTCCGTTCAATTTCCGTTTTTTTAAAAAAGGTAGTCACCACTTATCAAGGCCCGGAAGCCATTCAGGGATAAGGGTTATTGTAAGTACAGTACGTTAGAGTGTATATTTTAAGTGTCTACTTAAGAAGGCGGTTCATCAGGAATTTGTTTACGTTGGACTTGTTGTAGTCAGCAGGGAAGAAGGCAGACGGAACAGAGGTCCACGGGCGTGGAGTTATAAGAAAGAAGCTTTGTTCATGGAATCTACATTTTCATTTAGGCATAGATAAAGAGTGGGGAAAGTTTTTGACAGTGGATTCAGCTAGACGGGTGTTTTTCGTAAAAGATTGCCGAGGGAGTACACTGTTAATGCCATGAGGCATCTTTGATGTATTCTCTGATGGCTTCCAAGTAAGTCCTTTTGTAGTAGCCTATCCTTTTGAACAATGGCTCCTCACGTTATAATTGGGATTTAAGTATGGACCCGCCGATGAAAGTCCAGATAAGAACGAAAACCCTGGATTTATAAGACAAAAACATCTACCATTAATCGGGCTTTGGGACTCCTGGCGCAGTGGATAGAGACGTTGAATCTCTACGGTTCCACATGAGCATTATCTGAATATAGCGGTGTTAATCCTACCCAAAACCGGCCATAGGATTATTTGGTGAGAAGTCAACAACTATGAAATGCAGTAATTACTGAGGACACAATTTAGATACTCAGCATTTCTACCCGATGAAGACTAGATAAATAGTTGGTCCCCACGTCATGACACAACAACTATTAAGATGAGGATAACAGTCACCAAATAAAAAAATAAGCAATGTTGTAGTTGATCGAACTCAATTCTAAATTAGAACCACGTATTATTACTTGTATCTTTCTAAGTTTTACTGAACAAAAACAGTAACAATTCATGAGGTTTTAATTTTTTGAGGGTGTTACATTTCGGTCTAATTGTACACATACACACAACCACACACAACCACGCACACACACATATATATCCATATAGTAAGTTATGTTTAACTGCTCTTGGTTAATATTTTGTTATAAGCTTTAATTATCATTTATAATTTTATTGCCTTGAGGGAGCTACGTCCAACCAACCTGGACTCAAGCGGAATACAAAAATGCAAGTGCGTGAGCGTAAAAATTGGGGGCAAGAATGTTAGATATTGGTTCGGATTTGTCCATCATAATAATCCATATTTAGTGTAAAATCGCAAAAAAAGAAGATGTTGAGAACCAAGGAAGTTGCTCGTTCAATAACTAAAGGAAAAATAAGGTTGAGGATTAGGTTACTATTAACGTAACTTTAAAAAGAAAAACGCTGAATCTCCAGATGTCTGTATTAAACAACACTAATAACCTTTTTTGGTAGAGCTCGATTTAAAAATTTGAACTCTAGTATTCGCCCATTGGCGAGTTTTGTAAAAAAAAAAAAGTGGACAACCTTGCAGTTAGAAAAACTAAATAAAGACATGAAGGGGTCGTTTCTCAGTGTTTTTATTTTTCAGACAAATTAGGCTGCTGTACAAAAATTTGAGGCGAGGTTAAAATTACAAGACAATGCCACCCCAATCTTCAAAAAGAAACGCAAATAACCGTTTGCCTTTATACAAAACATTGGCGTAGAACTGGACAGATTCGTCAAAGCAGGAATTTTGACTAAAGTCGACTATAGCGAATGGGATGCTTACACAGCGTATATAAAGAAAAAAATCGAATGGTATCAGTGTGCGCAGACTTCTGCACCGGGTTGAATGCAGCAGTTAAGGATAATCATGGCTCGCTATCCAGCCAAGGAAGTTTTTTTACGAAACTAAATGGACGGAAAATATTCTCAAAAATAGATCGTACATACGGATTCCCGTGGAGGAGGAGAGCTCAAAACTTTTGTGCAATACCACTCACAAGGAACTATTAAAGTTCAATAGGTTAGCTTTCGGGAAAAAAGTCGCACCAGCTATCTTTCAACAGATAATCGATACGATGTTGAGCGGCTTAGAGCATTTTCTTTGAATCCCCTAAAACTCATGCCGTAGTGGATCGTTCCGGCAGAAAAATGAAACTTACAGACCACTTGGAGAAAGAAAATCTATATTTCGGGGAAAACAATCCTCGAAGGGAGGTGTTTTGGGGCAGTTAACACCCCTATAGTTATGCTAGTATTGATTCGTCTGTCACTATCCAATTACGTTCTACTTATCACGTAATCTTTTTTTGTTGCTTTTTTCTTTTTCCATGTGTGTTTTTCACGTATCTTTGTCTTTTGTTACATAGCACGCATTATGCTATACTCAAACGTATTATGTACTTGACTATTCGATTAATTTTGAACGTACTCAATTTCTTTACACGAAAAACAAATGCCTTCTACAGAGCGTGATCGGACTCTCTGAACTTTGCAATATTTCATTCGTATTATTGTGCTTACAATTTTTCAAATGAAATTAATTCATATAGAATGAAGACAGTGTGTGATTATTTAATTTGATAAGATCGTGTCATCTTCAATAATATGCCAGTATTTTTGCGGATTAACGCTAAAGAGAATAAACGTCATTATAATAATTGAAATATTAATGTTACTTCATAAGGGATACGTTTTTGAACATCGCTTAACTGCATTATTTTGTATATTTGAGAGGATCGCGTTTTATTTCTAAGATAAATCCTGAAAAAGCAATTGTCTACTTCTACGTGTCTTACAGTTGGTTAAGGTTAGTGTTAGTAATATCATCTTGCATCGCCTTTTATTTGATCTTTATCTGAAGCTCTAGCAAATGGTTGTGTGTCGTAATGACTAAACAGCTATGGGGTTACGATTAGATAATCTTCTCACTAGCCGAAAACAGTTGAAACATTTCTTGACACATTGTTAGTAGTTTAAAAAATGATGATCAAGCTAATTTTGGTTGTAACATTGTTGTATTTATTTTAGTTATTTATTCGTTTTCCAAATGTCTTTTTAAGTATTGGGCCATTTTAAAATACAAGAACCATTCCTATTATTAAGTATTGAAAATAGTGATAACATGAATTTTGCCAACATCGAAAATATAATTGATTTTTGTAGAAAGCACTAGATCCGAAATTTCAACACCCATGCCCTTTGCCCGTGTCATTACCCACATAACTACTATCGCCTCACACACACCTGACTAAACAACGTAATTTTATGGACGCTAATCAAAATAAAGGCATCGGTACTTGTTGGTAGCAGACACCAAAGAAAAAAATTAATCTTGCTTTTCTGCTGCGTATTTTCTCCGTTGAATAAACTTTTAATACATGTCAGTTCAACATTTTACTCGCTCTTTATTTAACATAAAGTAAACTTACGTGTAAATTTCAATTTTTAAAAGTTAATTCGTTCAACAGCATCTACACTCATTAGGTGCTTATCAGATTTAGTTTTCGAATGCGACACATAAACTGAATCTAAATTGGTAATGTAGATATCATTAATCGATTTGATTGGGTAAAATTTGGATTATTTAAGGGGACGGCTCAGCAAGAACTTGTTGTCATTAGACTTGAAAGCTACGGTATTCTATTTGGGCGGGTGCCATGCCAGTGGAAGTGTTCTCCGGGCAGACAGCTCTACGAACAAAGTTTGCTCATGAAATCTGCGTTTATATTTATGCACAGCTAGAGAGTGGGGGAAATTGTTGATAGCGGTTGTATCTAGTCGAGTGCTTTTTGTGATAGTTTGGTATGGGGACCATAGATTTGAGCTCAGTCGAGCACTTGTAATGAAAATAATGACAGAACAGAGACAGGCTCGCAACATTTCTTATGCGACACAAAATAATAATTCAAACCTTCTAACTGGATAAATATTTCAGAAATACAACTAAGTTCGTCTGCAAAAGCTCTTCAGCGTACACCGGCCTACGTGCGCGATTTCTGCGAACCACCAATATAAACATATACACACAAACATGATTGCTAAACGAGTGCCCTCATTCAATAATGCAACTTTCAAAGCAACTTATATAGGGAGAAGTTTATTAAGCATTTGAGCTTAAAATCCCATTCTATGAGCCTATTGCTCGGTAAAATATAAGCTGTTTTTGATCCTATGAAAACAGGAAATAATAAATCAAATGTTGACAAAACAAAAGAATTTAATTTCTATTTTGAAACCGAATTAATCTTTCAGTTTCAATGGGATTTTAGTTCATTAACAAAAACGAGATAGAATTAAGAAATAATCGAACTGTTCATTTATACGGCAGACGTGCGTAGGAAATAAATGGTTTTCTTTGCCTTCAAGGCACGAATAACTCAATACACTTTACCGATACTTTTGAATCATTATTCAAATAAGATATACGTTTTATTCAGGAAAGAAATATCTTGAAAAGAGCTGGTGAATTTAGAACAGTGGTTATAAAATGTAAAGATTGGAAAAATAAGCTCTTGAGAAAGGTTATTGTTGGTGGAGAATAGTCGTCCCTTTCACGAGATACAGTTGAGTGTTACGGACGTATATCAAGGAAAATTGTCAATAGTGACGAGCAAGATAAATACAGAGGGTGGAAGAACAACCTTTTTATTTAAATCTCAAATAGATTCCAAATAAGCAATTGCTCTGTCCCACTATGTATAAATAAAAACGACAGGTGTTTTCACTTCAGCACGCGTTAAAACACCCTTTCGTATCCGTAATAAAAGCTTTAAATCTAATTATTTTTTTATATATACAACTTTTCGTCGTAACAAATTACAAAATATAATGACAGCAAAAACACCCAATTAAACACAATGCTACAGACTCACAGCACAGTAAATATGTGCTGCATTGGATTAAAAAGAGTACAGAAAGACATCTATGTAGATGGTCAGATAGTTATACCTGTTGCACTAAGCTATATCGTGCGACACACCTTGCGAACGGTATCCCAAGCAAAACAACCTCCAACGCTCTAAGTTGCAACCAAAATCTAATTAACAAAGAGGGTATGCAACAGTAAATTTGCCCTGTTCTACTATATAATCACCTATACAGCTGTGAAATCGTTCGTAATAATTCTAAAACTTTTTCGAGTTTTTGAAAATGTGAATTCTTTCATTATTTTAGTGTAAATCCTGAGAAGAGGTAACAGAGACCGGACGCGCCTAGGTCAGATGTATGTAATTTACCGACTCGTGGTCGAGGCCACGGCAAAGATAAAGTAAAAAGATCATGACAAGAACGTGTGCCGTGACCGGGGATCACGAAATACAAAAGACAGAGATAGATGCGTAACAAACGCGTGCACGGAGGGCAAACAAAAATACGGACAAGTACATAAATAAAAGCTGTTGGCTGCCTTTGTTGTGTTATTGTATAATAAAGAGGTCGTGTGTGATCGTCTAATCAGGGTTACCGTCGTGTGATCGTCGAGTTGTTCTGTCTATTTGTTCATATGCCGTTGTGTGTCTGTGTGGTACATGTATTTTACAACATACCTTCGGGCGTCGTCGATGTTGGTCCATCTGAATTCATCTCGTTTTGGAGGGAAGACTGGTACCTGCTTTGGGGACGAAGAATCATTTCACTCCAAACGATGAATTGGTTTTATAGTTTTTATTTCACTTTCCAAATGTCTCGCAGAAGGATGGAAAGTGAATTTCTGGCTTGCATGGTTTCTCTTGGTCTTATTTCTACTCATGTCAGCGCCCACCCCCATTGAAGGGGAGGAGACGTCTGTGAAACCGACCAAATCCAAAAGCAAATGTCAACGATTCAGCTAATCTGATAACTTGGATGTTAATTGTAATTATAAATTTTCGTACATTTATAAGCTACAATCAATATCCAAATGAATACTTTGACGATAATTACGGTTTTCAAAAGGCGAACGATTAAAAGATACATCTGCCTTACTGAAAAATTGCTAGGTTTATTTATGGTGTCTTTTACATATAAAAAACCCACCCAATACTTTTGATGATGGGGGGGACTTTGTTTGAAAATAACTATATGTCAAAATTATTGTCCGTGGATTTATGTCTATCACAATAAAACCATCGTTTCGGAAGCGATCGTACAAATTATTGTATTTGTTGTTGTTCCTTCTTATGAAACAGATTTTTAATTTTTAATTCTAAATTGAATTTAAAATTAACAAGCACATTACTCTATATTAAAGTAGCTCTAGGATATTTGCCTATCGATCTTATTATATATCTGAATTATAACGGGCATTGTTCTTTTCTTGTGTTTTAATTAAATTATTAATTTTACTATCACATTAAAATACACTCTGCTCTTTAGACTACTGTTCTAACCCCCTTTAAATATATATGTATATATGTATATATATATATGTATATATATATATATATATATATATATATATATATATATAATGCTGCCTATCTTAAGTCGAGCATTTGTGAAATGATATACAAATTGCCATTAGCGTATGAAGCGATGTTCTTTCTGTAAACAAATTGAGCTTACGTATTTGGACAATGTTAAAACATAGTTTACTCGCTGCCCTTATAGCAACAGCCTATAGTGCAACGTTTAGAATCTACGACCGTCGTTTGAGCGTTAGGTTGGTGTTTTGCACGAGGTTGAATAGAGTTGATTTCTGAGAAATTATAGAATGTGTTAACATTGCAAAATCGTAGAAACAAAATTAATGTCCCAAGGAGGTAAAATAGACATCTCGTCCACAGTATCTGAATTATCGTACACAAGATTATTATAGTCCTCTGTGGAATATGGAAAACGAAATTAAAAACAAAACTGTTGTCTTTTGATAACGAAATATACATACACGCAAATCATATAAAACAGATTATCTCCAAAATTCAGATAATTGAATTACTCTTAAAAGAATCCGATAGAATGACTTCACGAGAGAGAAATAGAGAAATAGACGGAGATAGAGAGGTGATGGAAGGAGAATTAAAGAGATGTATGGATTAATTAAGG
Organism: Euprymna scolopes; assembly: GCF_053919585.1. Lineage (NCBI taxonomy): Eukaryota > Metazoa > Mollusca > Cephalopoda > Sepiida > Sepiolidae > Euprymna > Euprymna scolopes. The sequence goes on along the minus strand of NC_136514.1, from coordinate 23,447,010 downwards.
GAATGAAAGAAAAAGATACAGGAGAATAAAGGAAGGAGAATGGAAGAGATAATAGGACGAATGCTAATTTCTAAACGACAGAAGAGGAAATGCTAATCTACCAAGTGATAGCAGTCGAAATTAAGGATCTCATAAAATGGCTTGTTTTTCCAGAGGAGAACACTAGCCCGTTTGTGGTTGCGCTGAACGTATCAGTTTTGGGGCTTTATCTCACAAACTGAGAATTTCCCTAAAAAAAATAAGTTAAAGGGTGCTTTTTTTAACGCCGACTGAGAAACCATCTGAGGGAATCCAAATTACTTGAATTAAAGATACACGTACAAAAGTCAAGTCTCATGCGTTACTTATGCTCTAAAAAGGAACGAAGCCCTGCAGTCGATGATATGAGTTGAGCCCTATTGTCTTCTAGAGTGATAAAACTTCCCAAATGCACTTGATATGTTAGGTTTTACTTTGGTCAAAATTATACTTCGTCATTTAATCAGATGTATTCCATTAATGATTTTCGATACTTATCAGACGTATTCCGATTAAGAAAAAACTTACTCCCAGACACATCCGATACCTTTGAATGAAATGTCCAATCAATCGGCCCAGCCATTTACGAGTCCATAGGAAAATAACTCTCACGCACACACACAGACGGACACACACATATATATTCCTTTTATATAACAGGAGATACAGGAATAGATATTTTGAGCCTATTTGCAGACATAATCATCTTTTATTTTACTTCCGTTCTGTTTGTTCTCCTACTAGTAAATACACTGATCCTTTTTTATTCTATATATTTTATAATGTACAAATCCAACTTTTTATCCATTTCTTTGTTTTCTCTTTCTTCTAATTACTCTATTTTTTCTGTAGCCTATTCCTATTGATATTTTTTCTGCTCTACTATCATCATTGCAAGTATTTTTCTGTTTATTTTGTTATTTCTTTTCTTATTCCCTATCGGTTTCAAATCATTCCTCTGGTCTTTCCTATTTTCCTTATTTTAATAATCTTCACAGTTTATCGTTGTATATCCTTTTTATGCCTTTATTGCCACCACCATATATATATATATATATATATATATATATATATATATATATATATATATATATACTATATATATACTATATATATATACTATATATATATATATATATATATATATATATATATATATATATACTACATGATTTCTTTTCTGCCTTACATTTCCTCTTATCTTGTTCACATAAAATACCCTCCTTTCCACTTCATTCTCCTTGCTTGTCTTTCAAAATAAAAACAGAAACTAATCCACACTATACGCATAATCCGAAAATATCCCCGGTGTGTAGTAATCACAGTTAAAAATACAACCATATACGCATGACAGGGTGCCTGCTCGATACAATATGGCTCATAAAGAGTGTGAGATATGAGAGTTGTGACCCTGCACTCACTTCTGCAGTTTTACGACCAACCGATTGAATTAATGCTCTGTGCGAACGCAAGGTAAAACCTGTTATGGAAAGCCGGCAGGATATAAAATACGACGATAACTCAAAATTTGCGGGAATCACTAGAATATATTCACAGAATACGTATCAAGTTTTAGAACCGAACGAAATAGAAGTCACGCATTTTAATGTATACAAATGTTCGGGAAAAAGTTTTCAATAGATAAATGTATGTAGTTTTCGAATTGTTTATCCAAAGTGGTAATATATACGCCCTGTGATTGGTCGCATGCTTGCTCATAAAACAGCGCAGGTGTGCGTGAATCGTAAAAGATTAAACAAACTAAACGCAACACAGCCATAATCTTTAATAAAAATAACAATCTAACTATATTTGGCGGACTTCAAAATAAGTTTATATGTAACTTGTCCATATAATAAGTGGGTATCTCGTGTCCTTTTAAAATAAAAGGAAGCATTATACATCCACGAACGCACGCGGACGCAAGAATAACTGTAACGTAATACACATATTAAAATGTAGATTCCGTCGCAAGAAACAAAAGCAAGAAAATAATTCGACTCACTCTCTTCTTTTATTGAAACAGCAGACATTTATTTACAAGTACTTTAAGGAGCACGTTTTGTATCTTGTTCAAAGGTCCTCCCACTTTTAAATGTTCTTAACAAGATTTTGCCTTTTCGATCATGTGGTACTCTGACCCTTTCCGACCATGTTTAGGAAGCTTTGCTTTCGCTCTCGGCCTGTCTGTGTAACATATCTATCTCTGTCATCCTCTAACTTTCTCTTTTTATATAATATTTTACTTTCCGTTTCACTCTCTCTGACGTCATGTCACACACTGCTCGGTATTTACATATGTGACGTGTAGTATCTGCAGCTGCAATGTTTTAAATAAACAAACATTGAAAGTAAACATTACCCATTGTTTTATTTGTATAGTTTATGCTAGTGCTACTGTTAAGATAGTATTACTTCTATTTAAGTGTATTGAGAAATACAATAAAATGCTCCGGCAGCTACACAATATTCTTTATTTATACCCCCCTATCTCTCTCTCTCTCACACTCTCTTTCTGTCTCTCTCTCTCTCTATATATATATATATATATGTATATATATATATATATATTATGCATAGATCATCGTATAACGATTAGATCACTCTCTGACTGACGTAAATGAACATTTAAAATTTAAAAAAATGTTTAAATTCGACGTTATTTCACGCGGTTAATGGTAGCCGAATTGATTAGGTATTCGCTAAATCGAGCCAAAGATGTCTCGTGATGCGGGTTTCGAATCGTTCGACTGGTATCAATCGTGACACCCTGCACTGAAGATTCCCGAAAAGATAAAACACTAGTGGCTGTAGGTATTTAATAATTATTATAGTAAAAAAAATAATTATATATATACATATATATATATATATATATGAGAGCCAACATTTAATAAAACATGGTAAAACACTTTGAAAAAGAGTTAAACGCATATGTGATATGAAAAGGAAACACTTAATAAGTGTATAGTCTTTAATCCGTGCAGTTTGTAAGAAATAATTTCCTTCTCATCAGAGGGTAGAATTTTGCAAAATGCGGGATCGGATTTTGCATACAAAAGTATTTGATGAAGCTGCAAGTAAGTCAAAAATCTTACTTAATAACATAAAGTGAAGCAGAGTGAATGTGATTTCACGTAAATGGATAGTCTGGTGTAAGGTAAATTATCCAATGACGGTAAAATTCAAAAATATAAATCCAAGAAATTAATTGAATTTCAATTCACACAAGTAACATCCAAGGAAATCACGTAATCGGAAGATGGTCCAAAATAATCCAAAAGGCCGAAATCCATGGAATAATTCACAAATATGTATAAGAAAAAGGGGGGAAAATTCCAATAATATTAATAAAAGAAAAATAAGACTATTAAAAACAAAACTGATTACATATAATGATAGAAGATGTTCGAGGATCAGGAATGGGTATGTTTGATCTGGCAGAACGGTGGTTCATAAAAATTGTGGGGTCTGCGTTTGCGCCTGGCCCCTAAAGTATGAAAATAAAAAAAAATTAAAAAAAAAACGTTTACAAGGGTTTTGATATAGATGTACCTAAGAATAATTTGATATGTGTGTTTCAAACTTAAATATGAATGGTATAATAAAATTGTGGGGTCGTCGTTCGCGCCTGTACTCCATGGAAATATAGCACAAATTTAACAAAGACTTTTTCCATCTATTTCCGTTAGTATACTTTGATAATTATGTTTCAGTTTGAAGAAATATGGTATAATAAAAATTATTGGGTTCTCGTTCGCGCCTGGCCTCCACAGAATGGAAATATGTCACAAAGTTTAATAAGGTTTTAAAAGGGGTTAGGGTTCACAATAACACCTTTACTTTAATCTTAATTCACGTTAGCTTTTATTTATATTTTAGTTGAATCTTACTGTGTCGAATAAATTCACTTCATAAATTCAGGTTCTCATTAAAGTGAAAGCCCCCCCCCCCAAAAAAGTCGGAACTTTAGACAATTCTCGACACAAATTTTGCATAACTCTGTTTTTTCCTTCTCCATTAGCACGTGGCACTCTTTCGAAACTAGATAAATAGATAAATAATAAAAAATAAGAACGTAACTTCTTATCGTTTAAAAAATAGGAAAAAATCCTGCTCACGTGATTACGTGTCTTTTTTAAAAAAATACATAACCTTGTTATTTGTATTTATATATCTCTTCAAGCTTTTTTGTCAGTGTACTAGAAAGAATTCAGTTGATTACAACCCTTTCTGCGTGTCCTTTACATTACAATAGGACAGCCGTGAATCCGACGGCGCAATAATACACCGTTCAATACTGTAAAACAGAAACGAAGCTGTTCTGCTTGAAAAGGACATCATTTTCTTCTTATTCATATTTATATCGATTCTTTGCTTTTAAAAACTAAAATAATTACATGTTCATTTTTTAATATCCAATTTTGCTGTTTCGGATTATTTTACTAAAGGTACTAAAGCTTCATTATTTTTCCAAATTGTTTTTGTTTCTTTGTTTTTCGATATTTCGTCAATATTATTTAGTAAGAGTGTTTAGCAGAAAAGCCAACAAATGACTACCCGAAAAAATAAATATACAAGAAATAAATGTCACCATAGCCAATAAAAGTTCAGTTCATGTTTTCTTTTGTTTTGAAATAGTTTTTAATGTTCTTTACTTGAAATAATTTCAGCGAACCGAAATTAAAACGACATTTGAGGCGATAACTATTTAAATGAATTTTGATATAAACTACACATGCCGTTATCGATTATTCCTCAAGCGCAAAATAAAGGAAAACATTAAAATATGTTTATAAATATTCCTTACGTTGACGGAACTCTCTTAAATTGTTAACACAGAATGCTCAGGTGCCCCTCCTTCAAATTGAAAACGGGGCTCTCCATTTCAAAGTCGCTGCTATTTGGATTTTTTTTAAACGGTTCGTGAATTAAACAAATATATTTTACAAGCTACAAACCAATGAACTTTTCTACGATAAAATAACTTTTATTTACTATGGTAACATTTATTTCTTGTATATTTATATTATAATATATGTAACATATTCGATTTGTAAGGAAACATCATTTTGTTGGTCACTCTTGTCTACGAATAGAAACAAAGATGATATAAAAAAAATATACTTTCGCGAAACGTATCTTTACTTTCATAATATTTTGGTTAGGGTAAAATTGTTGAGTATCAAAACCTATCTCTTTAGAAACCCCTTCCTTATCATAACCTATCATATTTTCATCAGTCCATTTTATGTAGGCTGTTTTTGAACCCAGTCCACGACGGGTACTTCTGCTAGTATATATATAATATATATATATATATATTTATATATATATATATACATATATATATATATATATATATATATATATATATATATATATATATGGCTGTTTCACAAGTACATTTTACCCTTATAAAAAAGCTTTATTTTGATATTGTTGCTGGAAAAAGTAATGCAGGTATATGGATTATGTAGTAGTACTGATATTCAATGTAGCCACCTTCAGCCTCAATCACTGCCTGAGTACGGGACCAAACTGGAAGCATTTTTACTACAAACCCGAGTGGGAGCTGGGCAAATACTCGGCCGACAGCGGCTATCAGGCTCGCTTGCTGCTGTGGGAGGACATGATGGTGTTTTGTTTTGTTTTTTCAGGTACGACTTAAGGAAATAGTTCAGCGAATATAGTTCAGGAGAGGGGGTAGTAAGAAAAAGGTACAAAGTCGTAGTTCTTCTTTCGAAGCCAAGACTGGGCCTCTTTGGACTTGTTGGCCTGCGACGAGTGTTGCTGCCACACGAAGGGTCCGCCGCGGCCACCTGATTGTACGAGGGGATCGTCACACTTTTCAGCACATCCGGGTACACTTTGGTATTAACTTTCAAACCGGCTTTGAAGATATGAGGTGGGACGATGCGGCTTTCACTTGAAAGGCCACATGATGCGGCTCTCACATCAAAGGTCACACCTGAAAGGCTTTCACTTGAAAGGCCACATGATGCGGCTCTCACATCAAAGGCCACACCGATAGCCGGAAACTTAGTTTACTTCACCGGTGGCACGCCCCTTTTGTTCATGGCAATTCAGCGATGCATTTTGAGGGTGCTGATAATATCCCTGATATCATAACTTGGATCGGTCGAAAGCATGAGTGGTACAGCAGCGCATCTTAGATCTCGCTCATTTAACATTGCATTACGTTCAGACATGATAAAAGGCTCCTATCGCTTTTGGGATTCGTACACAACTGGCCAACTAGTAGATAGCATGCAACAAAAAACAAAATTGGTTTTCATCAAATAGAAATAAATCATGTCATCTTTTCAAGTACGAGAATTTTATCGTTCCGCCCTGTATAGCCATTTGTCTCGTTAATGAGTGATTAATTTTTTTTCTTTTGGTTCATTTTAATTCAGTTCATAGTTCTGAAACATCAATGGCCCATTTAAGGGGTGAAACTTTATCTCTACATACTATACATGGATTTCGCATCTACATTTAAGTCTCTTTACACATCAAACATACAGTTAAGAAAGGAATTAAGAACGTCAATTTTGCTCTTCCAAATGGACCAGTAAAATATGCTATAGTATATTTTTCTTGGTGTATTTTTTTTTATTTTATTAGATTACAGGAAAAGATGAGTATAATATAAGCTTACTTCTGTTACTATAGGCAACGTCACTTCTAAAATTTTAATTTAGCTTCAAGCCAGTCATGGCACTTTTTCTCTCATAAAAATTTGAGAATGTCTGGACCCTTATAAATTTTAGTATTTAAATTTTTCCTGCTTGATGAAAAGAAATATGATTGAACCGGGTTGCACGTCGTAGCCAGATATGACTGTATTTATATAAAAAAACAATAAAATATAATTTTCTTTCGTTGATTGAGCACTATCAACGACCCTGGTTTAAATTCAATTATTCTAATTTTTTGGATATCTTTCTACCTGGATATATATATATATATATATATATATATATATATATATATATATATATATATATATATATATATATATCCCGTATAAACAAAACCAAGACTTCAAAAAGTGTTGATAGCAACAGAAAGTGTATTTCATTGTAAGCTACAATTGTTTCCATACAAGTTCGACAATTTCAAGCATTACGGTGTTTGAAAATTTTCCCAACCAGCATTTCTTCAGACTTTTTGATTAAAAACACTCTTGACAATAGAACATTGTTTAAAAAAGTTGCCTTAACGGCAAAGAAGCATGTAGAAAATATTTACCCTGGAGGCATCCTCCGTGAAAAATCCCATTCAAATATCAATATAACGAATTAACATCGAATAAAAGTGTCCTAGACAGAATATTGTAATTGCAGAATACCTGGGACTTTTCCGTGGGGTGGAAAATGTCTAACCTCAGAAATAGTGTATAAATGCGAGATAAAAACCGACAATACTAGAAAGACATATCTTGGGGCCACGGATTGCGTGTTTAATGAAAGATATAGAAACCATGTAGTATCCTTTAAAAAGGAACCTGATATGGAAACTAATAGAGAAGATGTTAACACTAGCCGGGGGGAGTGTACAAGAATCAGCAGTAGAAATAAAAAGAGGAATACAACTGCATTAGATGATTGGGTTAGGGAACTTAATAGAAATAATAAAGGTTTTGAATTAAAATGGTCAGTAGTGGATAAGAGGAGGAAGTACAGCCATGGGAAATCAAAAAGGTGCAATCCATGTTTATTGGAAGCCTTTTATATATTGAATTCTACAGAGGAAATTTTGAATAAAAGGCTAGATGCAATACAGGGATGTCTTCACGGGAAAAGGTTTCTGCTATCATGCCTTAAATGTAACTGAGGTATAACTTTTTACAACAATAAGGATCCTCGGATGCAAGAATCAAATTTTAATGTAGTGTTAAATAGCTGGGAATGATGCAATTTAAATTAAGGATCCAAATCTAATAAGCAAATATAGTTTCTATTATTCTAAACTGAGTAAAAAATATAGATAAAGTATAAAGCTCAACAAAGACTGGAAATTTTGTTCCATAACGGTGAACATTTTTTAGTATTTAGTTGTAGCAGTATTGATGGTGAAATAAGCGATAACCTTTCCAGATCAATAAAACAACTTAATAATAAACTAGCAATTATTATTAAAAAATTAAATTAGCAATTAGTGGATTGGAAATTAATTTAATTGATTATGTTATCTGACGTCTAAAGCTTGTAGAATCCCTGCTGGTTTATTACTCTTTCCAAAAATGCAGGGGTAGACACCTTCTCATCGGAGTGAAACCCATGTAGCTATTGGGTGGTTTTGTTGTCAGAATAAGAATTAGAGGATATATACTATTTTATTTAGGTACCCAAGAACACAATACACGAATTGTAATTTGGGGTTTGAAGCCATAAGTAACCAAGTAGATTATAGATTAATAACAGATGTAGGTTAATACCATAGGTAAATAATCAGTTTTAAAATAAAAAAATATACTGTATATTTTTTATTTGTTAAATAAGCTACGTAGCACTTTCTCTATCTGTTTAATTTAATAAATTATTAAATCATAGACGCTTTTTAGCACACACTAGACCTGAAACATCAAACTGCCTTAGTTATCGCCCTTTAACTGTTATGGGTACTAATATGACCTTTATTTACACAGAATTTATCTACTAGCAGTTAACAACGTAATTGGATTATCTCCCTTCGTAATTTTGTTTTTTCATAACTGTATAGAACCATATTTGATCAGAATGATAACGAATTTTAAAATATTAAATAATGAAAAATAGAATAGAAACCTTTACTCGAAAGATTGTACGGGATTAATAAATATAATGTATTCTTTTTTCTTTATTCTCCTATTCAATAAAATATTAACCCTAAAAAGGTCTTAAATCTAAGTAATAAAACAATCGATAATTTGTAAACACTGCTTGCCACAAATGAGCGAATACGAAACTAAAAATTAACCGTAACATTATTGCAAGGTTATTTTTGGCCATATTATAAATATAGAAATAAAAATTCAAGAAATATTTTTAAAATATTAACTATGTGAAATAAAAAAAAATATAGAAATCTAATTTAGGAACTCAATTAATGCAATGTATAAATTTTTTTAAATGGCTACGGGTTTTTTTTTTTTTTAAACTTCTTTTGACTTGGTTTTTAGATAAGGATACGAAAATTAGGTTGATATATTAATATTTGAATGGGCTTTTTTCACGGAGGATGCCTCCAGAGTAAATGATTTTCACATGCTTCTCTTCTGTAAAAGGAATTTTCTTCAAACAATGTTCTATTGTCAAGAGTGTTTTTATTGAAGAATCTGAAGAAATGCTGGTTGTGAAAATTTTCAAACGCCATAATGCTTGAAATCGTCGAACTGGTATGAAAACAATTGTAACTTACAGTGAAAAACACTTTATGTTGCTATCAACACTTTTTTTGAAGTATTGGTTTTGTTTATATAGTAAATTAATGCTCAATTATGAAATATGATAATTTGGAAGCTTACTTTTTAAGCCATCTTTCTTTGGTTTAAAACTTTTTGGTATATGAAAATGTACTGAATTGCAGGAACCCAGTAAAACGCAGTATATAACATACAAAAAGATATATATATATATATATATATATATATATATATATATATATATATATATATATATATATATATATATATATATATATATATATATATATATATATATATATATATAGAAAGAAAGATAGATATATTTTATATTAAATCACATAAATTAATATACAACGATATAATTTTATGCGTAAATTTTCAGTATTTACTCCAACGGTGCTCGATACGTACGTAGAGCTAGGTAGTAAGCTATGAGCACACACATATATATATATATATATATATATATATATATATATATATATATATATATATATATATATATATATCAACTAGACAGAATAATCAGCGTTTCTTTCTCGTGAGAATTCGCCTAAAGAAACAGTAGCGCTTCAACGTTTTGGATTAATATATATATATATATATATATATATATATATATATATATATATATTATATATAAATCTGTAATCCTGTCTTTTTGTTTGTTTGTTCACAATTTGATTGATATATACAAAAGTTTCTTTACTTTACTCTTTCATTTATGTCTATATATAGCTTCATTCTTGGAAACTAGATACAATAAAAAGAATATGTCATTTGCATATGTCATTAAGAAAAATCGATTTTATTAAATAGCGGTATCTTAATGTTTCTAGCGAGAGAATTGTTTTCAGTGTTTTATTTAAAATTGTTTTTAATACATTTTAAACAATAATTATATTGATAACATTTATTTTTGGGGGAATTATTATTTCAACATCGAATTTTTAAAAAAAACTTTTAGAGTTATTTGCACCTTAGATTCTTCCGATCATTTCATTTGTTTGTTGTTATTATTCTTTAAAGAGCTATACAGAAATCGCAAATTTTACGATGTGACCCATCGTTGTTTAATACCTAAAAAAATAGCATCTACTGCCCCCCTCAATTCTACAATTTACACTTTTCTTTCATTTTTTTTCACGTTAATCTCATCGATTATAAACTTTAATTTCTAATTAAAAAAAGGTAAATTTTTACGACGTGACTCAGCGTCTTGTAACCCCTAAAAAAATTAGGACCTACTTTTTTGGGCCCTAATACGTTTAAAAAATCTTTATAAATAATATGAAAGAAGTAATTTCGAAAAAAAAAATTAACATTTTAAAGTGGGGGATTACTTTTCTATATAAATTTAACGTAAAAATGAACACCCATTTTGTGCCACAAAGCATTCAACGAGATATATCATCTCTAGCATTTTTTTTTTCAAATTTAGCGATCGAGATGGATGGGGCAAAACATGACAAATACAGTTTTTTTGTTTGGTGGGCGTGGGAATTACATTTGAAACATAAAATAATTATAAATTTAATTAATCTTTATGACACCATTCTGTACTTTCACCTTACACGTTTATAAAGAAAATGAACCCCAGCATATGACAAATTCATTTTTGTTATTTTGGAGGGAGATTACATTAAAAGCATAAAATTATGAAAAATTTAATTTAATTGTTTGGAAATTAATTGTTGATTTTTTTTAGGAGTTCTATCTACTTGGTTATTTTTATTTATTTATTTATTTTTGCGATCACGCGGGCATTCGCTGTTATATTTAGTGAAACAAAAGTTCTAATGATTTATTTTTAATTATTTATTTTTAGGGTGGGTATTTATAGTACTCAATATCCGGGAAATAGTTTCTTCTATCTGTATCCATTCTGCCGAAATATCTGGTGGAGAGGGTATCAGGTACTTCTTCTTTTAAGGAACGATTAAATTTACATGTTTTTATCCGTTCTTTTATTTATTGAATTGTTGTGAGGGTATCCATTGTTACCCATGATGAAAATGATTAGTGTAGCAGGTGTGTTCCAAACGGAACTGTATGTAAACCCAGGCAACGCTAGGTACTCATGCTAGTATATATATATATATATATATATATACTAGCATATATATATACTAGCATATATATATATATATATATATATATATATATATATATATATATATATATATATATATGTCTCATTCCCATTTTACACCTAGTAACAGCGCGACCCCAGGACTGTTACTATTTATTATTATATTTTAACAACTACCCACCCATATCGCCCAACGTCAGTTATCCCTTTAATTCAACTTCGGACCTTCCCCTATCTTACTAAATTAAAACCTGAGTACACGACGCGCCATGTAATCCACACCACAACTTTCATTAATATCAGAAAATCACGCTATAAGCCATAGTACTCTTATAAATAATGTTTTGATAACCGTTACTTTTGATTAATCCATCTTAGCATACACCCTCCCGCTTTTATTCATCATCCTAATATTACCCTGAAAACATACATTGTATCGATGTGTTGTTGTCTCGGTTCCCTCGGTTGATAAAAAAATCATTTTAGCGTAATCTCCCTGCATCAAATACTATACATCTTAGATACGGATAAAATAGCATCACCACCCAACTATCCCTATACCTTCCCCTTGAGATTAATCATAGAAACTACATTATTTAAGACTATAATAAAACCCTATACACCTTTTTACATTACTATTTATGTATACGCTCCTTCTTTATCTTAGAGTTCAATATAGTTCCCCCAAACAACATCAATAACTGTATTGATTTATTTTGTTCCTGATGAATCCCTCGCTAGACGTCACATCCCCATCATGTCGCCTAGTATCTTCTCTACTCTTCTAGTGAGAAGCATTAGACTTCCAAATACCTAGGTATAAAGAGTCCCCTTTACCCCCTAAATAAATGTATGTAATTCCTTATTGAATAAATGAATCATTCTTTATCTACGTACATATAGTTTTTGTGACTTCATTTTTCTATCTTATTGTCTCCTATATATATATATATATATATATATATATATATATATATATATATATACATATATATATATATATATATATATATATATATATATATATATATATATATATACAGTGATGATCATATTTATTGGCACGGTAAAATAAAAGTTAAATTTTGTCTAATAAATTCTAAAAAAGGGATTAAATTAAAGAAAATAACACTTAAATAATAATAATATAAGAAAATATAATAGTATTTTTTTACATTTACAAAAATATGTTTTTAAAAATGTTAGAACCCTTTAAATAAAGAAAATACTTCTAAATATTGTAACAAGTTTCAAAAATTCCAAGCACTTAAAATGAAATCCTTATAATATATATATATATATGTGTGTGTGTGTGTGTGTGTGTGTGTGTGTGTGTGTGTGTGTATCTGTAGCTGTATGATCTTAATTATTAATATTCGATAATAAATTCTTAGTG
>NC_136514.1:23365926-23433989 GCF_053919585.1 Euprymna scolopes | reverse complement strand
GGATCACGAAATACAAAAGACAGAGATAGATGCGTAACAAACGCGTGCACGGAGGGCAAACAAAAATACGGACAAGTACATAAATAAAAGCTGTTGGCTGCCTTTGTTGTGTTATTGTATAATAAAGAGGTCGTGTGTGATCGTCTAATCAGGGTTACCGTCGTGTGATCGTCGAGTTGTTCTGTCTATTTGTTCATATGCCGTTGTGTGTCTGTGTGGTACATGTATTTTACAACATACCTTCGGGCGTCGTCGATGTTGGTCCATCTGAATTCATCTCGTTTTGGAGGGAAGACTGGTACCTGCTTTGGGGACGAAGAATCATTTCACTCCAAACGATGAATTGGTTTTATAGTTTTTATTTCACTTTCCAAATGTCTCGCAGAAGGATGGAAAGTGAATTTCTGGCTTGCATGGTTTCTCTTGGTCTTATTTCTACTCATGTCAGCGCCCACCCCCATTGAAGGGGAGGAGACGTCTGTGAAACCGACCAAATCCAAAAGCAAATGTCAACGATTCAGCTAATCTGATAACTTGGATGTTAATTGTAATTATAAATTTTCGTACATTTATAAGCTACAATCAATATCCAAATGAATACTTTGACGATAATTACGGTTTTCAAAAGGCGAACGATTAAAAGATACATCTGCCTTACTGAAAAATTGCTAGGTTTATTTATGGTGTCTTTTACATATAAAAAACCCACCCAATACTTTTGATGATGGGGGGGACTTTGTTTGAAAATAACTATATGTCAAAATTATTGTCCGTGGATTTATGTCTATCACAATAAAACCATCGTTTCGGAAGCGATCGTACAAATTATTGTATTTGTTGTTGTTCCTTCTTATGAAACAGATTTTTAATTTTTAATTCTAAATTGAATTTAAAATTAACAAGCACATTACTCTATATTAAAGTAGCTCTAGGATATTTGCCTATCGATCTTATTATATATCTGAATTATAACGGGCATTGTTCTTTTCTTGTGTTTTAATTAAATTATTAATTTTACTATCACATTAAAATACACTCTGCTCTTTAGACTACTGTTCTAACCCCCTTTAAATATATATGTATATATGTATATATATATATGTATATATATATATATATATATATATATATATATATATATAATGCTGCCTATCTTAAGTCGAGCATTTGTGAAATGATATACAAATTGCCATTAGCGTATGAAGCGATGTTCTTTCTGTAAACAAATTGAGCTTACGTATTTGGACAATGTTAAAACATAGTTTACTCGCTGCCCTTATAGCAACAGCCTATAGTGCAACGTTTAGAATCTACGACCGTCGTTTGAGCGTTAGGTTGGTGTTTTGCACGAGGTTGAATAGAGTTGATTTCTGAGAAATTATAGAATGTGTTAACATTGCAAAATCGTAGAAACAAAATTAATGTCCCAAGGAGGTAAAATAGACATCTCGTCCACAGTATCTGAATTATCGTACACAAGATTATTATAGTCCTCTGTGGAATATGGAAAACGAAATTAAAAACAAAACTGTTGTCTTTTGATAACGAAATATACATACACGCAAATCATATAAAACAGATTATCTCCAAAATTCAGATAATTGAATTACTCTTAAAAGAATCCGATAGAATGACTTCACGAGAGAGAAATAGAGAAATAGACGGAGATAGAGAGGTGATGGAAGGAGAATTAAAGAGATGTATGGATTAATTAAGGGAATGAAAGAAAAAGATACAGGAGAATAAAGGAAGGAGAATGGAAGAGATAATAGGACGAATGCTAATTTCTAAACGACAGAAGAGGAAATGCTAATCTACCAAGTGATAGCAGTCGAAATTAAGGATCTCATAAAATGGCTTGTTTTTCCAGAGGAGAACACTAGCCCGTTTGTGGTTGCGCTGAACGTATCAGTTTTGGGGCTTTATCTCACAAACTGAGAATTTCCCTAAAAAAAATAAGTTAAAGGGTGCTTTTTTTAACGCCGACTGAGAAACCATCTGAGGGAATCCAAATTACTTGAATTAAAGATACACGTACAAAAGTCAAGTCTCATGCGTTACTTATGCTCTAAAAAGGAACGAAGCCCTGCAGTCGATGATATGAGTTGAGCCCTATTGTCTTCTAGAGTGATAAAACTTCCCAAATGCACTTGATATGTTAGGTTTTACTTTGGTCAAAATTATACTTCGTCATTTAATCAGATGTATTCCATTAATGATTTTCGATACTTATCAGACGTATTCCGATTAAGAAAAAACTTACTCCCAGACACATCCGATACCTTTGAATGAAATGTCCAATCAATCGGCCCAGCCATTTACGAGTCCATAGGAAAATAACTCTCACGCACACACACAGACGGACACACACATATATATTCCTTTTATATAACAGGAGATACAGGAATAGATATTTTGAGCCTATTTGCAGACATAATCATCTTTTATTTTACTTCCGTTCTGTTTGTTCTCCTACTAGTAAATACACTGATCCTTTTTTATTCTATATATTTTATAATGTACAAATCCAACTTTTTATCCATTTCTTTGTTTTCTCTTTCTTCTAATTACTCTATTTTTTCTGTAGCCTATTCCTATTGATATTTTTTCTGCTCTACTATCATCATTGCAAGTATTTTTCTGTTTATTTTGTTATTTCTTTTCTTATTCCCTATCGGTTTCAAATCATTCCTCTGGTCTTTCCTATTTTCCTTATTTTAATAATCTTCACAGTTTATCGTTGTATATCCTTTTTATGCCTTTATTGCCACCACCATATATATATATATATATATATATATATATATATATATATATATATATATATATACTATATATATACTATATATATATACTATATATATATATATATATATATATATATATATATATATATATACTACATGATTTCTTTTCTGCCTTACATTTCCTCTTATCTTGTTCACATAAAATACCCTCCTTTCCACTTCATTCTCCTTGCTTGTCTTTCAAAATAAAAACAGAAACTAATCCACACTATACGCATAATCCGAAAATATCCCCGGTGTGTAGTAATCACAGTTAAAAATACAACCATATACGCATGACAGGGTGCCTGCTCGATACAATATGGCTCATAAAGAGTGTGAGATATGAGAGTTGTGACCCTGCACTCACTTCTGCAGTTTTACGACCAACCGATTGAATTAATGCTCTGTGCGAACGCAAGGTAAAACCTGTTATGGAAAGCCGGCAGGATATAAAATACGACGATAACTCAAAATTTGCGGGAATCACTAGAATATATTCACAGAATACGTATCAAGTTTTAGAACCGAACGAAATAGAAGTCACGCATTTTAATGTATACAAATGTTCGGGAAAAAGTTTTCAATAGATAAATGTATGTAGTTTTCGAATTGTTTATCCAAAGTGGTAATATATACGCCCTGTGATTGGTCGCATGCTTGCTCATAAAACAGCGCAGGTGTGCGTGAATCGTAAAAGATTAAACAAACTAAACGCAACACAGCCATAATCTTTAATAAAAATAACAATCTAACTATATTTGGCGGACTTCAAAATAAGTTTATATGTAACTTGTCCATATAATAAGTGGGTATCTCGTGTCCTTTTAAAATAAAAGGAAGCATTATACATCCACGAACGCACGCGGACGCAAGAATAACTGTAACGTAATACACATATTAAAATGTAGATTCCGTCGCAAGAAACAAAAGCAAGAAAATAATTCGACTCACTCTCTTCTTTTATTGAAACAGCAGACATTTATTTACAAGTACTTTAAGGAGCACGTTTTGTATCTTGTTCAAAGGTCCTCCCACTTTTAAATGTTCTTAACAAGATTTTGCCTTTTCGATCATGTGGTACTCTGACCCTTTCCGACCATGTTTAGGAAGCTTTGCTTTCGCTCTCGGCCTGTCTGTGTAACATATCTATCTCTGTCATCCTCTAACTTTCTCTTTTTATATAATATTTTACTTTCCGTTTCACTCTCTCTGACGTCATGTCACACACTGCTCGGTATTTACATATGTGACGTGTAGTATCTGCAGCTGCAATGTTTTAAATAAACAAACATTGAAAGTAAACATTACCCATTGTTTTATTTGTATAGTTTATGCTAGTGCTACTGTTAAGATAGTATTACTTCTATTTAAGTGTATTGAGAAATACAATAAAATGCTCCGGCAGCTACACAATATTCTTTATTTATACCCCCCTATCTCTCTCTCTCTCACACTCTCTTTCTGTCTCTCTCTCTCTCTATATATATATATATATATGTATATATATATATATATATTATGCATAGATCATCGTATAACGATTAGATCACTCTCTGACTGACGTAAATGAACATTTAAAATTTAAAAAAATGTTTAAATTCGACGTTATTTCACGCGGTTAATGGTAGCCGAATTGATTAGGTATTCGCTAAATCGAGCCAAAGATGTCTCGTGATGCGGGTTTCGAATCGTTCGACTGGTATCAATCGTGACACCCTGCACTGAAGATTCCCGAAAAGATAAAACACTAGTGGCTGTAGGTATTTAATAATTATTATAGTAAAAAAAATAATTATATATATACATATATATATATATATATATGAGAGCCAACATTTAATAAAACATGGTAAAACACTTTGAAAAAGAGTTAAACGCATATGTGATATGAAAAGGAAACACTTAATAAGTGTATAGTCTTTAATCCGTGCAGTTTGTAAGAAATAATTTCCTTCTCATCAGAGGGTAGAATTTTGCAAAATGCGGGATCGGATTTTGCATACAAAAGTATTTGATGAAGCTGCAAGTAAGTCAAAAATCTTACTTAATAACATAAAGTGAAGCAGAGTGAATGTGATTTCACGTAAATGGATAGTCTGGTGTAAGGTAAATTATCCAATGACGGTAAAATTCAAAAATATAAATCCAAGAAATTAATTGAATTTCAATTCACACAAGTAACATCCAAGGAAATCACGTAATCGGAAGATGGTCCAAAATAATCCAAAAGGCCGAAATCCATGGAATAATTCACAAATATGTATAAGAAAAAGGGGGGAAAATTCCAATAATATTAATAAAAGAAAAATAAGACTATTAAAAACAAAACTGATTACATATAATGATAGAAGATGTTCGAGGATCAGGAATGGGTATGTTTGATCTGGCAGAACGGTGGTTCATAAAAATTGTGGGGTCTGCGTTTGCGCCTGGCCCCTAAAGTATGAAAATAAAAAAAAATTAAAAAAAAAACGTTTACAAGGGTTTTGATATAGATGTACCTAAGAATAATTTGATATGTGTGTTTCAAACTTAAATATGAATGGTATAATAAAATTGTGGGGTCGTCGTTCGCGCCTGTACTCCATGGAAATATAGCACAAATTTAACAAAGACTTTTTCCATCTATTTCCGTTAGTATACTTTGATAATTATGTTTCAGTTTGAAGAAATATGGTATAATAAAAATTATTGGGTTCTCGTTCGCGCCTGGCCTCCACAGAATGGAAATATGTCACAAAGTTTAATAAGGTTTTAAAAGGGGTTAGGGTTCACAATAACACCTTTACTTTAATCTTAATTCACGTTAGCTTTTATTTATATTTTAGTTGAATCTTACTGTGTCGAATAAATTCACTTCATAAATTCAGGTTCTCATTAAAGTGAAAGCCCCCCCCCCCAAAAAAGTCGGAACTTTAGACAATTCTCGACACAAATTTTGCATAACTCTGTTTTTTCCTTCTCCATTAGCACGTGGCACTCTTTCGAAACTAGATAAATAGATAAATAATAAAAAATAAGAACGTAACTTCTTATCGTTTAAAAAATAGGAAAAAATCCTGCTCACGTGATTACGTGTCTTTTTTAAAAAAATACATAACCTTGTTATTTGTATTTATATATCTCTTCAAGCTTTTTTGTCAGTGTACTAGAAAGAATTCAGTTGATTACAACCCTTTCTGCGTGTCCTTTACATTACAATAGGACAGCCGTGAATCCGACGGCGCAATAATACACCGTTCAATACTGTAAAACAGAAACGAAGCTGTTCTGCTTGAAAAGGACATCATTTTCTTCTTATTCATATTTATATCGATTCTTTGCTTTTAAAAACTAAAATAATTACATGTTCATTTTTTAATATCCAATTTTGCTGTTTCGGATTATTTTACTAAAGGTACTAAAGCTTCATTATTTTTCCAAATTGTTTTTGTTTCTTTGTTTTTCGATATTTCGTCAATATTATTTAGTAAGAGTGTTTAGCAGAAAAGCCAACAAATGACTACCCGAAAAAATAAATATACAAGAAATAAATGTCACCATAGCCAATAAAAGTTCAGTTCATGTTTTCTTTTGTTTTGAAATAGTTTTTAATGTTCTTTACTTGAAATAATTTCAGCGAACCGAAATTAAAACGACATTTGAGGCGATAACTATTTAAATGAATTTTGATATAAACTACACATGCCGTTATCGATTATTCCTCAAGCGCAAAATAAAGGAAAACATTAAAATATGTTTATAAATATTCCTTACGTTGACGGAACTCTCTTAAATTGTTAACACAGAATGCTCAGGTGCCCCTCCTTCAAATTGAAAACGGGGCTCTCCATTTCAAAGTCGCTGCTATTTGGATTTTTTTTAAACGGTTCGTGAATTAAACAAATATATTTTACAAGCTACAAACCAATGAACTTTTCTACGATAAAATAACTTTTATTTACTATGGTAACATTTATTTCTTGTATATTTATATTATAATATATGTAACATATTCGATTTGTAAGGAAACATCATTTTGTTGGTCACTCTTGTCTACGAATAGAAACAAAGATGATATAAAAAAAATATACTTTCGCGAAACGTATCTTTACTTTCATAATATTTTGGTTAGGGTAAAATTGTTGAGTATCAAAACCTATCTCTTTAGAAACCCCTTCCTTATCATAACCTATCATATTTTCATCAGTCCATTTTATGTAGGCTGTTTTTGAACCCAGTCCACGACGGGTACTTCTGCTAGTATATATATAATATATATATATATATATTTATATATATATATATACATATATATATATATATATATATATATATATATATATATATATATATGGCTGTTTCACAAGTACATTTTACCCTTATAAAAAAGCTTTATTTTGATATTGTTGCTGGAAAAAGTAATGCAGGTATATGGATTATGTAGTAGTACTGATATTCAATGTAGCCACCTTCAGCCTCAATCACTGCCTGAGTACGGGACCAAACTGGAAGCATTTTTACTACAAACCCGAGTGGGAGCTGGGCAAATACTCGGCCGACAGCGGCTATCAGGCTCGCTTGCTGCTGTGGGAGGACATGATGGTGTTTTGTTTTGTTTTTTCAGGTACGACTTAAGGAAATAGTTCAGCGAATATAGTTCAGGAGAGGGGGTAGTAAGAAAAAGGTACAAAGTCGTAGTTCTTCTTTCGAAGCCAAGACTGGGCCTCTTTGGACTTGTTGGCCTGCGACGAGTGTTGCTGCCACACGAAGGGTCCGCCGCGGCCACCTGATTGTACGAGGGGATCGTCACACTTTTCAGCACATCCGGGTACACTTTGGTATTAACTTTCAAACCGGCTTTGAAGATATGAGGTGGGACGATGCGGCTTTCACTTGAAAGGCCACATGATGCGGCTCTCACATCAAAGGTCACACCTGAAAGGCTTTCACTTGAAAGGCCACATGATGCGGCTCTCACATCAAAGGCCACACCGATAGCCGGAAACTTAGTTTACTTCACCGGTGGCACGCCCCTTTTGTTCATGGCAATTCAGCGATGCATTTTGAGGGTGCTGATAATATCCCTGATATCATAACTTGGATCGGTCGAAAGCATGAGTGGTACAGCAGCGCATCTTAGATCTCGCTCATTTAACATTGCATTACGTTCAGACATGATAAAAGGCTCCTATCGCTTTTGGGATTCGTACACAACTGGCCAACTAGTAGATAGCATGCAACAAAAAACAAAATTGGTTTTCATCAAATAGAAATAAATCATGTCATCTTTTCAAGTACGAGAATTTTATCGTTCCGCCCTGTATAGCCATTTGTCTCGTTAATGAGTGATTAATTTTTTTTCTTTTGGTTCATTTTAATTCAGTTCATAGTTCTGAAACATCAATGGCCCATTTAAGGGGTGAAACTTTATCTCTACATACTATACATGGATTTCGCATCTACATTTAAGTCTCTTTACACATCAAACATACAGTTAAGAAAGGAATTAAGAACGTCAATTTTGCTCTTCCAAATGGACCAGTAAAATATGCTATAGTATATTTTTCTTGGTGTATTTTTTTTTATTTTATTAGATTACAGGAAAAGATGAGTATAATATAAGCTTACTTCTGTTACTATAGGCAACGTCACTTCTAAAATTTTAATTTAGCTTCAAGCCAGTCATGGCACTTTTTCTCTCATAAAAATTTGAGAATGTCTGGACCCTTATAAATTTTAGTATTTAAATTTTTCCTGCTTGATGAAAAGAAATATGATTGAACCGGGTTGCACGTCGTAGCCAGATATGACTGTATTTATATAAAAAAACAATAAAATATAATTTTCTTTCGTTGATTGAGCACTATCAACGACCCTGGTTTAAATTCAATTATTCTAATTTTTTGGATATCTTTCTACCTGGATATATATATATATATATATATATATATATATATATATATATATATATATATATATATATATATATATCCCGTATAAACAAAACCAAGACTTCAAAAAGTGTTGATAGCAACAGAAAGTGTATTTCATTGTAAGCTACAATTGTTTCCATACAAGTTCGACAATTTCAAGCATTACGGTGTTTGAAAATTTTCCCAACCAGCATTTCTTCAGACTTTTTGATTAAAAACACTCTTGACAATAGAACATTGTTTAAAAAAGTTGCCTTAACGGCAAAGAAGCATGTAGAAAATATTTACCCTGGAGGCATCCTCCGTGAAAAATCCCATTCAAATATCAATATAACGAATTAACATCGAATAAAAGTGTCCTAGACAGAATATTGTAATTGCAGAATACCTGGGACTTTTCCGTGGGGTGGAAAATGTCTAACCTCAGAAATAGTGTATAAATGCGAGATAAAAACCGACAATACTAGAAAGACATATCTTGGGGCCACGGATTGCGTGTTTAATGAAAGATATAGAAACCATGTAGTATCCTTTAAAAAGGAACCTGATATGGAAACTAATAGAGAAGATGTTAACACTAGCCGGGGGGAGTGTACAAGAATCAGCAGTAGAAATAAAAAGAGGAATACAACTGCATTAGATGATTGGGTTAGGGAACTTAATAGAAATAATAAAGGTTTTGAATTAAAATGGTCAGTAGTGGATAAGAGGAGGAAGTACAGCCATGGGAAATCAAAAAGGTGCAATCCATGTTTATTGGAAGCCTTTTATATATTGAATTCTACAGAGGAAATTTTGAATAAAAGGCTAGATGCAATACAGGGATGTCTTCACGGGAAAAGGTTTCTGCTATCATGCCTTAAATGTAACTGAGGTATAACTTTTTACAACAATAAGGATCCTCGGATGCAAGAATCAAATTTTAATGTAGTGTTAAATAGCTGGGAATGATGCAATTTAAATTAAGGATCCAAATCTAATAAGCAAATATAGTTTCTATTATTCTAAACTGAGTAAAAAATATAGATAAAGTATAAAGCTCAACAAAGACTGGAAATTTTGTTCCATAACGGTGAACATTTTTTAGTATTTAGTTGTAGCAGTATTGATGGTGAAATAAGCGATAACCTTTCCAGATCAATAAAACAACTTAATAATAAACTAGCAATTATTATTAAAAAATTAAATTAGCAATTAGTGGATTGGAAATTAATTTAATTGATTATGTTATCTGACGTCTAAAGCTTGTAGAATCCCTGCTGGTTTATTACTCTTTCCAAAAATGCAGGGGTAGACACCTTCTCATCGGAGTGAAACCCATGTAGCTATTGGGTGGTTTTGTTGTCAGAATAAGAATTAGAGGATATATACTATTTTATTTAGGTACCCAAGAACACAATACACGAATTGTAATTTGGGGTTTGAAGCCATAAGTAACCAAGTAGATTATAGATTAATAACAGATGTAGGTTAATACCATAGGTAAATAATCAGTTTTAAAATAAAAAAATATACTGTATATTTTTTATTTGTTAAATAAGCTACGTAGCACTTTCTCTATCTGTTTAATTTAATAAATTATTAAATCATAGACGCTTTTTAGCACACACTAGACCTGAAACATCAAACTGCCTTAGTTATCGCCCTTTAACTGTTATGGGTACTAATATGACCTTTATTTACACAGAATTTATCTACTAGCAGTTAACAACGTAATTGGATTATCTCCCTTCGTAATTTTGTTTTTTCATAACTGTATAGAACCATATTTGATCAGAATGATAACGAATTTTAAAATATTAAATAATGAAAAATAGAATAGAAACCTTTACTCGAAAGATTGTACGGGATTAATAAATATAATGTATTCTTTTTTCTTTATTCTCCTATTCAATAAAATATTAACCCTAAAAAGGTCTTAAATCTAAGTAATAAAACAATCGATAATTTGTAAACACTGCTTGCCACAAATGAGCGAATACGAAACTAAAAATTAACCGTAACATTATTGCAAGGTTATTTTTGGCCATATTATAAATATAGAAATAAAAATTCAAGAAATATTTTTAAAATATTAACTATGTGAAATAAAAAAAAATATAGAAATCTAATTTAGGAACTCAATTAATGCAATGTATAAATTTTTTTAAATGGCTACGGGTTTTTTTTTTTTTTAAACTTCTTTTGACTTGGTTTTTAGATAAGGATACGAAAATTAGGTTGATATATTAATATTTGAATGGGCTTTTTTCACGGAGGATGCCTCCAGAGTAAATGATTTTCACATGCTTCTCTTCTGTAAAAGGAATTTTCTTCAAACAATGTTCTATTGTCAAGAGTGTTTTTATTGAAGAATCTGAAGAAATGCTGGTTGTGAAAATTTTCAAACGCCATAATGCTTGAAATCGTCGAACTGGTATGAAAACAATTGTAACTTACAGTGAAAAACACTTTATGTTGCTATCAACACTTTTTTTGAAGTATTGGTTTTGTTTATATAGTAAATTAATGCTCAATTATGAAATATGATAATTTGGAAGCTTACTTTTTAAGCCATCTTTCTTTGGTTTAAAACTTTTTGGTATATGAAAATGTACTGAATTGCAGGAACCCAGTAAAACGCAGTATATAACATACAAAAAGATATATATATATATATATATATATATATATATATATATATATATATATATATATATATATATATATATATATATATATATATATATATATATATATATATATATATAGAAAGAAAGATAGATATATTTTATATTAAATCACATAAATTAATATACAACGATATAATTTTATGCGTAAATTTTCAGTATTTACTCCAACGGTGCTCGATACGTACGTAGAGCTAGGTAGTAAGCTATGAGCACACACATATATATATATATATATATATATATATATATATATATATATATATATATATATATATATATATATCAACTAGACAGAATAATCAGCGTTTCTTTCTCGTGAGAATTCGCCTAAAGAAACAGTAGCGCTTCAACGTTTTGGATTAATATATATATATATATATATATATATATATATATATATATATATATTATATATAAATCTGTAATCCTGTCTTTTTGTTTGTTTGTTCACAATTTGATTGATATATACAAAAGTTTCTTTACTTTACTCTTTCATTTATGTCTATATATAGCTTCATTCTTGGAAACTAGATACAATAAAAAGAATATGTCATTTGCATATGTCATTAAGAAAAATCGATTTTATTAAATAGCGGTATCTTAATGTTTCTAGCGAGAGAATTGTTTTCAGTGTTTTATTTAAAATTGTTTTTAATACATTTTAAACAATAATTATATTGATAACATTTATTTTTGGGGGAATTATTATTTCAACATCGAATTTTTAAAAAAAACTTTTAGAGTTATTTGCACCTTAGATTCTTCCGATCATTTCATTTGTTTGTTGTTATTATTCTTTAAAGAGCTATACAGAAATCGCAAATTTTACGATGTGACCCATCGTTGTTTAATACCTAAAAAAATAGCATCTACTGCCCCCCTCAATTCTACAATTTACACTTTTCTTTCATTTTTTTTCACGTTAATCTCATCGATTATAAACTTTAATTTCTAATTAAAAAAAGGTAAATTTTTACGACGTGACTCAGCGTCTTGTAACCCCTAAAAAAATTAGGACCTACTTTTTTGGGCCCTAATACGTTTAAAAAATCTTTATAAATAATATGAAAGAAGTAATTTCGAAAAAAAAAATTAACATTTTAAAGTGGGGGATTACTTTTCTATATAAATTTAACGTAAAAATGAACACCCATTTTGTGCCACAAAGCATTCAACGAGATATATCATCTCTAGCATTTTTTTTTTCAAATTTAGCGATCGAGATGGATGGGGCAAAACATGACAAATACAGTTTTTTTGTTTGGTGGGCGTGGGAATTACATTTGAAACATAAAATAATTATAAATTTAATTAATCTTTATGACACCATTCTGTACTTTCACCTTACACGTTTATAAAGAAAATGAACCCCAGCATATGACAAATTCATTTTTGTTATTTTGGAGGGAGATTACATTAAAAGCATAAAATTATGAAAAATTTAATTTAATTGTTTGGAAATTAATTGTTGATTTTTTTTAGGAGTTCTATCTACTTGGTTATTTTTATTTATTTATTTATTTTTGCGATCACGCGGGCATTCGCTGTTATATTTAGTGAAACAAAAGTTCTAATGATTTATTTTTAATTATTTATTTTTAGGGTGGGTATTTATAGTACTCAATATCCGGGAAATAGTTTCTTCTATCTGTATCCATTCTGCCGAAATATCTGGTGGAGAGGGTATCAGGTACTTCTTCTTTTAAGGAACGATTAAATTTACATGTTTTTATCCGTTCTTTTATTTATTGAATTGTTGTGAGGGTATCCATTGTTACCCATGATGAAAATGATTAGTGTAGCAGGTGTGTTCCAAACGGAACTGTATGTAAACCCAGGCAACGCTAGGTACTCATGCTAGTATATATATATATATATATATATATACTAGCATATATATATACTAGCATATATATATATATATATATATATATATATATATATATATATATATATATATATATATGTCTCATTCCCATTTTACACCTAGTAACAGCGCGACCCCAGGACTGTTACTATTTATTATTATATTTTAACAACTACCCACCCATATCGCCCAACGTCAGTTATCCCTTTAATTCAACTTCGGACCTTCCCCTATCTTACTAAATTAAAACCTGAGTACACGACGCGCCATGTAATCCACACCACAACTTTCATTAATATCAGAAAATCACGCTATAAGCCATAGTACTCTTATAAATAATGTTTTGATAACCGTTACTTTTGATTAATCCATCTTAGCATACACCCTCCCGCTTTTATTCATCATCCTAATATTACCCTGAAAACATACATTGTATCGATGTGTTGTTGTCTCGGTTCCCTCGGTTGATAAAAAAATCATTTTAGCGTAATCTCCCTGCATCAAATACTATACATCTTAGATACGGATAAAATAGCATCACCACCCAACTATCCCTATACCTTCCCCTTGAGATTAATCATAGAAACTACATTATTTAAGACTATAATAAAACCCTATACACCTTTTTACATTACTATTTATGTATACGCTCCTTCTTTATCTTAGAGTTCAATATAGTTCCCCCAAACAACATCAATAACTGTATTGATTTATTTTGTTCCTGATGAATCCCTCGCTAGACGTCACATCCCCATCATGTCGCCTAGTATCTTCTCTACTCTTCTAGTGAGAAGCATTAGACTTCCAAATACCTAGGTATAAAGAGTCCCCTTTACCCCCTAAATAAATGTATGTAATTCCTTATTGAATAAATGAATCATTCTTTATCTACGTACATATAGTTTTTGTGACTTCATTTTTCTATCTTATTGTCTCCTATATATATATATATATATATATATATATATATATATATATATATATACATATATATATATATATATATATATATATATATATATATATATATATATATATACAGTGATGATCATATTTATTGGCACGGTAAAATAAAAGTTAAATTTTGTCTAATAAATTCTAAAAAAGGGATTAAATTAAAGAAAATAACACTTAAATAATAATAATATAAGAAAATATAATAGTATTTTTTTACATTTACAAAAATATGTTTTTAAAAATGTTAGAACCCTTTAAATAAAGAAAATACTTCTAAATATTGTAACAAGTTTCAAAAATTCCAAGCACTTAAAATGAAATCCTTATAATATATATATATATATGTGTGTGTGTGTGTGTGTGTGTGTGTGTGTGTGTGTGTGTGTATCTGTAGCTGTATGATCTTAATTATTAATATTCGATAATAAATTCTTAGTGTTACATCCTTACTTTAAATAATACATATATATATATATATATATATATATATATATATATATATATATATATATATATATATATATAACTGTCTATCTCTCTCTATATATATATTTAAATATGCGTATATATAATGGCATACGTTATGTAATCATGCGTAAAAACATACGTACATGCACCTAGCGTTTTTGATCTAAATAACTGATGTAATGGAATAACCTAACATCCCTTCATAGATGAAATGAACTACGGATATATTGACCCTCTCACGTGACTTAGGCAGTACGAAAAAAAGACAGGAAGAGAATAAGAAAATGTGTCGAGTAACTCTTATGTCACATGTATTCCCGTGTAAATAACCCCCTTTGTCTTTCACCCATAGTCCCGGGTCTTTTGCTGTATTCTTATTTAAAGTAAGGATATCACACAAAAAAATTATTATCGTATATTAATAATTAAGATGATTAATAAGAAAGAACATTTCTTCTTCAGTTTTAATTTGTTACACTCAATTCCTAACTTGAACCCGTTTCCGACACATCTATGTATCTTATTCATGGCCATTCTCTCCGGCAAAATGTATACTTTCGATCGACCCAAAATCCATTAATTTTTATCAGTCAACAGTACCCTTCCCACGACGATCTTCAACGTGCATCAGATTTACCCCCGGATCCTTTTTCTAATTAATTGGATAAGATATATCAGATGGCAATATACATGCCAAACGCAATCTCGAAAAAGATAGGAAAGAAAACAGCGAGAGACAAGGAAAGAGAGGGAGACAGCGAAAGAGAAGAAAAGACAGAGAGGGGAAATAGGGTTGCTGCTGGGCAGTGTTTTGTTTGGCCTATTGGACAAGGTCAGCGCATCTGTGGCCAACAGTGAAACAGATTTCCTCTGGCCCAATTTCAAATCGAGTTTCAGGTATAATTCCGTTCATTCGGTCTGCGAATAAGTCTGGCAAATGTTCCATGGGATCAGACCCAGATTTTACCGAAAAGTAAACCGTATATTCTGTATGTATATTAGCTGAAGGGAACCACTGTTATCGCCAAATGCTCACAGGGATCTTACGACTATAAGATAGTGGTTGAATCAAAGCAGGGCGAGAAGGAAGAGATACAAATACACAAGAAAAAGAGAGAGAGAGAGAGAGGGAGGGGGTGATTGGAATTTGCAGTTAGATATAAATTCTAACTAATTAGAACATATAAAACAAATTATTTTTAGGACCACAACACACTCCCAATCTTAAAGCATCGTTCTTGCATTAATTGCACAATAATTGTGTACAAATATGAAATTAAATGTGTATGGTTTCGGGTATTTGACCTGGATGATATCCATTTACAATAGACTTATTCCTTTATACTCCGTATTTTATTTATTACGACAAAAGAAAACAAATAAAACATGTTTTCTAACATAACTCTATACCAAAGCTAAGATAAATATCAGCATGTATTCCTTGTTGAAATATATACTAGAAATCTTTTAAAATAAATTAGAACTGCACGACTGTGGAACTCTCTTCCGTCTGCCTGCTTCCCACCGGACTACAACTTCGATGTGTTCAAGCCCAACGTTAACAAATTCGTAATGAACCGACCCCTTAAGTAAACACTTCATCAAATCTCCACACTAACGTAATGTACTTACAATAACCCTTATCCCTGAGTGGCTTCCGGGCCTTGATAAGTGGTGATCACTGTGTAAAAAAAAAAATTTTTTTTCTCACATTTACTTCGATAACTAGTGCAATTCTGACGCATTGGATCACCTGTTGAGCTTAGGCAAAATTGTTTGGATTATTAAATGTTTATAGGCAATAAATTGTAAACAATTTATGCTAGCGTAATGAATGACAGGTGGAATTGTTAGATTTTTAGCCCATAAATTAGAGGGCAAAAGAGAACTCAAAAGTCTCTGGCCAGACCATTATGCATGTAACATGCCTATATAAATGTCGATGATGACGAGAGGCAACATTTTTTGAAAAATCATTTCGAAGGAAACAATACCAAGTTCCATTTATTTATTAGCCTAGAAATGGTTAATCAGAGATGGGTGTATCCAGCAACCGCCGGCTAATAATTGTATTAAACTGTCAGACTCATCAAGCTTGAAATATTTAAGAAGATGGAAAGGGAAGGGCATAAGTGACGATCCTCAGAGGAGAGGGAGCGGTCAAGAGAGTGTTGTACTTGAGTGATTGATGTGTCTAATTCCCTGTCGGAGGAGCTACGAGGCCGTTTGGGGGTTGTGTTTCTATGAACCAGCGAGATTTCCTTTGGTTCTATTAGTAAAGTATCGCATTAATGGTTCATATGTGTTGCCCTTATCAGGCAAGAGTCAAATATTGTAAGCCTGTAAGTCTGTCATTCAACAAAGTAGACATATACTATTTTTAATCTTCAAAGTTGATAAATATATACTACTGGCAGGGAGCCCCGACGCTGCCCAGGATTAAATGAGAATCAACGAATGCCGCACACTTTCAAAACATATATTGTCATCAAATATTTTTAATCGCCCATTTGTTTTCAATCTAATCCATTTATTGTTTCTTATTGGGGAGATCACTACAGTGCATAAAGGAGAAGTTTCACATTCCTCCCCGTACTGACTTAGTCCGCCATACAATGTAGTCTACATTGCACTGTAGAGAACCTGGTATTGATTTTATAAAATTATTTTATACGTAATGGCTTGGATTAAATATTAAAATGCAAAAGCCCAGTATCATCGCTCAGTTGTGTTCTAAATATAAGTATTCATTTTGGTTTAGCCCATGTTTTATAAAAGAAGAAACAGGTCATTTAATAGATAGAGTATTTCAGCGTGTGCAGTGATATAGCTTTTCAAATGCACTTGTAATGTTAGGGTTAACGGAGGTCAAAATTGCAGTACATTTTTTAATCGAACCTTTTGGGTGTATAGACTTTCAATATTTATTGAAGGTATTCCGATACAAAACATATCTAAGAACACTCCCAGACACATCAGACAATTTGTGTGAAATTTCAAAAACTTCAGCCTTGCCGTTTTAAAATCTATAGGAATTAACCCACATCAACACAAAGATATAAACAAACATACGAAGTATATTTTTGTATGTAAGTACACATCTATACTCCTATAATAATTTTTTTTGTATAGGTATTCATATTAAAATACTTTTTTTCTAATTATTTAAAAAGAAAATAGAAGTTTGTTTAAATATGCGTCATGGAATTGCATTCATCTCTAAACGATCTTGCTATTTGGCATATTCTTTTAAACATTCATTTAAGTTAATTCCTATAAGTTGTTTTTTTTCTGTTTTCTTATGAGATAATAATCTTTAGTTAATTTGTATGTGTAATTATATGCATTCAGATATTCTACATGATTTATACTTGCGTAATATTAACATAAAAGGGCTATAGTAAACACAAACCTTTTTCCTATATATATTTACTACCGGGGGTACCCGGCGTTTGCCGGGTGTTTGTTGGTCTATATGTGTAAGGGGAAGGGGGTAAAGTAAAGAATAAGCGAAGTAATAACTCTGTTTCAATAATAAAAAAAACTATGTTAAACTTCCAAAAGAAATCGGAAAAACGAAAACAGAAAAAAAAATACATCGAAAAAAAAAACGAAATAAAACGGAAATGATTTATTATATGTTTATTTAAAAAAAAAGGAAACAATCCTTGTTTTTTTTTTTTTAGTGTATAAATGTTGGGTAATAAATGCTAATTAAGTAACGTAAAAGTATGCGTGATGGGTTTCACCGAACGGAAAGGCACGGGGAAATTACATTCCAGTTTTTTTAAGCAACTACGAAGTACAGAAAACCGAAACCGGTGTTCGTTCGTAACTGTCCATTGTGGACGATCACGCAACGGTGTAAATAGGTGGCGGGGGGCAGGAGGAATTTATTAGAGAGACAAGATTTTACTACTTGCATTGATCGTAACCGATTTTGGCAGTGAACTCTCAACAGAAAAAAATATAGGAATCTACGATTAGCGATGAAGTGGAGAAGTAATATGCCTTTAACACACCTCAGATATTGTGCTGGAGTTTGTGCATATTACATTTCCATGAAATGACTTGCTTTTTAATTCTATTAAGGTCAAAATCACAGAAGGGGAAAATGAGATCATTTTATATATATATATATATATATATATATATATATATATATATATATATATATGTTTCAAAATGTTGCCTACTAAACTCCTCAGTCAGTTTTTAGTCTACGTTTACAGAACTTAAAATATAGGGTATCCAAACCCATGCCAAACTTTATATTTCGGCTTTAGCTAGAAAAAATCGGCGCAAAAGTGTGAAAATTAAAAAAATTGTGAAAAAGTGTGAAAATTAAAAAAATAAAATTTTCCAGGTGACGGTTGAACGACGGTATGACGAATATCCATGCGTAACATAATAGTTATTGTATCATGTTTTAATATCCAGCGTTGCAGAAAACAAGTTTCCATAGCTCAGGGATTGATGTCAAAGTAAAAAGTAACTCTTAGGCAAAACGTTTTGGTTTCGATTCTCGGTGGTGGCGCACGGGCCATTTTTTTTTTTTTAACTTTTTAAATTATTACTATATATTCGGCCCGATATACTAATAAATACGAAATTTGCCTTAATCAAAATATGTTTTAGTGTATTTTACGACGGGCAACGCCGGGCGGCCTGCTAGTCTGTTTGTACGCTGTGCTTAAGTTTTACTTGGTGATAGGGTGGTCACAACAGGTGACGTGATGACAAACGTACCGAATACAAAAGCATACTTACAAAACTACACTTTCTAGTCCTAAAAATTATAAATAAATTATTTAGAAACAGACTCGCACGTTGCAAAGCATACTTTATCCCATATTTGGAATGTTAATTTACGAACGGATTTTCAGTTCATATTGAAGAAATGAGGCAAAAAGAAGTCACTTTACTTACATATATTTCACGTCATTTTAGTGTGACACAGGGTTATTTTAATGTGTAGAAACAAGTTCTCGCTAGAAACCTATAAAATAACATTTATCTTATGAAGAAAAAGCACACTAGATAAGCTAAAAAGGATATTTGGAAAAGGTTAGAATCGAACAGTAAAAAAAGTTAAAAAAGAATACATATTGAAATCCTGGGAATGTTAAACGGTTGTCATTATTCTCGGAAATAACTGACTATTATTTATGTCAGAGTTAGATACGAACAATGCAGTTTAGAAATAATGATTAGCAAATAGGTTAAATGATACAGTTTAATCGAGGAATTCTTTGTTTACCAAAAACGTGTTTGAACATACATAGGTAACATCCACATGAATGAATTCCACGTAGCGAGACATGCTTTGGCGTCATCAAGAAAGATAACCAATATATTGAGACAGGGTTCGAAGTTAGTTAGAAGAGAGAGAGCGAGTAAGCAGGCGAGGGTCGGAGAGCAACTTAGGGAGAGCTGATGCCCCTGCGAGGCATAGGCGGAGAAGAGGAGACCATGTAGCCGTAAAGGCTTGAATCCCTGACCACTATCATCACCAGCTGGTATAATTAAAAAAATCATCTATATTTGTAAACTGTTGTCTTCATCTGTAGTCGTTCCACCCCAAAAGGAAAAGTTAAATGTGTTTTGTCTATCATCTTGTAAACAGACTTTGTATAACTCCCTGAAAGTATTATGTGTCCCCTCCGCCATCATCAATAATGTATCTCCCCCTATCTGTGTTAAAAAGAACTGTTGAATAAATGTTTCAGCTCAGTATTAATAATAATATGATGCCCCACGAATCGTCACAGTCGTCGTTGTCGTGATCTAAGCAGTATAAAAATGTCGTTATCATCTTCTGTATTATGTGTCTCATATATGAAACCCGACTACATAACATTCACTGGTCGTCTCGAATAAATCGGTAATGCCGCTAAAGAGGGCAGGCAATGAGAAAAATCTCCAAATGTGGAAGTAATACACGAGGAATACATCTTAGGTTTAATATCTAACTATGCTGGATGCGAAACAAACACTCGCCAACTCGAAAGATATATACATATATAAGTGACTTCGCAGAGTTAGTTATATTTGAAAGGAAAATAAAGTGAAATGACAATATAGTCTCGTTTGATATATTCTTCTCCATGTTACTCTGACGCTACAAGATAAATAGTATTATTACTTGTGCTGACATCTGCTTTAACTTAAATTGTCTATACCAATCTTGTCGCGTATCTGCTGGGGTGAAATTATTTCAGAATACATTTAACCAAATCGTCTTTGGATGCGCGTCACTTGCCGTATCCTGGGCTGGATCCTCACCAATATATGGCGTACTATCAAATTAACGTGGACGTTTGCCATTGCACATGACTTACACAGAAAGCGAATTTCGAGTACGCAATAGTAAACACGTTTTTTTATACTTTGCATGTTCATTCGTAACATTTTCTATAACCTTATAAAACTTTTTCACTTCAAGGTAAATAACTTTGTTTCCAAATCGTTAAAGCAGTATCATTTAGAGTCATTTACTTTAATCGTAAACAACATTCTTCGTATACTTTTCTGTTTAGCGTATATGTTTTATTGCAAATAAGTTTTTCTCCATGATTGAACCTGAGTTGAGTAAGAAAATTAATGAGAATATAATCGATGCCTCCGTTCCGTCAAGAAAGCCAAAGTTAAGCGTGTAACAGAGGCAAGGGTTGCGCAATCCTCAACCACACCTCTCCTGAAACAGCACTGTTTGAGTCCAGTTGCAAGGAGAAGTCCAGGACGACTGGAAACAACGCCGAAATAAGCGGAGAGCACATACAGAGTCTGGAAGTCCAACGCGGGCACCCATTTATTAGTGACCAGGTTCAACATTGTTTAAAATCGGTGATCCAGCGGCAACTTATGTGTCACCGTGATAATGCAGTATTGAGAATATAATAAACAAAACTTGAATGAAGAGAAAATATGCCATTGACCAGCATATCCCTATTTCTACATCTATTTTTATTATATGTTTATATATTTGCGAATAAAAGTAACTCATTAATCGATCAGTACGAATTTCCGAAATATAGCTGCAAAGGTAAATAATTAGTAAAATACATTTTATTATATCTTTTGTAAGAAAGAAAAAGAAGAGCTGTTATTCCCTCATAAAAATATAGATGTCTTCATATTTTGTAATTTTTTTACAATAGTTATTAGACATACAGCAATATATATCTATCATATTATGCATTTTTGGAGTATATTGAATATTTCTTCGTAAAGGGTGTACTATAATCACAGCGCGTCATTATAAAATCACCATATTGACATAAAGTTTAGCGTATCTATATATTGGTTTTTACCTTTGTAACCTTACCATGTTAAACCCACAGGGACCACATGTTGTATAAAGTCTATGTCGCAATGAACATAGGGCATATAATAACCTTACTCTATCTTGTCACAACGACATTTATTTCCGTGTATTTTCCCTAATAACTGTGACCGTTCCGAACTTTTTCTCGGACATATAATCGAAAGTGCTGATCGTCATCTATAAGGTGTTGAAAGTGATCGACCGTCGATGCACCCGCTCAGTTTATTGTCTTTCTCTTCGCACATCGCTCGGCATTTGCATATAAGGGACCGCGCTCTGTTACACCTTTATGAGCACACATAAAGTAGGACTAAACCAATCTTTAGGGGGAATTACTTTTACTTATCCTGGAACATAGTTTATGAAGTCTACTAGTTTTAAATATGCAAGATAAATAAACATTAACTGAGACATCCCGAAGAAATTTAACTAAAAATGATTCCTTAATGCTGATGGTAAATTTAACATTATATGATGAAGATAATGGATATTTTTTTGCAAAGAGAGAACAAAATAATTAAAAAATAATCTATTAATGTAAAATACCCTATTTCCAATGGTGTCCATGTCCAATCCCTTAGCAATTTTTTTCTTGTGACGGAGTCTCCAAAACTTATGCGTCAGCAAATATGAAACGCTATAGAAACCGAATAAGTAAATTAGAAAAGTAGGAAATATGGATTGTATTATAGTGATTCTACAATCCGCCAATGCTAATGTTATTGACAGTGCAGGAATTTGTGAAGTAGAAAGCGGACACCATTTAAATATGTCATATTTCATGAATAAATTCGTCTTCATTTTTCGTTTTTTTTTTTTTTTGCAAACACTGTTGAATTTCCTTCGTTATGTTCTGCCAAATACCTTTAAGATACAATGAAAAATAAATGATGATGATTACAACCAAGATTAGAACTATAGCATAAATAATGGAAATCATTGAGATTTACAGAATAGTCTATCCTGCATTTTTTAAAATTCTTTATTAAGCATCAACACCCGCCATTACTTGCAATTTATTGAGAAAAACTATTTGCTTTTTCTTACTATGTTATTAAGACCATATTATTTTATTGCTCCATTCCTATTTCCCTTAATATATTTTGAAGAAACTGACAGTTTGGAAAATGCTTTGAATTTGTTTTAATACAAAAGGGTGTTCATAAAACAATGTCTCTTTTTTTTTTTTTTGCTCGAATAGATCAAAATGCTTGCAAAATACATTGTTAAGATGACTGAACCGATGCTGAAATTTTTCTTATCCTATTTCTTATCCTATTGCTTATATTGACATTGTGAGACTCGAAGTAATAGTTCCGGTCAGGTGGGGAGAAAATGCACGGTGGTAACTATGTGGAAAAATAGATTATGGATCACAAAAGCCGTTCGTTTAATTAGTAATACTCCCATGTTCGTAATACTTCAACTTTTCGACTTAATAAAATAGGAAGTTTTTCTTTTGGAACGACATTATTAGTTTAAAAATCCATTACAGCTGAGCATGTGCATTTGATGTTTAACGGGGTTCAACCACATAGCTACTTGAAATGGTGTCTTATACGATATTTGGGTTCGTGATAATTTCAGCTGAAAATTTTGTACATATGATTTATACTTTGTAAGAAAATAATATAGTTAAATTTTTAATGGAGGTTCTTGGCCTGTAGCTATGCGCTGAGGAAATCAGTTGTAGTTGCAGTCTTCAACCGAAAATTTGATACATATAAATTAAATTTCATCAAGTAAAGATATATTTAATATTTCGCTAAGGGGTAGATATAAATAGTGAACTATTTACCTTGTCCTAGTTCATTTTTTTACATATGAATACACTTTTTTTAGTTTCATGTACATTCTCTGAACTTTCATTCAACTGGGAAGACATACAAACATCAACATTTGTATAGGGGTGTTATAGATAAAAGGGTCGGTAGTGTATTTTAGTTTACATTCTGTTTATAACACAGAGTAAAGATATATTTGATATCTTAAGAAGTATTATATCTCCATATACTCCTAGCAAGTATATATAAATTGTGAACTGCTTTCCTTGTTTTAGTTTACTAATAATTATAATATGATATATGGATCGGTAATGTATTTAAGTTTTGATTCTGTTTTTAACACACACACACACGCATATATATATACATATATATATATATATATATATATATATATATATATATATATATATATATATATATATATATATATATATATATATATATGAAATTTAAAATGGAGGCAAAGAGACCTAGAGTGTCGACGTTTCGCCCGTTTTACGCGTGTTTTCTTAAGCAGGATATTCAATAACGATAGGGTCGAAATTTTAGGGCTATATAGACTAATAAGGGGGAGTCATTGTGTAAATTAAAAATTAATATAAATGTATTCAGTTAATGGTGGTTGTAAATATATATATATATATATATATATATATATATATCAGAAAGTAATATTGGAGTATTAGGGCTTATCCTCTATTTGAATTATTTTCATTGATAATGCTTTTGGACAGATAAGGAGAGATATAAACATTCGATCCTTTCGTCATTAACTATCCCTCTTGAGAAAGCCCGCATAAGTCAGGCGAAACGTTGGGCGTCTAGGTCTCTCCGCTGCCATTTTAAATTCCATATTGTCGAATTTTATCAATTTTAAGAATCATATATAGATATATATGTATATATATATATATATATATATATATATATATATATATATATATATATATATATATATATGTATAAAATAAAAATTACCAAGATTAAAATTTACCAAAACCAAAATTTACCAAAAGATGGTAAAATTAAAGTATATTATAAATATTAAAGAAATAATATTTATAAAATTATCTCAGCCAGATGTAAAAGCCCGATAAAACCAAATAGGAAATAGAGTTTATTATATGAGCAAACAGTTAATAAAATATGTTAAAAAACACTTTGATATGGGTTAAAAACATATTTAATTTGAAAAGGAAACACTACACCTTTTACACCTCAAATTAAAAAAGCACAACTTCAAATTAAAAAACACAACTTCAAATTAAAAAAACTAAACTTCAAATTAAAAAAAACATAACTTCAAATTAAAAAAAGACAACATCAAATTAAATAAACCCAAGTTCAATTTAAAAGCACGTGACATTATGTTAGAATTATTCATACTCAAACTTTGTAAGGTAATTTGCATAACATCACTTATGCAAATTACCCACTATTACTTGTAGTTGCTCGCAACAATAAAAAAAGAAAAGTTTCTAACAATTAACATTACAATAATTTAAAATATGGAAAATAACAATGGATCTCCGGTAGTTGTGCGATCAAGTAGAGGAGTCAAGAGAGGCACAGTACGTGGTCAGTACAAACGCAATCGAAATTCTCCTAAGCGTCGGATTCTGGAAGCCGCTCGAAATAGCAGGGACTGGACAACTGTCGCAGAGAACTGTGGGATAAATAGGAACACCGCGTACGCCTGGGTGAATAAACAGGCCAAGGGGCAAGACGTGGAGGA
Organism: Euprymna scolopes; assembly: GCF_053919585.1. Taxonomy (NCBI): domain Eukaryota; kingdom Metazoa; phylum Mollusca; class Cephalopoda; order Sepiida; family Sepiolidae; genus Euprymna; species Euprymna scolopes. The sequence goes on along the minus strand of NC_136514.1, from coordinate 23,408,472 downwards.
TAAGCCGCGGGGTGAAAGGCGACATGGGAAAGTGAATCCGGACATGGTCAACAACATGCTTGATATAATCGGAGAAGATCCTACCATCACTCTCAAGGAGTTGGCCTTGAAGATTTCGGAGATGCATGGAATCAACCCCCCAATCAGCGTTACTACCATAAATAACCATCTCGATGGTAGACTCTTCACTGTAAAACGGGTTCACAAGCAAGCCGAGAATGTCAACACTCCGGAGAATAAGGTAAAACGTCGTATCTATGTAGAAAGGGTTATGGCCGCATTGGGAGCTGGTAAACATGTGGTGTATTTGGATGAGTCAAACGTGAACTTATTTTGTACTCGGACCGTTGGACGATCCGCGAGGGGCCAGAGAGTGGTGCTACATGTTCCAGGCTCGAAAGGTCAAAATATTCACATGGTTGCTGGTATTAGTCAACAGGGACTCATCAACTTCACCCGCAGGCGTGGCGCCTACAAGCACCCGGATGTCAACCAATGGGTTGCAGAACTACTCAATTCTGTCTTCGCAATGGGATATGATGCCGGACAGGTAGCCTTGGTAATTGACAACGCCCCGTGCCATTCCCGAGTGGAACAACTACACGACCAGGCAGCTTTTGCAGAAGTGGAGTTTATTCGCTTGCCTCCATACAACCCGGCTCTCAACCCCATCGAAATGGCCTGGTCAGCCATCAAAGCCGTCATCAAGAGGGATCTACCGAGCGTTATACATGTGCCACAACCGGAAGATATCACAAAAGTGGAGCACCGTCTTCGTCTTGTGGAGACCGCCATCGACCGAGCCTACCAAGTGGTAACTCCTGCCATGTCTCAGGCATTCTGTAATCGGGTTCAACGCCATCACGCTAGATGTCTCAGGGAAGAGGACCTCCCTGTTGGAGAATAAATGGTTTATCTATCATGTAATAAAATTTTAATTTAATTTGAACTTGGATTTTTTTTAATTTGAAGTTGTGTATTTTAATTTGAAGTTTAGTTTTTTTAATTTGAAGTTGTGTTTTTTAATTTGAAGTTGTGTTTTTTTAATTTGAACTTTAGTTTTTTTAATTTGAGGTGTAAAAGATGTAGATAAATGGATAGTCCTTAATCCGCGGAGTTTCGAAGATTACGGAGTTTCCTTGCATTTTACTTGTACAAATGGAAATTCTTTTAACTTTCTTGAAGTTTTACATTTGGATTTTACCGTCACTGGATGTTTTATCTTCCACCAGACTATTCATTCATGTGTAATTACCTTATTCTTTACCATATTCCCTCTGCTTCACTTTTTTTAGTTTTCAAGTAAGATATTTGACTTACTTGCTGTTTCATCAAATACTTCTGCATGCAAAATCCGACCCCGTATTTTGCTAATTCCTACCTTCTGACTAGAAGGAAAGTATTTCTTCGAAACTCCGCGGATTAAGGACTATCAATTTATCTAGTGTTTCCTTTTCAGATTAAATATGTTTTTAACCCATTTCAACGTGTTTTTAACATATTTTATTAACTGTTTGCTCATATATATATATATATATATATATATATATATATATATATATATGTATATATATATATATTTCTGTAGGTATATATTTTCTTATTATATATACCTATCCTTATTTAAGAAGCTTAAAGTAATTACAGAGCAATATAGTGCATAAATGAAAAAGATCTTTATTCCCAAATTCAAGATGTTGACCATCTTATAATTTATTTATTTAATTCAGTTAACATTTTCAATTCTTGACAGTATCTGTTTCGTAGCGCAAATTCAATCACTTAATTATTATATCAATCAGTGAATCTATTATGCCCTTAACTATAAATACACTTGTAACATTATTATTATTATGACAAATTTATCTTTCCTTTCCATAAACTTACTGACAAAGCAAAATAAACTTTAACATTTCTAAACATTACGATCAAATTGAAACCACTGTCAAAAATTTCCCCTAATCTTTATCTGTGCCAAAACCAAAACGTAGATTCCATGAACAAAGCTTCTTTCTTAGAAGTGCACGCCTGTGGAACTCTGTTCCATTTGCCAGCTTCCCACCTGGCTACAACCTGGATGTCTTCAAATCCAACATAAATAAATTCCTGATGAACCGCCCCCTAAAGTAAGACACTTTATCAGATCTCCAATACGAACGATTACTACGATACTACCCCATTGATTACTATACACGCAATACACCCTTATTCCCGGGTGGCTTTCGGGCCTTGATAAGTAGTGACTACCTTGTAAAACACACACACACATACACACACACACACATATATATATATATATATATAAGCATACATATTTATATGTATTAACATAAGATTTTAGTTGATCACATCTACTAACCAATATTATATAACTTTTGAATGCCATTGCTTTGGTCGATAGTTTTGGCCCGTTCTCAAATCACGATTCAGGCATAATCTCGTGCGTTCGTCTAGGGAATACATCTGCCAAATGTTACAGAAATGCTGTATCATATCAGAGTAGCTACTGAAGTTGGCCTGACCTCTCCAAATTCTATGCTCCTATCCAACTTTGATCCATGGGTCTATTATTAAGTTAGTTTATAATCTAATAGAAAATTAGTTCAATGGTACCTTTCAGAATATGGGTTAATCAGTGAGATAATCAAAGCGCATTCCCAGCAAGTGCGTCGAAAGCTAGAACCGAAATGCTACAAAGGCGTTAGATTGTGATAGTGCGAATCTGTTCCGTTCAGCACTTAAAAAAAATTATTACAAATTATATTTGGATTATCAAGCCAAGCAATCTAAATGTTGGACTATCGTGAAACATTCTATTAGACATTCCAATGGTATGAAATGTTTCTGATAGTCCTTAAAACAAATGCGACGTGGCTTGGTAGCATGAAATGTAACCATAACGGATATGACCAAGTAAGGGACCAACGATGGGAGAGAGAAAAAGGATAACGGGAATCATTGAATAAGAGATTTAGTGATATTCACATAAAAAAGGTGTGTTCTGTCCAGAATATGAATAATAAGTATTAAAATACAAGATGGATATTTATTAATATGATACCTTACAGCTGATTTGACAAAGTTCTATCTAAGTGACTGTACGATAAACGTTTAACAAAATACATATCCCAGAAAAGAAAGATGCAACTGCAAAGTATAAACAAGAAAATTGTATACTTGGAGTTTTCAGCATAAAAAATAGGTTTAAAACGCTCTGTGATAGCTTTACGTATAACAATGCAGTTTCGAATAGTCCAAGGAATAGTAGCTTACTTTTGTACAGAGCGCAAACGACACTTAAGGCACGCCATTACATTGTCATTTAGTGTACGGATTGTATTTGACTTTTTTAGTTGACTTTCGGGATGTCCACGAGGAATAAGTCGTAAAGAATTAATTATGTCGAACAAGACGGTTACTCAAGCCTCCGATTATCGATTATTCAAAACCTGGCAAGCTTTTTTTAAAGCCGGTCTGAAAGAAGCGAACCATAATGTCACCCTATAAGAAGCACATTACATTGCTGCAAGTATAATGGGGAAAGTTCATATTGTGACATATAAATGATATTATTTATAAGAGACATTGTGCATGAAAAATATACGAGAATTAAACGTGCATTTATCAACATGAATGGCATTTAATGACAATAAAACACGAATGAAAACTGAGAGAATTTCCGAGGTATACTATGGGCACAATTTAAATAATCTCCGATCATGTTTCAATAAACTTTTGAGTCGATATAATATAATATTTTATAAATTCTGTTACTTACACGTATTAGCAAAATAATGGGAAGAGAATGCTATTTGTGTTATTTCGGTTCTAGTAAATTAATTTCCCAGTCGGCAACTGATGTGCAAATGTTTACCCTTTTAATTTCCTAGCGGACTAACTTTCGGTTAATTCGGAACTGCGAGCACGCGTCAACATCTGAACACACGGATCGGGCTGTGCTAATATATGCTTCAATATTTAAAATAAGAACTAGTGAATAATTTTGATCAATTTTAGTTACGTGAAATATTGATTATAAAAATCTTTTCCATTTTTATGTTGGTAGATCATATGTTGATACAAGAACATAATTTACTGAGTGGAACAATTTTTCGCCCTGAAGAAAACACCTCTACAGCTTTATTTTAAACCTTTTAATGAACTAATCAATTCAGGTAACTTGATTATGTTATGGAGCAAAATATATTCAATGTAGCCGTCTTCAACCTCAATAACCGCCTCTATACGGGTGCGAAACTGCGAGCATGCATTTTTCACAAGCGCTTGCGGGGTCTTGGTGAATACTCAACTGATGCTGCGATGAAGCTGCCTTTGGTGTTGTGGGAGGTCATGTTAGTGATGTTCCCGACAATTGAGCAAACGTAATAGTCCAGCGGGTTCAGGTTGGGGGAAAAGTGGGGCCAGTGTGAGAAGGGTGCCAAGCGCTACTATTTCTCAAGCCTAGCTCAAGTCTCTTTGGACTCATTGGCCGACGCTGTCCTGCTTCCACACCCAGCGTCTACTAGCTGCACCTGACTGCGCCAGGAGATCACCCCACTGTTCAATATATCCATGTGCAGTTACTTAGCTATTAACTTTGAAGCCGGCTTCGAGAATGTAAAATGGCATGGCGTGGCACTTACATGAAACCACACCAAAGACCATAAGCGTGGCCGGAAACGTGTGCCCTCAAACGTTAAAGCGTCCAGATTTGAATTTTGAGGGTGCTAGCAATGGTCTTATTGTCATAACTTCGGTCGAAAAAAAAACATGAGTTGAACAGTGGTACATCTCCGATCCCGCTTGTTGAATATTTTTCACTTTAATAGACGGTCTTATCGCTCTTGACATTTGTGTACAACTGTCCAACAAGTAGATTGTCTGCAACAAAAAAGACGGTTTTTATAAAACGGAAATGGAATCATGGACACTTTTCTAGGACGACAATTTTATCGTTCCACCCTGTACTTGCAGTGGCTAATAGACTCGAAAACGACCGGGTCGATTTTAATGAAATCATATGCGAATGTACATTATGTGCCTGGCAGTGTTCTTAGGTAGGTGTTATAACCGAATGTATTCAGTAAGTACTGATAATCGAAATAATTTGACAAAAAAAGAACAGACGATTTTGACGCAAGTTATCATCTTACACAACCCAACAACACATTTGTGAAGTTTTATCACCGCGCATACAGTATCACCAGGCATATAACATCACCAATAGGTTCTTTGATGTGACAGGGGTGTTGGAAATAAATGTTTCTGTGTACCGCACAATAGAACTATAATACTTGATCATTGCAGTTTTAATTAGTATTCAAGCCATTATATATGAAATACTTTTATAAAATAAATAGTAAATTCTGTCCAGTTCAATGTATACTAAGAAATCTTGTGGATAAAGTCACAGCGAGATGGAATGTAAAGCTTGCCTCCGGTGGACCGCTTAGGGTGCTCAACACCGATATCGATAACCATAAAAGTAATGCCGAGTGAAAAATTCGTTGATCCTCAGTCAATTCCTGGAAACGGGTCTTTCCCTGCTAGTCCTTTAACCCCCCGACACACACATGTATATATATATATATATATATATATATATATATATATATATATATATATATATAAACCACCATAGCTCATAAAAAAACATTCTTATTAATAACATATCCTAGATTTTAGAATAGAATATATTTACTAATAAGATGGGGATCATCATTATTATTAACAAACTTACCATTATACTGTAGTTAAATCTCTATTCAAATTTAACCCTTGTAGATCACTAATTTTATTAATTCCAACAATTGAATAAAATAAATAAATAAATAAAACAATTATAATATTACTAAATTTACTCAATAAAATTATCTTATACTATATGGAAAACAGCATAAGGCCGAATTATCCCCCGTTGACCATATTACTAGACAAAATAAAATTATCTCCTTTCATTTTGATTATCTATATTTTTATTTAAAACTAAATTAAGCGATGATGAAATAAGCTAATCGTTAGGAACTTCCCCTTTTGGCGTTTCAATTTGAAATCAAGCAGTTAGAGCATGTACAAGCTACAGGCAACATCCAAATGAATTGCTCTGAGGATTATTACGATTTTCAAAGAATAGACCATTTTAAGTTATTATATATATATATATATATATATATATATATATATATATATATATATATATATATACTTATAATTTTTTAAATTCTTTTAATAGCATTTTATTATTACATGTAATTTTAATTATTACATGTAATTTTATTCAAACCTTTATTATTAACCAATATTAATTTACTTATCTACATCATTAATTAACTATTTTTCCTTATATTTTAATATTTTCCAGATTAATCTGCACTACTTAAATGCTAGGTTTATTTATGGTCTCTTTTATTAAAAAAAAACACCCATTATTTTGCTGATGAGGAGACTTTGTTTTCATAAAAAATCTATATGCTAAAATTATTGTCCTTGACTCAATGTCTGTAACAATAAAAAAACATCGTTTCCGAAACGATCGTACACTTTATTGGTTTTGTTGTGGTTCTTCTTATGAAACGGATTTTTAATTTTTAATTTTGTAAATATAAATTATCAATCGCCTGACCAAATATGTATACGTGTATGTATATATATATATATATATATATATATATATATATATATATATATATATATATATATATATATGCATGTTTCATTGAAGAGAAGAGACAATCCTTGTTTTTCATTTATTTTTTATTAGGTTTATTTTTATTTTTTTTGCAATTCCTGTTTTCTCTTGTTGGCTGGTAAAGGAAAAATGTATCTTCCTGACCCCTCTAAAATAATATATCAATTTAGGCCAGATACAGTTAAGTCCACATCAAAAAGACCTCTTGATTTCTAGCCCTAATATTCATCTCCAAAAGAAATTTAATATAGTTATTAAAGATTCGAAATAGAACTTTTATACCAAAATATAACAAAATTATAAGATGAAAACAAAATTAACGCGCATCAGAACCTCCTTACAGCTAAATCTCTATAAAAAAAACGAAGTATTACCCACACATTACAATTACTTACTACAAAACTAAAAAAACCGCCATCGAAGTAAAAGATAATCAAGATATTTCCATTAAACGCGCCGATAAATTAAATATATTCGGCATAATGCCTACTAAATTATATATTAATAAATCCATTTCAATTGATGCCAGATGAGGATCAGAGCGTTGATGATGTAAAGTTAGAGGCTTGGTTTTGGATGAATTAAACATGACCAGCCACCTCTTCCCCCATTGTACCACGTGCTCAGTATATGAGGGGAGAGAATTAGAGAGAAGTTTGTCATTTACGGCCTTTGATGTGTTGCCATAGATGGTCGTGTCATCAGCATAGATGTCAACTAATGATTTAAGTATGTGTTTTTGGAGATCATTTATGTAGATCAGCAAGAGAGTTGGGCCAGGATGGACCCCTGGGGGACTCCAGCATTAATACTGTGGGTCTCTGATTTCTGCCCATCAACCACTACTCTTATGAACCTATCAGAGAGAAATGATTTAATGATTGAGAAAACATTTCCAGTAATACCGTAGCTGGAAATCTTGTGAAGTAGGCCCTGTTGCCATACCTTTCGAAGGCCTTTATATATCAAGAGCAAAACCAGGATTTACTCGTTATAACCATCCTAGGTATATGGTTTTTATTTCCTATTATTTTAAGTATTATCCAACCAGTGTTTTTAGTGTTTATCGGTTTAATATTTACAGACACACATAGAGACAAACACATACGTCTACTGTTTATATATATATATATATATATATATATATATATATATATATATATATGTGTGTGTAATGTAGAAGTAGAATCTTATCTGGGATTTATGTATATTAGGGAGGAAGAGGAGGGTTTCGTTTAAAATCTAAATAAAATATTAGAAAATATGTTACTGTTTTGTGTTTCACATCCAACATGGCGACATGACACATTATTCTCGTTGTTTGGAATGCTAGTATTTTGGGGAGAGTATCACTGAATATAACATTGAGTGTTTTGAAATTTATGTTTTTGAAAATGTTCTATATCACCAGTTTCTTTTCTCTTTAACAAATTATTTTTTCGGTGTAGTAATCTTTCTAACAATGTTTGACGAAAGTTCGTTCATCCCTGAAAATGTAACACAATGTGAGTGAGCGCGTGAAAAATATCAGCAGTAGCGAAGGATGGTACGCATTCAAAGAGATTAGTAGTAGACGCAGCAGTAGCAGAAAGACGCGTAAATTCAAATTAGGAAGCATGTGGGAGCAGAGGAAGGAAAAACTAGAAAAAACAATAGTCACGTGCTCACAGCAGGAAGAAAATCGGCGTCGAAAAGAATGGACATGTAAAGCGAATGTGGGAGATAGCTTGCTGTGGTCGGAAGAAGAAAACACATCTGCCAGGCTTAAATAACCATGTGGCAGCGAGACACGTGTTAAGCGTTGTCAAAAACAACGATAAAAAAAGGAAAAAAATAGATATTTTTTAAGTTGCTTTATTTGTCTGTCCATTTGCGACGAAATGGCCACGTTACAAACATTGTATTTTCATTACACAATGAAACACGTGTACGGGTAATGTAATAAATACTTAGGTGCATGCCTTAAAATAATAAATCTTTATGAACGTGACATTGCTCTACAATTTGGTTTTAAGAATGCAAACTAAATGTATATATATATATATATATTCATATATATATATATATATATATATATATAGAGAGAGAGAGAGAGAGAGAGAGAGAGAGAGAGAGAGAAATTGTACAGAAGGTCAGAAAAACATTGGTACCGTCGATTTCAAGCCTAATATAAGGGGAACCAGTTAATGGTTAATAATGTTAGACTCTCGTCAGCCATGTTGTTTTCTGGTTGAGGAAAATGAAGGACCGCATATATTGTTTATTATGATGTTCATTTTTAGTTAACTGTAGCTTATCTCCATTTGTATATATTTTATTCTATTTTAATCTTAATCTTTTTAATTTTTTGTTCAATGTATTTTTTTTAGTAAATGTATGTTTTAATTAATGTTGTCCTATTCTGTTTCTAATTGGCATAGCTTCCGGTCTAATCGATTATTCTTGACTGATCATAGGGGGGTAATTAATCCATCTTATTACTTATTTAACCTGTTGTCTTTCTTTTATTTTAGTTAAAAGGGGGTAACTCATGAATCTTTGCTTTTCTATTATACAATATTTTATTTTTATATTTCTTTATATATATATATATCTATATATATTTATTTTATTTTATATTTATATATATATATATATATATATATATATATATATATATATATATACATTATATTATACTCACCCGCATCAAAACGTGATCGAGGGAAATATCAAATAATAACGCCTATAAATGACCCCCCAAATGACCTGTTTAAACGGTCGCAGTGAAACCCTTAAGGCATGTATACATAGGAGACAATGCTCCTAATAAACTGGGAGGACTGAACAACCAATGAAAACCCTACATATAGGAAATCCTTCAACAGTATTCTAAATAAAGTTAATTTAACGTATAAAATAATTTTGTGAAAGTGAAAACCGATATTTATGCAATTTTAATTAATAATTTAGAAATTTTTACGGCTATAATAAAGAATACCATAAACCTATATATATATATATATATATATATATATATATATATATATATATATATATATATATATAAAATTAAATAAAAATAAAAAGCCCTAGACATTACAAGTATTAAATGAAATAAAAAAAAACAGCTTATATAAGATATCTTAGAACCTGATACCAGATACAGAGTAACTAAAGATAAAAAATAACAGCATATTAGAATCAAAATATAAGCGTATAAATATATATATAAAATAAATAAAATATATATATATATAAATGCAAAATATAATATAATAGGAAAGCAAAGATTCGGGAGTTACCCTCTTTAACTATCGTATAAGAAAGACAAAAGGTTAAGCAATTAATATTATAGATTAATTACCTACCTTGACCAGTCAAGAATAACCAAGTAGTCCGGAAGCTATGCCAATTAGAAACAGAACAGGACAAAATTAATTTAAACATACATTTACTACAAAATACTTTAACTAAAAATTTGTAAAATTATTAAAATTATTAAAATAAAACAAAATATATAGTTTGGAGATAAGCTACATTTAAATGAAATGAACATTATTATAACATATATATGCGGTCCTGCATTTTGCTCAAACAGAAAACAACATTGCCGACGAAAGCTTAACATTATTTACCATTAACTGGTCCCCCTTATGTTAGGCTTGAAACCGACGGCACCAATGTTTTTCTGACCTTCTGTAAAATTTAAATAAATATTAAGCTCTAATATTGACAGTTTTTGCTTTGTACACGAGCACTTTGTTGGAATTATTTCCCATATCACAGTAACCATATATATATATATATATATATATATATATATATATATATATATATATATATATATATATACAAATGTTAAAAAGCATTTCATCCAAGACATGAAAATTGTCAAAAAAAAAAAATGTTTTTACTATAGGCTTTTAAAATAAACGTACAAGATTCAATCTGAAATTTATTTATATTCAAAGTGCACTTTTATAAATTTTACAAAGCAAGACATGAAAATGTAATACCTTACCGTGTAAAAACCAGAACCTTGATTCCAGTAAAGCAACTGGCCATGACGGCATTCCAGTTATAGTGCTGAAAAAGCTCCAACCAGAAATTGCCCCCATACTTAACAAAACTGTTTAAGCGTTGCCTTAAGGAGAAGTGCTTTCCAACACCTTGGAAAACCTTATCAGTATGCCGTGTATTTAAGAATCCAGGTGAAAAATCATCTCCCTCTCAGTACAGACTAATAAGTCTCCTGTGTGCCATGAGTAAGTTGTTGGAATCAATATTAAATAAAGACGTAGTCAACCACCTCAACAGAAACAACCTTCTTAGTGACATGCAATATGGTTTCCGCTCTGCAAGATCTATAGCAGATGTGCTAACGGTTATATCACATAGGATTAGTGAATCTCTTGACAAAGGCTTCCTTTCCAGGGCAATTGCTCTTGAAATATCAAAGACCTTCGATAAGGTATGGCATAAGGGCCTACTTCACAAGATTTCCAGCTACGGTATTACTGGAAATGTTTTCTCAAACATTAAATCATTTCTCTCTGATAGGTTCATTAGAGTAGTGGTTGATGGGCAGAAATCAGAGACCCACAGTATTAATGCTGGAGTCACCCATGGGTCCATCCTGGGCGCAACTCTCTTCCTGATCTACGCCAATCATCTGCTTAAATCTTTCGTTGACATCTATGCTGATGGCATGTCCATCTATGGCAACACATCAAAGGCCGTAAATGACAAAGTTCTCTCTAATTCTCTTTCCTCTGATCTTGAACGCGTGATACAATGGGGGAAGAGGTGGCTGGTCACTTTTAATTCATCTAAAACCAAGCTTCTATCTTTACATCTTCAACGCTCTGATCTCCAGCTGGCATCAATTGAAATGGATGGCTCTCGTCTTGGGGAGGATCTATGTTTTGACAAGCTTCTGGGTTTGACCTTTACTCCTGATCTGAAATGGAACACGTACATCAAATCTGTTGCCAGGGATGTTGGGAAAATGGTGGGATCCTTCTACTGCTCCAGAAGATATCTCACTACTGATGCAATTCTCTATCTATATAAAAGCCAAGTACGACCAAGAATGGAGTACTGCTGCCACATCTGGGCAGGATCTGCTAAAAACAGCCTATCCTGCCTTGACAGAGTACAAAATAGACTTCGTGGTTTAGTGGGGATGCCCTGTTCTCTTCCCTGCAACCTTTCTCCCACAGAAGAGACGTTGCGAGCCTGTCTTTGTTTTATCGTTATTTCCATGACAGGTCTTTGTCTTAACTCCAATCCCTCGTCCTCCCCTCGCCAATCTTTCAGGAGAAACACCCGTCTGGCTGAAACTACTGTCAATAATTTTCCCCACTCTTTATCTGTGACTAAAGTCATATGTAGATTCCATGAGCAAAGCTTTTTTCTTAGAACGGCACGCCAGTGGAACTCTCTGCCGCTTGCCTGTTTCCCACCTTACTACAACTTGGACGTCTTCAAGTCCAACATAAACAAATTCCTGACAAACCGCCCCCTTAAGTAAGACACTCTATCAAAACCCCCAATACTAATGATTACTACAATACTATCTCGTTGAGTACCGTACACACAATAACCCTTATCCCTGAGTGGCCTTCGAGCCTTGATAAGTGGTGACCCGCATGTAAAAAAAAACACACATTTTGTTTAACAATTTTCATGTCTCTGATGAAATGCTTTTCTAACTTGTATCGTATCTTTTAAAGATTATATATTATTTAATTTATTAATTTGGATTTAAATAAAATGAATGTCGTTTTGCATGTATTTATAAAAACTCTCCTACACTCTATTTCAATTTGTATTTCTCCTCACACCACAACTCATTTTTGCAACCCCCTCTTTGGACGGGTACAGGTCTGGATATTCTCTCGGTTTCAGTTTGCATTTCTCCTCATACCACAACTCTTTTTTGCAACTCCCTCTTTGTCATACATGTCGGAATAATGAGAAAATCTTAATTTTTTAACAAACACTTTAAAATAACTTATTTAGATTAAATTTTTTTAGACTTCTGTCAGAATAGAAATTCTTTACAATTTATTAAAGAACATATTTCATATAGGTTTCATAAAAAATATTCAGTACATAACGAGAAAAATAGAGACGAAAATTTCAAAAGGACTGTATAACTAGTTACGCTCAATAGTAGTCCTCGCAAGCGAAAGTCTTTGTTATTTTTATTCTATTATTATTATTAGTTAAAACATTTTGTGTCCTGTTTTTTCGCGCGAGGACTAATATATGTATGTATATATATATATATATATATATATATATATATATGTGTGTGTGTGTATGTGTGTGTGTATATATATGTGTGTGTCTATACATATATATATATATATATATATATATATGCATATGTAAATATATGTGCATATATATATATATGCCTGTATGGATCCTAATAGTCTGTATAATTAAAGCAAGTGTTCCTTTTGTACAATTTAAATATTAAGCTCTTATATTGACAATTTTACTTTGTACACGTGCACTTTGTTGGAATTCTTTCACATATAACAGTAACTATATATATATATATATATATATATATACATATATATATATATATATATATATATATATGTGGGGGGTATATATATGTGTGTCTATATATATATATATATATACATATGTAAATATATGTGCATATATATGCATGTATGTGTCCTAATACTCTGTATAAATAAAGCAATTGTTCCCTTGTACAATTTAGCCTCATCAATGCTGCTATGAAATTCGACCCGCCCTTCAAATTGCATGCCCTTTGGAAATTTGACGCTTTAAAATTAGCCGGAGAGGATGCAGCGTTGAATGGCAATTCTGAGCATAGGCAACGTCTCAATTTTTAGAAATTTTGTTCTTGAATCTCTCTAAGTGTCTGCCATAATGGAAACGATTTCTTTACATACGGGCCCATTTTCTAGGTAATTATAGAGGAACCGGCTAACAGTCTTTTTTTCGTAATTGAAGAAAGAAAAAAAAAACGATGAACATAAAAAGGTAAAATCATATATACAGAACGTGGAAAAAAAACCTGACTAACAAATAAAAACGGAGTTGAAAACAGTAAGAACATATATTCTGAAGTTGCCTCTATTAACTCTCCATTTTCAAAAATCGAAATGATATGTGAAATCCTCGATAACAGACGAAAAATCGATGTTAAATTATACTAGCAAGCTGCTTTGCGTTGTCCGGATATACAATACGTATAAATATTGTATTTTCTCAATACATGAATTGAGACGTACATGTGATTTTTGTTTTGTTTTTCAAATAATTCATTTATTATAGGTAAAAAAAAATACTTCAGCTGAAATCGAACACAAAACTTTAAGAGTGTGAGTCAGTACGATAGCCATACGTGCAGCTTGACACGGGATTTAAAAAGCGTTTTCAAACCTACTTATTCTTAATATAAAAATCTTAACATATCTTAACAAATCTTAACATAAATTAAAAGATTTAAATAAATTAAAAATCTTAACATAGTCTTAACCAATCTTAATATTAAAATCTTAACATATAAATATATCTTTTGAATGGTTCACGCATACTCATTCGTGAAACAATTAACGGGCAGATAAAAATGCGATGACCTCCCACATGCTAATTTATTTCACTCTTGACCTCTTAGCAGCACATTTTTTAATATTGACCTTTAGCAGCAGATTCTTTACGGATGAAAACAGACGAAATATGTTTCTATGTCTCTGAATACCGCTTATTCTAAATTACAAGGGTGTAGATCAAAGATTCTTGGAGTATTTGCGTCAAACATTGCCCCCCACACATTCTGTTTTTTCCCCAGATATATAGGTAATGGAAGTAAACTGGTGTCTTATATGGAAGCTTACCAGACAGGAAAAAAATGCTTTCTTTAATTTACTCGTCTGGCATTAATAAATATGGTCATTCAGGATGCAGCTCTCTATGTCCATAATAGTCCAATAAATCCTAAGATAGAGTACTGTTTCACAGTCAGCGAAAAGCATTTGCCAAGCACTAACCGACTTATAGCCTCTGTAGTGGGCGGTGCTTTCTTCTTTTCTGTGCATACTATTTCCCGAAGCAAATGCGTTTTTTCCTTTTCTCTCCTGTATTGTTTTTTTTTTTCCAAAGTATAAGATGAGCTGCGCACTATTCCTCTGTTCTCTGCACCTATAAAACATTTGTAGCAAACGCTACTATTGCTACAACCAATGTTTATAATTTTCTTTTAATTCCTATCCGTAGCTTAAAACCGACATCCAAACAACGGTCTCTTCATTGAGCTTCCATCGTACATGAAGAATACCGATGAGCTACATCTGAGGTCATATTTTAAAGTTGCATACGAACAAATCCTGTTGAGCAAACATATAGTTATATTACCAAGAGTAAAAATGAATAAATATAACGAGGTTATTAAAGTGTGCAATAAATAGAGCAAGATGTTTCATTTACTTACTAGTAAAAAACTTACCTTACGCAAGAATTATAATAGAGCGTTCGTTTCACTTCGTCGAGTGACCTATACATGCGGCTACATGGAAGTCAACCCTTAAACTATTCAAATTTGTGCTTTCGGAGAAGGTAATTTTTTGATGGAAACGATAGCTCTCTTATCGTCGTGACATAATGTATTTTTCTTACGAAACAGTAATATATATATATATATATATATGGATGGATGTATATATATATATATATATATATATATATATATATGTATATATATATAGTCACACACACATGCATCCCCCACACACATGTATATATATATATTTTTTTTTTATTACCGTTTATTCGTTTTTAGTTATACATGTTTCTGCTACCAGATCGCATTTGCGATCCAGCAACTTCGTCAGACTTGAACAGAAGTTACTGGATCGCAAATACGATCCACTATTAGAAACAGGTGTAACTAAAACAGATAAAACTATAATAAAAAAAATATATTTCCTATGCAATACTATTGATCGCCTTCTTCAGGTTTTTACTAATTCCCAGTTTTGCAATATATATATACATTAATATCATATTGTCTATTTATTCTTTACCAATATAAAAGAAACTTATTTTTACTAATTGAGCGTGAAAAACAAAGCCAAACAATAGTTCCACGATAAGAGTCCTATTATATCAGGAAAAGCAGCGATAGGAAAATTTAGCGTCCCAAAATGTGATCAAATCTGATTCCATGAACTCTTTGAACATGGTCGTTTACACTCAAAGGTAGGAACGCTTCAAGTAGCAATAAAACACATTTATTTAAAAAGTCCACATCATGAAATAAAAAGACTTACAGGTTTTCACATTATGAACAAGAAGTATTGCCGTCCAAGGACGGATGCCATTTATTCTTCGAATAGATCGGTTTTGCACCTTTTTTTAAAAATGTTTTTTGTGTTTTTTCTGAAATGTCAAAAACATATTGAAAAAAATGTATGCTTAGAATGTTTATCCGAATTCGTATTTAAATTTATTACGTTTTATTGGTATAATCACATTGACACTTAGAAAATCGCCGCATATCAGCAATAATGATCCTAGATGGGTGACCATTTCGAAATAGCAGACGCTATAATTTGTAGCGGAAGAGTACTAATGCCAAAGGAAAAAAGGCACTCCCCCCCTTCCCTAATTTATGGGAGACCCTAAAGATAAGGCAGGGACCTAAGTCAACTTCCCGATCAGTGTAACCTGGGGCCATGGAAAGTAAGTGGATGACGTAATACGGAAGCAATAATTAATAATTCTGTTCATGGTTTCGTATCTCGTTGTGTTGAGTTGAAGGTACTTTGGACAATCGCCCAGTTTGAGGATTGCTAGAACAGAAAGCAACTCCAACCTGCTGTCCATTTAATATCAATAAAAGCTTTAGCAGGACATTAAACACTTTCGAGAATCAGCGTGGATGGTGTTCCGAATGATAAGCAACAATGAATTCATGAAAGTCTCGAAAGGGTGTGAGATAGATGGAGAGTGATGATTGCTAATAAATGTACCAGACAGAACACTGACTTAAAAAATGAGTATTTTATCGACTTTAAACATGTCTAAAATAGAAAGCTAAAACTTGTAGAGTCTTTAGAAGAAATTGAAATTTAAGGGTTTCAGTTCTGTTGGTCTCTAAATAATATAAATTCAATTTTATATAAATCTTATATATTTTAATTTCATTGTGTAGACATAACGTTTAAAGTATTCTAGAGATACAAAAATATGGAGAATATAGTTATATCAGTACTAATTAGTAGCAAATAACTGAGAGGAAGTCCTAATCACCCTTCTAGCTGAATAATTATTATCGCTGTCAATAAATAAATTTAAATAAATAAATAAAATAAAAAATAAAAACTAGAAAATAAAAATAAAAAAGAAGAATGAAAATTAAATAAATAAATAAATAAAAATAACTTAACGTAACCATCATAAGTTTAATAATGAAATATATACTGAATTTTGCAATTACTATTATTATGAAAAGTTTAATAAAAAATTTACAAATACTCCCAATAATAAACCAACATTAAATAAACAAAGTAAATAGGAATAAATATTAAAATTGTCAAATAAAATAAAAATAAAAAATAAAGAATAAAAACCGATTTTGTTAAAATGAGAGAAAACAAATCTACCACTATCAAACAAATGATGCCACCCCTCTCTCCCCTTCACCCCTTTCTTCCTTCTTCCCCTCTTTCCTTTTTCACCATTCCATCTCCCCCGCTACCCTCTTCTTTCCTTTTTTTCTTACGCCTCTCACCCCTTCCCCCTCCACCGTTCACTAGAAGCCCAAGGAATGGTCAACAGATCCGAGTAAATCCTAATCTTTTAGCAGAGACAAATAGGAATATTAAATTAAAACAAATAATAAAAAGAAATATAAGACAGCCTCCCCATGTAGTCTCAGACAGGCAGCGGCAACAGACAAGCTAAGCTCATACTTGTTTAAGATAACATCTACATAGCTCTGACTTTACAACCCCTAAACTTAAAAACCCTATTCCCTAACACAAACATTAAATGAATAAAGGCACGGTAAATAAGTGAATAATCAAATAGAAAAATAAATAAACTAACAATTCGCACCTAATCAACCCTATTCTCCGTACATCTGAACCGTCACCCCCATTAAAATACGGCCTTCTTTTGCTGAAAATTATTTTCGGTTTTCATTTTTATTTCCTCTTTAGTAGATAAGCATTTGTTTCCTGAAGAGGTCTCTACTTACTAAATACTAGAAGACTGAAAAATGCTCATGACTGTGTAACAACACATAGCTGCTTATGTAAAAACAAATGGAATATATATATTATTTTATTACTGTTTTATCTGCTTAGTTACATATGTTTCTGTTACCGAATCGTATTAACGACCCAGCAACTTCGTTAGACTTTCATAGAAGTGGTTATTATGATTTGGAAAAATAATATTAGAAGAAGACGAAGAATATATATATATATATATATATATATATATATATATATATATATATATATATATATATATATATATATATATATATATGATCCGTGTTCTGTCTGGCTGAAGTCTTTAACTTCCATTTCACCCGTTTTCGATGTTTATTTAATTATTAAATCTTAAAACTAAGATGCTGTCAAATCAGAATTGAGATCGTTCCCTTTTTTCTTTCTTCGTCTTCTTCTAATATCGTTTTTCCAAATCATAATAGTTTTTTACTCTTTCGGAAATCACCAGTGCAGGGTGTCACGATTAACGCCAGTGGAAAGATTTGAGCTAGGCAACAGAAGTAACGTCTGGCTTCATTAGCAAGAACCGGAACAATTCGGCGACTATCAACCGCGAGAGATACAGTCGAAATGTAAACATTAATTCTTATTAAATGTATTTTACGTCAATCCGAGTGATCTAACCATTATATGACGACCTGCGTGTATAAGCTAAGTTGCCTGACTCTATTACAACTGAAAGTGCTCAATGATAAGAAACACGTTTTTTAAAGGGGCTGACACTATTATTTACTATAATGATATAATAATATTAAATAGCTACAGACACTAGTGTGTCATCCTTTCAGGAATCATCAGTGCAGGGTGTCACGATTAATAGATATCGGGGACGTAAAAAATTGTCAATTACTCTTAAATATCGATATTTTAAACTTTTGCTGCTTCTTTTTAGCAGAGTGTGTTCACAGTTTTGTCGAAAATAGAAACATTAGAAATGTATTACTTATTTTGAGTATCTATTTCTTGGCTGAAGTGTGTAGAACTCCAAAGCTGTGTCTAATAAAGACTAAACAATACCTACACCATTAGAATGTTCTCCATTTTATGGAGGATGAAGGAGCTCGAGGTTGGGGTTTATTTGGCAAGTTCACAGACGCTTATCTAAATAAACCGGGCGTGCAGTCGGAACTTTCTAGACAGACTGGCGTCATTTTGTCCCGAAAATCAGCGTCTTAAGTTAGCGCATTGCTTTCAGTTCGATCGTATGGCCATTTATCAAGCGATTATCAAAAGAAGGAGATATATTGATTGATTGGATGATTGATTTAATACATGGAGATGGCTATCGAGAAAATTCAATCGAGCGGTGATAAATGGCCAGCTTCCAAGTTTAGATGCCTTTAGATTAGCGCAATTTGCACACCCATAATGGCAATATACGAAATTCTAAAAATCGAAAATACTTGCATCTCATAACGAAAATACTTGCATTTCTCTTACTGAAACGCACACAGCGATTTACAGGCATGGTCTATATATATTAAGACATATATTATGACATATATTAAGACATATATTAAGACAGCTTCTTTAGTACGGTGTAGTTACTGAAGGGATAGTTCTAAAATATGAAATTTGTTCGGATCGAATAAATAGAATTCTTATCTCGTTGAGATTGTTAAACTGGCATGCTTGTTTTTATGAAAATCGCTACAGACACAAAATGAATCTGATTGAGAAACGAGCAACAATGATTGTTCATGGCAAAATCTGTGCTCACTAAAGGTGTTATATAGATCAATTCCGATCCAGAAACATAATTATTCCCTTTTTGTCAGACATATTGCTGATGGAAAGATAAGACTAATGGACAAAATAAAGGAAGTCTATAAGTTTCCTTCTATTAGCTTTGCAATTAAGTGTTGCGGTTGTTTTATCTATATTTTTTAAAAGAACTAATAACTATTTAATCATTGATGTATTCTGCATTCATGGTCACAACATTTTCCTAACGTTCAACAAAGTTCTCAATACTTTTCCGTTAGAAATCAATTGATTTTGACTCGGAAAATTCACCCAACCAAACAGACAATTCTGCATCTCTGTTCAACTTAGACGGCAAGAACTTAGTTTATAAATGAACAATTACTTCTTTAGCAGCTTATGGATCATGAGAGAGAATATTACGAGGGGATTTTAAATATTTACTAGAATTTTGATTAGTTATTACGACAGCTCATAACAAGTATTTAATGACATTAGATTTAAAGCAGGGAACATCGTGGTCTGCAGATAGATAGTACCATAAGAAATTCCACGGATGCGAATACCTAGTTTAAAAATTCTTTTTATTACATTTTCACCCCAAAACAAGGCACATTGCCAATTTGTTGTAGGGGGATACTATCAGGGACATAAGCATCAGGGATAATGTGTAGGGAGTTGGGCAGCAAGATGTCAGTTTACGTTACACTTGAACTTCTGCATGTTAGTACAGTTGGAGAAGCAGGGACCCGGAAGGGAATTTTAAAGTCTAGCTGTTCTGGGGAAGAAACTACTGGAGTAGAAGGCCCTCTTACATCTAGGGATGTGTAGTGTGAAGGAGTGGGATTTAACTGTTTGTCGGGGTTGTCGGGGGTATTTAAGTCGAGGGGGCATATGCTTGCAGTTCGTCAGAGATTCACCGTTAAAGTACTTGTAGAACAGGCAGAGGGATGCAACATTTCGTTGATAGGAGAGAGGCTGAAGTTTAGATGACAGTTCAGGACCTATCAGATTGGCGATTTTCTTTTGAACCTTTTCTAAGAGCGAGAGACGAGTGGCAGATGCACCAGCCCAAATATGACAACAATAGTCCATACATGATCGAATGGTGGCCTTACAGAGATATAGGATACTTTCGGGCATTAGTACCTTTCTTCACGGCGGTCCTGGCAATATTCTCAGTGTGATTGTTCAAACTCATGTTTCCTGTGAACGTTAAGCAGAGGAGTTTAAAAGATGTAATTTCAGATAAAGAGTCAGATAAAGAAACTCCGTTCATATAAATTTCGTCCACCGCTGGACACACGAGGAAACATTATAAAAAAACATATTTTTCCAATCTGAGAGTCGGTGGATTTTTTTTTTCGTGAATGTGTTACAAGCCAGGAGTAGATATTGACAAAGAAAGACTAACACCATATTGGTTTTAAAGAAAGAGTTGAAGAGACCAGAAGAAATTTACCACTAGATTGCGAAGTCAGATTTTGTACACTGTTCAAGTAAAAAAAATCAAAAAAAAAATCATCATTATTTACATATCATAGAAGCAATACATTGTTAAAAATTGTGGATTCCGAACCCATGATAAACCAACAATGAAAAAGGAAATTTATGAAATAACTTTATTCCAGTATTAAACAACAACAACCACAACAACAACAACTAATAATAATAATAATAATAATAATAATAACTCAATAATAATGGGCGTTCTCAGACGGCATGTGTACAAAGTAGTGATGGGACGATCCACTATTTTACGATTCCGATACAATTACCGATTCTGATTCTTTATAAATCTCTTAATGTTGTACAATAAAGTTGTTAATTTTAACAATTACCGTAAAAGAAACATGTTAAATGTGTATCTATTTTCTCAAACGAAATAATATACTTTTGGGAGGGGGGGCGATCTATCGATTTTAATTTTACTGGTAGGTTAAAATCAATAAATATTTATTATTTTATTATTACTACCAGCAGTGAAAATTTTGTTTTAAAGAAAAATAAAAGAAAAGATAATTAAAGGAATCATCTTTAATATCGAAAAATAAGCACATTTACCGATTCTTTAATCGATTTCAATACCCAAATCTTCCCATATTTCCGATTCGCGATTTCGATTCCGTTTAATCGATCGAACACTAGTAGAACGACCATAATTTGAGGTGATTTCCCTCACTTCAAGGAAAACAACTCCGTTTAAACATGTTTTACTTACGTTAAAGAACGTTTATTCAATCGCTCCTGCTGAATGCCTGTCACTTTCAAAATTGATACTCAATAGGAGTAAGCTTGTCTATTGTGCTTTATTAAAGTAAAACGTCAATTAATATAATTATGCTAGCAGGCCGTACAGCATTGTCCAGTCGTAAAATACGCCGCATAAATATTATATTTCTATTTATGCAGAAACAGAGACGCATGTATGCAAGAATAATATTTTTTATAAGCTGTTCACTTTTGTAAGTAAAAAGAAAATAGTCGAAATTAGATCGAAAAAAAAAACCTACGGACGGTGAGTTAAGTACGATGACCAGTAGTATATATATATATATATATATATATATATATATATATATATATATATATATATATACGTTTGATTTTTTATTGCCGTTTTTTTTCTGTTCAGTTACATTTTTGTTTCAGCTACACGGCCGTTTATTGGCGGAGGAGTTGTCGACTCTTCAAAAGTCACCTCTTTCTATTTTGACCTCTTGACACTGTCATTTTCGTCCAAAAACCAATTAAAAACTTGCACCATGTCTGAATACACGTTTTGAAAAATTCCAAATGTTTAAACCCAAAATTAGCTGAGTAATTTTTTAAACACCCAGAGGTAATGTTTTTAAACGTTTACCCCAATTTTATCTCTTAACATTTAGTGTTTTGAGCTCAAATCAAATTTAAAAATTTGATCCATGTATACATATAAAATGTGAAGTTTGTAGACTCAAAATTAGTGGAGGAGTTTGGTAGAGTTTTCAAAGGTCAAATCATTGAAGTTTGACCCCTAGACAATCAAATTTTTGTCTGAAACCCGATTAAAAAGATTTTCCCAAATCTCAATACCGCTTATGTTAAATCTCAAATGTGTAGACTGAAAATTGAAAGAATAGTTTTGTAGGTAAATGTACGCGCACAGACAGAAGCAGACACACGCAGACACAAAGTTTAACTTTTATAGATATACTAGCAGTTATGCCAGGCTTTGCTGGGGCGTTATGTATTGTTAGTAACTTTATGTACATATGTACATATAAAAAATATGTGAATATGTACGGTAATGCCTTTCTATATAATAGGCTTCCTTAACTACCATAGAAAAAGTTGGTAGAGACGGCAGACGTCAATTTTTTAAAAGTTTGAGACGAATTTAGACCCCTTAATATGTATTGTCTTGAGCTCAAATTAAATTAACATTTTGACCGATGTCCAAGTAACCTACATCTAAAATTTAAAGTGTTTAGACCTAAAATTGGCAGAGGAAGTTGTTAGACTCTGCAAATGTCAACCCTTTCAACTTTGAAAACTAATTAAAAAGCTTGCTGCATATCTGAATACCCTTTCGATAAAATCTAAAATGTGTAGACCCATAAGTGGCTTAATATTTTACTGGATATCACAAAGGTAAAATCTTCTGAACTTTTACCACTTGGAAGCCAACTTTTCAGCAAAAGATCGATTAAAAAGATTGGCCAATTTTTGAATACACTTTATCTAAGCTTTCAAATATTTTCACCCAAAATTGCCTGAGTAATTTTGTAGAGACCGCACAGGTCTCTAAAAAAAAAAAAACTTTGATCCTAATTATGCCCCCTTAACATTTATTGGTTTGAGCTGAAATTGAATTTTAAAGTTAGATCAACGTCCACGTAACCTATACCTAAAATTTCAAGTTTTTATACCCAAATTGGCGTCTGAGTTTGGTAGCGTTCTCGAGTGTCAAATCGTCAAACTTTGACCCCTTAACAACCAAATTTCTGGCCGAAAACCGATTTCAAATATTTTCCCGAATTTTATATCAAATCTCGAGTCTGTAGACCGAAAATTGAGAGAGTTATTTCGTAGGAAAGTGTACACACACAGACAAACACACGCAGACATTTTCACTTTTATAGATAGAGAGAGACTTATTTCAACTAGAATTTATAGGAGAGAGAGACTTATTTCAACTAGAATTTAATTTCAAACAATTAATTTTTCCTAGACTTGCAAGGTTATCTGATATTGTCCGGAATTGCTTATGCTACAACAGAACCTAGTGTCATCAAAATACATGTATTTTAATATAGTACATATTAATACTACTCACTCCTTGCAGCGGTGTTCAAAAGTCATAGTAATCGTTTAATTTTAGAGTGATTTTTTTTGCTACGCACATATATAAAACAAACAAACATATATATTAGGGGTAGCTTTAAATAATTACTCCTCCTAAGTATACATTTTACAAGCATCGAATTCTTCGAAATACATTTATTTTTGTAAAAAAAAATAAATGATATCGATTTCAATAAATGTTTGGTTTTTACTTCCGTCTTATGATGTTCTAAGTAATTTAATTTTCGTACGTACGTCATTACATTTCAAACAACCGTTTTGGTAATTAGATTACTTGATTATTCTGATGTCGCCATATTATAGAAGTCCGATTTTAACTATTTTAAAACACATTGTACAATGATTAAATTATGAAACCTATGATTTGAAGCAGAACAATTATAAATTACTACGTTTCAAAAAGTTTACATTTCATCGATGAAAACAGCATGAAACTTACAATTATATTGACAGTTAGATGAAATTGATTAACTTGGCATAATTTGAAATAAATATCGAAAATAGATATTCGCTTTATATTTTTAATACACTGTGTCCAAACAGTCTTTTGGACATTTCACTTTCTCATATCTGTTTAACTATGAATTGTATTAATATAAGAGCTGTGCCGTTCTAAGCTTGTGTTATGTTGTTTGTAAGGCTTTTTATTTTTTCATTTATTTTCAAATCCAGTAATGGCATTCACTTAACCAGAAAGATGTCTTGTGTCCTTGAATTTGCAAAAACTAACACATGTACACTTGTTGAACGTGCATTTATCGCAATAAATTCTCATACACTGCGATTTTTTGTGAGAATCTGTGAAAGGATTCGTCTATATATTTCCCATTGCAAGAGACGTTGATTAGTTGAAAGCAGTTGATTTGTTGAAACAGAGGGTGTTGAAAACATTGACAACGCAATGCTGCGACGCCTTTCTCCAAGAATTGGACTATCGGATGTGTGTTGTGTAAAAATATAGTGCTCATATTGAATCTCTTTAGACATTTCAGGAAAATCCTGAGATAACAAATCTTCTGAACATACCAAATGCGTTTTTATATATTAAATAGTTCTCGAGATATTCAATGTCAAAATGTGGCAAAGAGTTTTAGAACATCCCGTATTTAGCTGGCGATTCCAAAAAGTTTACAGAAGAAAAAACAAGAGTCCTATTGTGCCGTGTTAATCTCAAAGATCCACTTACTGTACTGGAAAATTACTCACACCTGAAAGTATTCTGTATTATACAAATTCCCTATTCGTCAATGCATGGAGCATTCTTGCCACATCTGGGCTGGTGCATCTGCCACTAGTCTCTCACTCCCAGACAGGGTTCTAAAAGCGAGTCGCAAACCTGATACGTCCGGCACTTGCAAGCACACTGCAAATGTTTTCCCATCTCCGAAAAGTAGCATCTCTGTGCCTGTTTTACAAGTATTTTAGTGTAATTTGCTATGCCGAACTTAAAGTTTCTGTACTATTACGACATAGATTCCTCCGACACGTAGCAAACAAATTTATTCGGACCGCTAGGTGCAAGAAAGTCTTCTTCTCATCTCGCTTCTTCAGCCGAACTGTAAGATTTGGAATTCCCTCCTAGATCCCTTATTTCGGGATTGATTGTTGGTTGGTTTTGTTTTACGGCATATCAACCCCTTTCAGGTTATTTAATGACGAACCCAGTGATTTTGAAGAAAATGTTTTTAATAGAATATATTTGTTGTTTTTTTAAAGTCAGTTTCTATTCACTCCATAGTTGGGACCCTAACATTTACTACAATTCCGGGTCAGAGTGGACCAGGGAGCAATGCCAATTAAAGGGTGCAGTAGTGCAAGTGTAATGTGGACAGGCATGTGACAGCTAAACTCCATGCATAGTCACCCGTAAGTTTTGTCCTGATTAGTAGGCCCTTATGTCAAAATGGCATTGTGCAATGTTTGGAGGTATTAATAAAAGTATAAAGCCAGTGGTATCTTCTACTAAGTCTCTGAATTTCAGCGGCACGAAGTGCTCGGTGTCTTGTCTTTTTATTCAGCTATCTTATTTTAATATCATTCTATTAGTCAACTATTTCCTAATGGACTTCGACAGACATTGCCTATTGCAGAAAGGTTATTATTATTACTCGTAACTTATGCCGATTGATCTGAAATATATCGTATAATTTCCACGCGGTGGCCCGAATGAACAATAATGTCGCTTTTCAAGTGGACACTTTTAAAACTTGTGAATTGTAAAAGATGTACAAGAATAAATATATAATGAAACATAAACTTGAAATGAATTCAATTTAAAATATTTTTTTCTTATTTACCAGGATGTCATTTCTTGATGGGCAAACGAAACAGCCGCCTTTGGTTAGAAAAAAAAAGTCCATATATTTTATTTGAAATTGTTCTTTCTGAGACACGCCGATTTTATTTCGTTAATTTCTTGCTATTTCCAAGATTCAGACGACACGTTTGCTTGCAGGCAAACGGTTACCAATTAAGACAGCACTTCAATGGAGTGTCTTTGAACGACTCAGGTTGAATGAATGGTAAATGGCAAAGAGGCGTTAGAAAAACGCACTGAATGTTAAAAGACAGAGACGGGGAATTTTTATTACATATATCTAAACGTTTTTGCGACTTACCTAATAAGTCTAGATAGAAAATTGGTTAATGGAGATGATCCAATAAGCGTTACTAAAAGCGAAATATAAAAACTGATAAAGATATTAGATACACACACACACGCACACATATATATACACACCCCCACACACACATATATATATATTTCTGTAAACATATTTTTCTTATACTATATACCAATTCTTATTTAAGAAGCTCAATAGAGCAATATAGAGAATAAATGACAAAAAGTTATATGCCAAAATTCATGATGTTGACCATCTTATAATTTATTTCTTTAACTCAGTTTATATATGCACTTCTTGACACTATCTGTTTCGAAGCGCAAGGGCATAATAGATTCACTGATTGATATAAGAATTAAGTGATTGATTTTGCGCTATGAAACATACTGTCAAGAATTGTATGTGTAAACTGAATTAGAGGAATAAATTATAAGATGGTCAACTTTATGATGGTCTTACTCTCATTTATTATCTCTCTTTTTTTCTCTCCCTCTCTTTCTCTCTGTATATATATATACATTATATATATATATATATATATATATATTTCTTAAAGTATCACGTCCCATGGAAAGATACTGATACACTTACACAATTTTATATTTGCTTTACGATAGTAAAACGTTACCAGTTTCTTTCCCTCGTAACATGGTAATTTATTTATAGCTTTAGTATTGTACTATAGGGCTATCTACATGGAAAAATATTGTAATGTTTATGTATATGTTATTACAACCTAGGTAGTTAACTTACATATAAATCATGTACATATGTATATATGTATTTTCTGTAAAGTTACCTGTGTTTATACGTCTATATTGCCGTATATAGAGATTTCCCTTATAAACTAGTTAACCGAGCTTCATGAATTAGAAGACAATAACTAAGCGTAAGTGATTTTAATGTGAAGCATATTAAGTTTCTTATTTTTATATAAAAAAAGTAAAAACCAAGTAGTAATGAGGTCGTCACCTTGGGAAACCTGTGTGATAATGCCGAAATAAAAATAAGGAGAATACTTTTACCAAATATGTAAAAGTAAACAGATACGGCGTCTTTGTCTTCTAGACATGAATGCCCTATTTTCATTGCTTCATACTCAAAAGTTTTACTCCCAATGACAGAAAAGAAAATAATCGGAACTGTGAAGAATAAGATCTTGAACCAATAAAAATCTTATATTTCAGTTTTTCTGTTTGCAATGAATAAAATCAATGAAAAAATACACGTGCGCTAAATTAAAAATTGACAGTTTCTTTCCTTCAAAATGTACCGTTGTGTTGTTTTCTTTATTTTTATCAAGTAAAAAAAGTTTAACTAAAAACGCTGTGTTACAGAAATGTGGTTTTTGTTTTGTTTTTTGTTTGTTTGTTTTTTTTTTTCTCCGGAAGAGACGGAAAATTTTATCTTATGGTCTGAGTTTTTGTTCTACTTTTTTTTTTTTTTTTTGTCAGTAATTTCGACGTCCGTTTTGACTTTGCTTGTGGGGCCATCGGAAAAATATCTTTGTTCACTTTATTTTTTTATAAATTAACAGCAGCCGGGTTTTACTTGCGGATTTCTGCGCGTGAATTTTTTTTCGAATTATCGTCAATTTTTAATTTGAATTATTTAAACGCAGTTTGTTAGAGGAAAAGTAGGGTATTTTAAAATTCGGATTTTCATCATGAGTTTTCGAAACCTCGTCTCCAGTTTATTCTGGTTTAATGTATATATAAACAGAAAATACAGAAACGTATATTGGTTGAGTGGGACTCCGCTCAGCTGGAAAAACACAGTAAAAGTTGCGATCCACTCCCACTGAATCACAGCTCCAAATTACTCGATAGCAGAAACTGGTTACCGCAATTGACGTCTGAAATAGGGCATTGTCAGATTCTCTAGAAATGCCACCCCAGCACTTAGATCTACAAAATTTAGTGTTCGATATACATCTTATTTACCTGATCAATTTTCAGGATTTCAAGTTGAAATGAACAGCTACAGTAGGAATTAGAATACACCATTGTAAAGCCTGATTGTCACAGATAGTGAATTTCAAAAATGCAATTTGAACTTGATGACACTTTAGAAGAATGATATGCAATATAATTCTATTTTTTTTACACAGTGGGCCACCACTTATCAAGGCCCGGAAGCCACTCAGGGATAAGGGTTATTGCAAGTACATTACGTTAGTGTAGAGATTTGATGAAGTGTTTACTTAAGGGGGCGGTTCATTAGGAATTTGTTAACGTTGGACTTGAACACATCCAAGTTGTAGTCAGCTGGGAAGCAGGCAGACGGAACAGAGTTCCACAGGCGTGCAGTTCTAAGAAAGAAGCTTTGTTAATGGAATCC
Organism: Euprymna scolopes; assembly: GCF_053919585.1. Taxonomy (NCBI): domain Eukaryota; kingdom Metazoa; phylum Mollusca; class Cephalopoda; order Sepiida; family Sepiolidae; genus Euprymna; species Euprymna scolopes. The sequence continues at coordinate 23,379,493 of NC_136514.1, read as the reverse complement.
ACGTTTTGGTTCAGGCTCAGATAAAGAGTGGGGGAAATTTTTCACAGTGGATTCAGCTAGACGGGTGTTTTTCGTGAAGGATTGGCGAGGGGGGCAGAGATTGGAGTTCAGACGAGCACCTGCCATGGAAATAACGATAAAACAAGGATAGGCTCGCAATGTCTCTTCTGTGGGAGAGAGGTTGCAGGGTAGAGAAAAGGGCATCCCCCACCAAGCCACGAAATCTATTTTGTACTCTGTCAAGGCAGGATAGGCTGTTTTTAGCAGCTCCTGCCCAGATATGGCAGCAGTATTCCATCCTTGGACGTACTTGGCTTTTTTTTAACTTATAATGGTGTCAGAGAAACGTATGAAATGCTTCAATCTGCTTTTGGATAATCGTACATGGAATGGACGTGCGTTTCTGAGTGGTGTAAGAAATTCAATGAAGGCAGGGAGTCTGTGAGGGATAATCCGATTTGTGAGAGGAGTAAAGAAATACGAACACCAAAGTTGATTGGCTATTTTTTTTAGTCATACATAAGTCGTGTGTCTATTGAGACAATAAATGCATTGTTTGCTGTCAATGTGGGAAATGTTCACAAACTTATTTGCAAGGAAATCAAAGTATGGATGTTTTGCGCGATATCTGTCCCAGCGGTACACAGAAACGATCAGAAAAGAAAGTTTTCATGAAAAAAAAGTAATTCAGATCCGGCTGTCAGTGATTATCTAAGGACATGTGAGCAAACCTCTATCTAGTGCTATGACACAGAAGCCAAGAGACATAGTTCTTAATGGAAGCATACTCGTCCTCCGAGGCTCAAAGACGCTTAATAGAGCCAATTTTCCTAAAAATTTATGATGATCCAGTTTTTTGAAACACGGAAATGATATACATGTACTTAGTCTCCACAGTCATCAAGAAATACTATGTTGAGACTTCAAGGGAGTTCAAAATCTAGCAAGAAGAGGGCAGCACTCTCTAAATCAGGTCAGTGGCATTTTTACGAGGGAAATGCACCAGCCCACAATTTTATCCTTGTCAGGAGCTATTTGACAAAGATAGCCATAAATGCAGTTCTTAAGCATTCTTCAGTCTCAAAGCTTGCTCCTTGTGACTTTTGTTTATTCCATAATATCAAGGAAAACCATAGAGGCTGTCGTTATGAGACAGCTGAGTATATTGATGAAGCTGTCAGTGGCACGCTCCTACAAGAGAACTTCCATGGGACTTTCCAGAAGTTGGTGAGACTGTACAAGTTCAAGTTCATTGTAGACAACGGGAGCGAGACCTCATGGGTGTACTATCAATAAAATAGCCCATACGAACAAATCTGGAAAGTTATTGAAGACCTCGTATATATATATATATATATATATATATATATATATATATATATATATATATATATATATATAAGCGCTTCGGGTGTATTTTAACGATCTTGTTTTTAAGCGACTTATTAATTTTATTGAATTGTACATATAACTTGCCCCATTATATATATATTTTTTTCTTTTCCTCACCCCGTTTTTCCATTTTTTTGTTGATTGAATTTACGCAATGGTTCACTTCTTTATAATTATTCTAAAATTTTGCCAATCGAATAAAGATATATATATATATATATATATATATATATATATATATATATATATATATATATATATATATATATATATATAACGTGTCAGGAGGCGATGAAAAAAATCCAGTAAAGTGCTCGATCTTAGATTTCAGAGATGAAGATACAATATTTATTTCAACACTATATATACATATTTCAAACGCGTGCCAGCAGTTTCAATTCGTTGAAACAACCATAAAGGTTGGATAGAGTGAGCGCAAATGCGACATCGACTTTTAAAAAATGAAACAATACAAAGTAAACAAACAGAGAGAGAAAAAACGTTAAACGAGCCTTTTAACTCAGTGTTTCACATTTTCAAACAAAACTTTAGAACCGACGCCAACAGATTTGGGTTATAGAAGGAAGAACTCGATGTCATGATGGCTAATGTAAGGCGACTCTGAATTAAAACTCTCGTTTAACGTTTTTTTTTTCTGTTTGTTTACTTAGCATTATATCACTTTTACAAAATCGCTGATGAATTTGCGCTGACTATCCAACCTCTTATGGTTATTTCAACGTATTTAAATCACTAGTACGCCTTTGAAATATGTATATATAGTGTGGAAATAAATATTGTATATATACATATATATATATATACATATTGTAGCGGAATTGGCAATAAGAGAAAGGGGAGGAAAATAAAGAGCTTACCACGGATACGTCTGTTGTTGTGTTGTGTTTTTCATTAGTGCCACCTCCCCCCAAATCGAGCCTCAAACTTTATGGGTGTCATGTTTTTACTAAGTCCCATCCCAGGTGCAATACCCGCACTATTGCCCCCCTGAGTAATAAGATCATTTCAACAAGATCTTTATCGTGCAAAATAGAGACCTCCGACGAACACAATACGCAGCAAAATCTGTCCCTGTGTTTTTGATGTTCCAATATGCCGGAAAATATTCTCCTTTTATATCATGCATTCTTGAACGCGTTGTATTTGGAATTCTTTCATCACCGTTTGATCGCACCCAATTCATGTTTTTTTTAGTTCAAAATTAGTAATATATATATATATATATATATATATATATATATATATATATATATATATATATATATATATATGTATATATATATGAGTATACAGAGAATATTATCTGTAAAATTAAGTACGAAGCTTTAATATATTTATATATATTTATATATATAAATATATACATATATATATATATATATATATATGTATATATACATATATAGGTCTTTTACGAGCATGAAATACTAGCCCCCCTCGCATGTCTTCAAATATAATCGAACGAGGCGAATTGTATTGAACACAGATCTAGACTATAGGGGTTTATATTAAGGGCAGGATTTGTTAAATAATTACGAACAGAGGATCGACCTCACAACCTGTAATTAAGCCACACAAACGAGTGTTTTAATTTGCTAAAACAATTTTATTGGTGCTAATTACTGCGGTAGATTTAATTGCGGAGAAAATGTTTTGTCTTGAGAAATGAAAACTGGCGACAACTAATTAAGAGTTTACCTTTCAACAAAGACTCTAAGTTGAAAGTCTTTTGTTTTAATGACTGTTTTCCGATATATTCTTTTTCCTGTAATTCATCCGTCTTTCGTCATATACTGGAAAAACGATAATTGTTGCAAAAGTTGTTTTAAATACCTTCGGTAAACTTGAAAGACTAATTAACATTCCCCAAAGATGTTTTCTTTCTTAATATTTTTGCTTTTGTTGATTGCCGACAAAATTAGTAACTTTAGGAAGTGTCATTACCAATTTCGGAGTTGATCGTAAGATTTATCGCACCATTTATTAAATTGATGTACAACTTGTTTCTAGCCAGTTAGCTAAGAGCAAAATGTATTTAGCATGCTTCTACATTTCATCGTTTCCTTTCTTCGATCAGTGAATTAGACATCTTTCTAGACTGAGCCAATGTTAATTTTTGTTTCAATGTATAGTGGTATTTTGTAGAAAATCGGCTTTTATTAATATGAGTACATAGCATTTGTTTTTTTTTCTCTCGACAGGAGGAACCTAAAAAACGGATTACAAATTATTTACAACGGGTCTAAACTCGTAAATCGAATCGTTAAAAGGGTTTAACAGGTAATTTACAAACCTGTGAGTGGAGCATAGCGAAGAAAGTGCATAGTTAGCGAATTCACTTTTAGATGTTTCGAAGTTTGACTTAGATAGCATTAAGCTTCACAGATCAACATTGATTTTGTGTAGCCAAATCCAATTATTATTGTTGTATTACGTTATTTACAATAGACCTACCAACGTACCCGAATACAATTTACGTACTTAGTCTATTTTGACATTTATTTAGTATGGAGATATTTTTAATAAACACATCAGCTAAGAGTTAATTCGAATTTCTTATTTTATTTTTAACTTAGGATCCCAAGCGAATACAACAGTAAACTATTTGCAAATTGTATTTGAACGTAATGAATCCCGGACAGCTACTTAATAATATATATAATTTCTCTGTTTGTCATTGTCATTTTCCATCTCTTTATATTTAAGAAGCAAAACATGTATGCATGCAAAATAAATCATATTCGGTTAAAACAACACTAATCAACAACAACAAAATATGGCATGCTGCCTAAGATGTTTCAACAGGTGTTTACCTAATTTGAAACACTGATACCTGAAATTGTGTCACATTTTCTATCAGGTCTAGTTTTACTGCTACATTATACCCTCTCTATTGGAAGTCGATAGCTACAATAAAATCAGGCAAATAAAAACAGTCGATATTGACATAAACCTTTAAGATACATATTCATAACATCACAACAAAATATCCACAATTAAAGCTGAACGTTTTAAAATAAGCATAGACACCATTATCCATAATTTGACGTTTTACTGATTTCCTTTTATGAAGGCTCCGGCATTATCGCCCTCGATATATTAAAAGTAAGCCTAGTTATACCCTAACGACCTTGTTAGCGAACATATGTCTGTAATGTCTTGATAGAAGTTCCCCCTTCTCATCGTCTACATCACCAAGAAAAAAGGCAAGGTGGCTGTTCAAAAAATTTCATTTGGCGCTCATATATGCACCGAGTTGATAGAGACTTATAAGCAATGTTTCAACAAGCTCTTTGATTTTGGACAACTTTATTTTCCCAGGAAACATTTTACTATCTTAGAAAACGCCGTCCGGTCATTCAATTTTGTAAGATTCATAATATACCAGGCATTTGCATCATTCATTAAGTTTCGAAGCTGGGGCTCTTAAAAAATCCAGCTTTAAATTTCTCTACGGCCTAGAAATTTCATGCAAATATATTTCAAACAGTCGCCACCTTTCATTCACGACCTATGTCGTGATGCCTAGCTTATACTGAAACGCTTCACTAAAGTAGGACCCTGAATATTAGGAGAGCCAAGAACCAGTTGACTGCGCACAGTCCTATCTATTTTTTTATCCAGTGCTTTGTCCTTGCTCTGCTATCTCACAAACACAGGACGCAAGGAACCTTTGTGTAGCCACCTTCTCGCCAAAGGATAAAGCTAACAATTTTTTAATCGACACATATTCTCCATTGAAGCTGTCTGCGTGAAATCATTTTCTTTGCGGGTCTTTGAAAGGCCTAAAGAAACTGATTTATATTAGTTACCATTGTAAAGAAGAACACATCTTAAACTTCTTTTGAAACTGTAAATAAACATGCACCAATCTTGGCGTTTATACTCTTCGACACCAGGCTGCTACATCAGGCTGCCAAATGCAATATGCTATGTCGTTTTCCTGAGTGAAATATGGACAGAAGTCAAAATGGCGTCTCCTATAAGGGATTATGAGTGTTTACAGTTGAAGTAATTCTTTCTTGAAGGCTTGAAGCTAAGAGTTCAGAAAGGTTCTTTGTAAAAGTTTAGATAACTAGTCAGACCATTCAATTCTCCTTCAAAAAAAAAAAGGCTGTTATAATGAAGAACGAGGATAACCGGCATCTTAAACAGTAACTTAAAAACTGTCAATAGACAAAACAGAGGCTGCGTGTTCTTAAGAACCAGGCAATTTCAATTCGAGCTAGTCTTAAAACACTGGACCAGGAATTTCATTGTAGTTCGGAATTGAGTTAATTGCAGAATCGAGGTTTGGATAAACCAACGAATTCCTGTTATTTTTATGCTATTCGTTTAAACTGCACAAATAGCAGTCATCGAAATCTTTTTTCGGTTACTGGGACTGGGACCCTATTGCTTGCATACAATATGGGGTACCGACACATTTTCTTGATCATCCACATTACGTTGAAGTAAACAAGATAAGCACCTCACATATTCACTGATAACTCTACTGTTGAATTGCAACGTATATTCACTCAAAATATAGCAAAATATATTTGGATTGTTGAAACAACGTCGTCTAGGAGATGATGCAGCAATGCTTAACTTTTGGTCTAAAAATCTTCAACGAAAGTAAAATAGTGCAGCTTAATTATTTCCTGTCTGGCTTGTGCATGAATTCCTTACATTAAGAGAATAAATCTAACATTAACCCACAAGTCAACAAAAACATACCTATATTATAGCAAATTCGACTTTTATTTGAAAATTGCAATTAATTATCAATCAATCAATTAACATAGCTCACAATAATAACTACAATTGTAATTATGAAGTGAAAAGGTATATAAAAACAAGGCTAATGTACTGTCGTCGCACGCGGCTACGTTTCACAGTCAGATAAACTATTCTAAAAAAATACAGCTCTGCAGACAAGTATGGGGAAGTCGGCCACATCAGCAGATTCTGTCCCCAGGGAAACGAACAGGGGGAAGCCACTGCGCCGGTGGCTACCCCACTTATTCGATGAAGGTGCTTCAGGGTATGTCACCACAAGTAGAGGTGACCTTAAATGGACGAAGTGCAAAAGCCCTTGTCGACACGGGCTGTACTTCAACAATTGTCACCAAAGACATGGTTGACACATGCAATGGAACCAGCAGCATTACGGCAGTTGACGGCAGAGAGGTGAAGTGCAATGGCACAAGTATCGTTCGGTTGATTGTACATGGGATGTCACTAACAATCCAGGCGATTGTTATTAACAAAATTGTCACGGGTGTCGATGTGGTGCTAGGGATGGACACAATTGCTCGACTAGGGGGCGTTACGGTATATAGGGACTCCGTGAGATTTGGAGGATATCAAGGGGCTGCAGGTGTGCACTTTAAAAAAGGTGTCACAGGAACGGCCTGGTTAGACAAAAGTTGCACGATAGAGGACCAAGATTTCTCTGCACACTTTGATCGTGAGAAATGGACAGTCAAGTGGGCATGGAAGGGAGAACCTCCCATACTGAACAACAGAGTGGAATGCTACGAGCATACGTTGCGAGGAGGCACAAGAGTTGAATTTTAGAAGGAGGTGAACCGATGGATCTCAGAGGGGATTTTAAGACCATGGACGGAGAAGGTGGAAGGTGTGCTGCCGTTAATGGCGGTTGTTCAGCCGACAAAACAAAAAGTTCGGCCAGTACTGGACTTCAGGGAGCTGAACGTACACGTTGCGTGTCACACGGGAGGCGATGTGATGGACGTGTGCGGAGAGACCATGCGAGAGTGAAGGCTAGTGGAGCGAAGTGGGAGGATGGAGTTGATAAAGAGACTGTGGACATTATGAGAGAGATTATTGAAGAGGTGAAGAGGGAGTATCCAGTGAGAGGTGTTTGTGTGGTGTGATGCAAGCTGTATAGCAGTGGGGGTCAACTTGGAGATAGGTGGTGTTACTGCAGAAGATGCTGCTTGGTTGTGGAAGAAGGACAACGTGGCTCACATAAATGTGGCGGAACTGGATGCGGTTATGAAGGGTATCAACTTAGCCTTGAAATGGGGGTTACAGAATGTTGAGATGAGGACCGACTCAACAACTGTGTACTCTTGGATCCAGTCCGAAGCTACAGGAGAAAGGAGGGTGAAGACGAAAGGCGCTGCCAGGATGCTAGTAAAGCGTCGATTGATGATGTTAAGGGAGCTGATTAGGGAATTTGATCTTCAACTTAGGGTTACCATCGTTCATTCAGCGAAGAACAGAGCAGATGTGATGACGAGGGTGCGGAAGACCTGGCTAAAGGCGCCGAATGAGACGGCTGTTGCAATATGTTGTTTGAATAAAGACACTCTGAAGGATTTGCATGGCATGCACCATTTTGGAGTGGACAGAACCTTGTTCTTGGCCAGGAAGGTGGACCCCAGAATCACAAAGGAGGCCGTTAGGACAATGGTTAAGAGATGCAGCCGGTGTCAATCAATCGACCCTGCGCCGAGTAGACACGAAGCTGGTGAGGTTCAGGTGGCAGAGAACTGGAGCAGGTTGGCGATAGACGTAACGCACTATCGATAGAGGCCGTATCTGTGTCGTATCAATGGTCGACTGTGGACCAGGAAGAGTGGCCATTTGGAGGCAAATCAAGGCGGAAAATGCAGGTGAAATTGCAAAGGTCTTGGAAGAGGTGTTTTTGGAGAGGGGTCCAGTGACGGAAGTGCTAATGGACAATGGAACTGCCTTTCGCTCAGCTGCCATGGAGAATGTGTTGGATAATTCGGGAGTGCGGCGCTATTTCAGGGCTGCATATAGACCAGGCGGAAACGGAATTGTGGAGCGGCATCACAGGACCATTAAGGCTATAGCTGAAAGGGGCCAGATTTCGCCGCCAGAAGCTGTCTTCTGGTATAATATGGCTCCAGAGTCAGGGCAAAAAGTGGAGTCAGTGCCGCAGAGGGCAGTCTTCAAGTACGAGTGGCGGCATCCCCCAACTGCACAGGTACCCGCGGAGGAAGGCGAGAAGCGAGCGACTGTGCGAGTGGGAGAGGAAGTGTGGATCAAACCGCCTAATGCTCGCTGTACCACACGCTGGGGGAGGGGCATTGTGGTAAGTGTCCAGTCTCCGAACAATGTATCTATCGACGGCATCCCTCGACACATCCTTGATGTGCAACCGGTAGTGGTGTCATCAGAGGAAGACATCGACGTCGAGCCAAGTAGCGACGTTCACGAAGAGGCTCCGCGGAGATCGCAGCGAGAGAGACGGCCGCCATGTTGGTCGAGCGACTACGTGATGGGTTTACATGTGATGATCGTGTAGATCAAGGGGGAGTGTGGTTTGAGTTGTCCCCCTTTGCAAATTGGCTGTTTGGAGAAATGGAAAACTAGATGGCTCTGTGTGGTTTGAGTTGTCCCCCTTTGCAAATTTGCTGTTTGGAGAAATGGAAAACTAGATGGCTCTGGTTGATAGTCAATTTGCATGAGTGGAGAAATGGGCAGCATATAAACGGTACTTTTTGTTAAGCAGGGGTGAAGAGCGCAGAGAGTGAAACGACGGTTGGAAGAAGTGACGGTGAATTCTTTTTTGTGAATTATTTTTGGACGTTGAAGAGCTCGACCTTTTGGAAGAAACAGCTGTGTCTTATATATATTTTTTTTTAATTTCTTTTTTTTTCTACTTCACTACAAGGAGCGAACAAAGAAGAAAGAGACGTGCTGTGTCGTAGAGCGGTTGCAAAAAGGACGTAAAGACCAACTGGAAGATGAAATTAGGAAACAGCTAACATTTACTTCAGAGTAACGTAATGAAAGATAATGGGTTGAACACAGGTCATTTCTAAGTACAAAAGGTATAACATTGCAAATATCTCAATATCTTCATCTGAGTGGAAAAAGTAATATAATTTTCAGAATCAGCCCCTCCTAATTAATCTAAATCAGTTTAGAAAACTTGAGCACCAAAAATGTGTTATCGTGTGTTTGATAATTGATTAACTGAAGTAAATAAGGTTTTCTGCTGAACCAAGCTTTCATTGGTGAATCGCCCTTGACTGCTGGCGACATTAGTCATTAACATGAATGCTCCATTTCAGAGAAACAGGTATGTTTTTGTTTTATTTATGAAAATATGCGCACTAATATGGAAGGATAACAATGTAAGTCTCGAAATGTCTGATGGATAATAGTGCATATAGTAATATTTATGTTTCTGAATTTTCGAGATAATGTTTTATCATGTGGATTCTTTGCATAATCAAAATTATGGTTCTAATTCTGAGTGTTATTCTTCTTCGCGCATATATTGTCAAACTCGGGAATCTGCAATGAATTTTGAATAGAAAATATTAATTTAATCAATGTAGGGAATGATACTCTTGTTCTGTTAGCCCCGACAGGGTAGAAGTCTTAATCACTTCGCAATTTCTTTTTCGATTGAATCTACAGCATCCAGAAGAGTATCACTACCAACTCAAATTTAAAAAGTACTACCAGTTCAGCCCGGCTTTTTTCCGGCCATGTGTATGTGCATTTATATATATAAGTATGGCTCATGTCCAGGTAACCTACATGTAAATTTCAAGTGTTTAGACCAACAATTGGCCGAGGAGTTTGGTAGAGTCTTCAAAGGTCAACTCTTTGAACTTTGACCTATTTGCAGCCAAATTTTCACCAGGAAACTGATAAAACAGCTAGCTGCATTTCTGAATAGCCTTTATGTAAACTTTCAAATGTTTCGACACAAAATTGGGTGATTAGTTTGCTAGAGACTGCAAAGTTCAAATCGTTTAAACTTGATTCCAATTTGTGCCCTTTAACATTTATTGTTTCGAGCTCAAGTCAAATTACCAAGTGTTATCCATGTCCAAGTAACCTACATCTAAAATTTCAAGTGTTTAGACCCAAAATTGGCGGAGGAGTTTGAAAGATTTTTCAAAGGTCAAATAATCTAACTATGACCCTTTGACAGACACATTTTTGGCTAAAAACCGATTAAACAGATTTTCCTAAATACCGCTTATTTCAAATCTTGAGTCTGTAGACTGAAAATTTACATAATAGTTTGGTAGGGAAAGGTACACACACAGAGACACATAGATAATTTCACTTTATAGATATATATGTTTTATCTTTTATGCACTTGCGAAATGTTCTATGTATTTTGGTGTGTGCTTGACTCGATAGTAAGATAACAAAGTTGGACAAGATACACTTTAATACTTTCGGATGTCACAAATAAAAAATAATTCTCAATTGTAATTTGATTACGAAATAAAAAAAAACTTGTGTAGTACTATTTTACTTTTGAAGAAATTAGCTGTTTTCATATTTTTAAATTATGAATTATCATGTAATCTTTTGAAATATTAATATATTAATTAAATTCGTCAACATTTAACAGTCGAATAGAAAGTCAGTCGCGATTTTGAATTTTGTTGGCCGATTGTAAACAAGAGAAATAATTCAAAATATTGAAGTAATTTTAGCAATAGAGATATAAACAATATTTACCTAAGGCAATAAATATGCTAAAATAGCAATTTGACGGAATAAAATATATAGTGTGACCCATAAAAAACGGGCACCGGCTCGAATTAGACCCCTTCTCGTACTGTTTTGTTCGAATGAAGTGAAACTTTGGCCATAACTAGTTTATTATATTCAAAACACCACATCAAAACACTAGGGTCTTTGCCCATTTTTTTTTCTTTTTATCTCCGTTCTACAGCATATGTTCTATGCCCTCTTTTTTTTTTTTTTGGGTGGTCACCCTATATTACTGCGGACACTATACATTTATCAATCAATCAATGAGGGTTTTATCACCCAATGAGGCACCCCTCCTTTGAGTTCAGTTGTCGAACCCTGTCCCAAGCTAATCTGTTGCCATGTGAGACCAGTGTGTTGTACCAGGTCGTCCCTCCATCTCGTTCTTGGTCTTCGCGTTGGCCTCTTATGTTCACGAGGTATCAATTCCGTTGTTCTGATGGACCATCTATTGTCATGGTTTCTTACTGTGTGCCCTGTTCATCTGTGTTTGGATGTTTTGATGGCAGTATTGATGTCAATAACTCTTGTTTGCTTGCAGGTCCAGATGTTTATATTTCCTGTCTTGTAGAGTGAAGCCTAAATTATCCTCTTCATCTTCTTTGTGCTACTGCTAAGATTTCACTTTGGCGAGTTGTCAGGGTCCATGTTTTACTAGCGTAGATCATCACAGATAGTACATATTCAGTGAAGATCTTCTCTTTTGATTGACATATTTGCTTTTCGGATACTCATGATATTCTGCACTTTCCCAAAAGCTGCCCGTCCTTTAAAATTAAATTAAATTCACAACATACTAGAGTCGGTCCCAAATTATGATGCATCAAGTCTAAAAGTCCGGAATACGTTCTGTTACTCATATCTCTCTAACTGCTCTTAAATTGAAGAACTCATCGCAATAGGAATAATCTTGAATTCTTTACATTTGCAGTCTCTAACTAATTCCCATATTATTTACTTATTTGTTTTTGTTCATTTCTCTCTCTCTTATTATCATTATTATTATTATCATTATTATTATTATTATTTCACACATTGTGACCTCTTAATACTTGTAATCATCACTGCTTTTAAGCAAATTAAGACACGTTAATTTCTCATGACTACGCGTGTCAGTAAGTGTACAAGTGTTTTTTTTTTTAATCACTGTAATATATTTGGTGTAATCGCTAGAATTTCGATAGCACTCTATCTAGCAATGGGATGAGAATAGATGGAAAGAAACAAACCCAAAAATTTTGCGTTCCTTCGGTGACAAAGTAGATAAACGCGTGGACGCTTGTGTCTTGACTGAGAAAACAACATTAATTCCCTACAAGATATATATATATATATATATATATATATATATACATATATATACATATCTTCTTCTTCTCTTTCTCTATCTTCTTCTATCTTCTATCTTCTATCTTCTTCTTCTATCTATTCTTCTATATAAATAAAATGAACTCATTTTTTCCCGTCTGATTTTGACATGAATAGGATTAAAAATCAAGATATTTCATGCAAATATAATATGCACAAACGGCAGAACAATATCTGAGGTGTGTTATAGGTTTATTATTTCTCAAATTCCTCGATAATCTTAGATTTCTATACTTTTTCTGCTGAGAAGTCACGGCCAAAATCGGTTAAGATCAATGGAAGTGGTAAAATATTTTCTCTCTAATAAATTCCTCCTCCCCCTGCCACCACTTAACACCGTTTGGGGATCGTTCACAAGGAACAGTTGAGAAGAGAACACCGGTTTGGCTTCGTAGTTCTTTCATGTGAAGTTATTTAAAATCTCTAAACTAAGCTGCAGTGCTCTGTGGCGTAGTGGTTAGCGTGCTGGACAATTCACGTTATATTTTCACGTTCGCGCCAACCTACCGTAGTCGTTTTTTTTTTTTTCCTAAACAACTGGCATGGACTTTTCTTGGTGGCCGAACTGTTAACGTTGCAGATGTTTTTTTTTTCACACTTTATTTTCCTACTTTTACTCATGACTCCGGGTTTGATCCTTCCTACTTACCTACCATAACATTTTTTAAAACTCCCCCCCGTCCCGGAAACAAACACTCGGGCAACGCCGGGTAACCCCGCTAGTATATATATATGTATATATATATATATATAAACGAGGCAGAGTTAAAAACACGCACACTTCAAGGTACATAGTCTTCATAAAACACAAATAGATAAAAACCAAATGAAAACCTCCTCTAGATTCCAGGAGTCTATATCACATACACTGGTCTGCTTGGCACTCGCCATCGATGTCTTTTCATATATTAAGATTCTACGCGGACATACGTCGTACCCATCGCATTTATACAATTCTGTCTATGTTTGGAGAATATATCATATAATAGAGTTTATAGATTTGCGCACGTTATCCCAGCATTTCGACTTACTATGTAAGTCTATATTTCAGTTATTTATTATTGTGTGTTTGGGTTGAAACGGATAACATATGTTTTGGTAGCAATGTCGTGCTTTACAACGTGTCTATTGTTTTTCATAACAGCTTCCCTTATCTTTTTATATATTTGGAGTGGCTCTGTACAAATTTATAGAATTTCCTTAAATATTTTATAAAAAAACATGACATATTTATTTATGGAACCATTTAGATCGAGACAACGTAGTTAAAAGAAGT